>NW_017616574.1:2278862-2336362 GCF_001879475.1 Ipomoea nil | reverse complement strand
AGAGAAAAAAAACAAGATCAATGAACAGCAATCGTTATGCTATGGATCTGTGTCAAGCATGCATTACGGTAATAGTGCCGTTAGTGACACCGTTATCTTCTATTTTTTTTTTTTTTTTTAAATTTCAGACCGCTTCGTTCACTACTGGAAATTATGAAATTTCCGACCACCTGAAAGTGATCTTAAATTAAATCTAAATTAAAAAGTGGTCGGACATAGCTATAAAGGTTTTTCCGGACCCAAAAGTGGTCTGAACAAGGCTTTTGATATGATTTTTGATCATTTTCAGGTGGTCGGAAATTGGATAATTTTCAGCAGTGGTTATAGGAGTATATGTTCATAATTTTATTACTATATGTTCATAATTGTAAGTTCATAATGTCAGAGCTCTGTGTTCATAATTCCATAACTGTACATTCATACTTCCATAACTGTACATTCATAATTTCATAACTGTACATTCATAATTTCATAACTGTACATTCATAATTCCGTAACTGTACATTCATAATTCAATAACTGTAAATTCATAATTTTCGAAGCTCTATGTTCACAATTTTAGAGCTCTATGTTCATAATTTTATCACTATATGTTCATATTGTAAGTTCATAATGTCAAAGCTTTGTGTTCATAATTCCATATCTGTACAGTCATAATTCCCTAACTGTACATTCATAATTCAATAACTGTACATTCATAATTTTCGAAGCTCTATGTTCACAATTTTAGAGCTCTATGTTCATAATTGTATCACTATATGTTCATAATTGTAAGTTCATAATGTCAGAGCTCTGTGTTCATAATTCCATAACTTACATTCATAATTCCATAACTGTACATTCATAATGCCACAAACGAACAACGCCGTTAACTGCTAGACAAAATCATTTTAAAAAAAAAATTGGAATGCCGCGTTTTCTCTGAAAACGACGTCATTTTGGACTCGTGTCCACAATGCATTGTGGACACGAGTCCACAGCATAATTTGCGCAATGAACAGTAATGCGCCTAGCTGGGTGCGGAAGTAGCCCAAACGCGTGGCCCAAGCAGTATGCATTTTCCATTTTTCTCAGCAGTGGAGCACATAAAAAACTTAACTTGCAAGAAAAAAAATCACCAAAAAATCATCCCCACATTAGTTAAAAATCCATTTAGTGATTTTTGTTCTGCAAAAAAATCATGAAAAACCCTATTGGAATTGCCCTTAGGAATTTATCACGTAACACACATAGCATGAAGTGTTAACTCGTGAAGTAAAATTACATAATCGCTTTGTTAAAATTAATATAGACGGTAGTGCTTACAACCAATCTAATATAACAAATACTAGATTGAATGACAATACATGTACAGAGAGACTAACTTTACCGTAGATTGAATAACAACACATATGAATAGAGAACATATGATCTCAGTGTGAGGGTTTTGAACTCTCCTCCAAGTGAATTAAGACATATTATTGCCACTAACAATTCTGTAGTAGCCTATTCACGATTTTTTTTTTTTTTATTCTTTTATTTTGATGATTACCATCGTTTCGTTGTATTCGTTGTATGAAAAAAAATACATCTATAAAAAAATCAGAATTAAAATTTTAGAATCTTGGATGGAGTAATTTTATTTTATTTATTCAATCTCCAGATCTAAAACATCGAAAATATAGCATTAAACCATTAATGGAAGGCAATAAGTATAGTAGACTATACGGAGTATAATCCGGCCGACAGTACTACATATTCAATTAGTATATTTTAAGGTATGGTCAGAGATCCAAAGCTATAGAAGAAATATTACATAAATGATAAAGTACGTGGTGAAAGCTCATGTCTCCATTCTCCAAAGCCCAAAAGGGCACGATAAGTTCGCATCATTTTTAGGAACTTCCATTTGTCCCACGTGCTCTCCATATATCATATATACGAAAGGAAGTTGTATAAATTTAAAGGTGTCTCCGATATAAAAGACACTTTTAATGAAAATAATATTTGTTGATCTATATATATAAAAATAAAATATTATATTTGCACTAAAAATTCCAATTTACTTGAAAAGCATCTAACTTTCACACAATGCCAACCAATTTTTAAGTTTCACTTTTTGTTCTAAATCAATCAGAGTATGTTATATAAGCTCAGGTTTTGTGTCTACTCCCCCTTCATACCATTTTATTTATTTGGTTTGTTTAATGAGATTTGACTCCAGTTATTTACAATTTAATTTTGAGTTATATTTAAGTTAGTATTATTAGTATATAAAATTTATATATTTCAATCGGAATTACATTATGATGCAACTTAGATTTATAAGAAACCCGCAACTATTATCTAAATGTGCGTTCTGGGTGAAGCTCGTTTGGTGACCTTATCCGACAATGGATTACTAAGGTAAACCAGTCTAAATTGTTTATAGCTGACCGACTCAAACTAAAAAGACCAATAGACAGCTCTTAGGGGAATCGACCTAACGTACCTTGATCATGTAACTTGTGTTGGCAATAAGAGGCATCCATGGGTAGGTGTTACAAGTTGAAATAATGAATAGTCAAGGAAATTTGAAATGAACAAAAATACTTGCTTCAAACAAACACAGGTTTTCTGTGTACGCTAATGAAGCTTCTAAGTTCTAACAACCTCAATTTACTTGTTTTACAAAACAACCTCAACTTACAAGTTACAAAGCCAAGGTTACTAACAAACTTACAAATTAGAAAAACATTAGCTCACATTTACTTTTTAACTCTTCAATTTTTTATTCTCCATTCTCTGTTTTTCAAATTGAAGAAACATATAAGCTAAGTAAACAAATTTTCTGTTTTCTTTATCTAATTTTTCATTTCTCCAAAAAATTAGAGAAATTGTGTGACGAGGGAGAGCAAGTATCTATTTAGAAAGGAGATATTTATAAGGCCACTTTAACTCACACCTTACTATGTTAGCTAGCTTACTTTTACTTGGCATCGGTCTTTCTTAAATGAATAATTTGCCTTTCTACGGGAACCTGTAATCACTACTTAAGGGTGTCACTGCGTAAACGTCATTCTTGTGTAATGGGGCCAAAAGGAGAGGTAACAACAACAACAATAATAATATTGTTATTATTATTATATTATTATGCAGTCAAAAGTCAGAGGCTAGCTAGGCCATGCATATCATGCAGGGAAGAGGTTTCTCCAGCTGGTTTTTGCATTGAAAGAAGAAGACTAACATGACTTAAGCCTGAATCCAAGGCCATCTCTCACTTATTTAACTCCCCTCATCTCCCACTCTCTCCATGCAAAAAACCCAAACAATATATTTTTGTCTTTTGGCACATACACACAAAAGCCAAGAATATATGGATAGTAGAAAGCTGTGGCTGGTAGTGGTTTCCCTTCTTCTATCTGTGTTCTTGGATGCTGCCATTGCCCAAGCTCAGGGCAATGCCACTCGAAAGAAGTATCCATATGATGCAGCTTCCACTCACTATAGGGTGCTCACCCCGATGCCAAAAACCGGGCAGGAACGCGTCTTTTGTGAAGCCAGGGGGGCCTGCAACTACAAGACTCTCACCTGCCCATCTCAGTGCCCTCAGAGGAAACCTAAGAAGAACAAGAAACAGAAAGGCTGCTTTGTAGATTGCAGTAGTGTATGTGAAGTTACCTGCAAATGTAAGCCTTCACTGCCTTATTTCATTGCTGTATACTGTATAGAGATAACCTGCAGAGTTACATGTGTATATATATATAGTTCAGCAGAGGCCTAAGGGGTCAAGTCCAGCACCAGGTGGTAGGGGATAGTTGGGCGCAGGTTTGAAGGGCCAAGTCCAGCACCCTTTCTTTCGAAATGTGACACTGGCTGCTACGCACTATAGCTTGTTTTAGGCGTAGTGGTAAGCGCTTGATCTTAACACAGACAAATGATGGTTATCCTCTTCTTTCTTTTTGTGACAGGGAGGAGGCCTAGGTGCACTGGCTACGGTGCATTGTGCTACGACCCCCGGTTTGTGGGTGGTGATGGGGTGATGTTCTACTTCCACGGGGCGAAAGGGGGGGACTTTGCGATAGTCTCAGACGACAACCTGCATATCAATGCACATTTCATAGGGACTAGACCATGGGAGAGGACTCGCGACTTCACATGGGTTCAGGCTCTAGCGGTGATGTTCGACACCCACACTCTAGTCCTAGCAGCCAAGAGAGTGTCAAGGTGGGATGACAATGTGGACTCCCTAACTGTGAAGTGGGATGGGGAGACTGTGAATGTCCCCACAGAAGGAGAGGCAGAATGGAGGGCCAGCACAGGAGACAGAGAAGTGGTAATAGAGAGAACAGATGATGTGAACACAGTGAAAATGACAGTTTCTGGGCTGGTGGAATTGGCTGTCAAAGTTGTGCCTATAGGAGAAGAGGAGAACAGAGTTCACAACTACCAGATCCCCGCAGGGGACGCTTTCGCTCACCTGGAAACACAGTTCAACTTCTTCGGTCTATCAGACCGAGTCGAGGGAGTTCTCGGGAAGACTTACCAGCCCGCATATGTTAGCCCTGTCAAGAGAGGTGTCCCGATGCCTATGATGGGCGGGGAAGACAAATACAGAACAACATCCCTCTACTCACCTCTCTGCAAATTTTGCAGGTTCCAGAGACCCTCTGGGAGGGCTGCCACAATGTAATCATCATAATAGTGTCAATTAACCAATAAATGTGACAGGTTTCGAACACTTGTTTTAAGTATATATATGTATGCATTTCTTGTCAATGGATTTAAAGTATCTGTAATTTCAGCAGTGAAAGTTCTTCGTTTCTATAACACAGGGTATCCAAAAATAGATAAAACGGTAGCACAAAGTATAATTGACAACAAAAATGCAAATTGAAAGACTGCTTCTTGATTCAAAGATAATTCATTTCTTTCAGATATATATATGGTAACAGGGAGTACAAGTTTCTTCTTTTTCATTCTTTTATTCGTTTTTATTTTATGTTGAAATTTCGCGTTTCACAAATACCTACACAAGGTGCCTTAGGCACAAGAAGCTTCTACAGCTAAACTCTTTGTAACTCCTGCACACGGGTTGCCAAATGTGGAGCTCGAGACTCCAAGAGAGCAGTTTCGCGATCCAATGCAAGCCTGTGATTGTTTCGTGTTAAAAAGTCTTGGGATTGGAAAACTAAGTGCTTCGGTTATATAACACGAAGAAAAGGGAACTAACCTTCTTTACAACAGAAAGAGCGTTGGTGCTCCTGCATTTACCATGGATAAAACTTCCACAAGTCCCTTGAGGAGTGCCAAAGCTTGCAAATTTTATCGTCGAAATCACTTGGTTAGGAAGAGGGCACTCGAGAGAGAGCGTTGCACCTTCTTGTTTATGCCCCGATAGGTCTGAAGTCCACATGTCTACGGGCATTGGGTGAGACTCCGAAACTCTTGAGCATAGACTTCCTACCTCTCTAGTTGCAAATGATAGCTTGGTTGGATCTCCACCAACTTCCTCGAATACCACTAGCACATTTCCACTCGATTTTAGCCACGAACGAGGAACATGGTAACTGCATGATGTATACAACTCCAGTTCATGACAAAGATTCCTTAAAAAAATGCTACGCTTTAACTTTAGCAGATAGAATACTTACTAAGTCTGAGAAGGCTTTCCACAATTCGTGAGGCATTTATCAGAATTATAGGGTCCTCTGTAGTTACACCAATCAGTGCAACCACCATTTGAAGCAATATACGTTGGCCAGTACCGCCCAATGCTTTGTCCATTTACCCATGCCACCCCCTTTCCCATCCCCGTGAAATCTATAGCAAGCGGGCTATCACCACCAGGGGCATCAAAATTGGCCTGAACGAACAAGAAACACAAATTTGTAATTGTAAACACTAACTGTTTCAAAGAGAACGCAGCCCACAAGTATTACCTTGTACCATATTAATGGTTGATTTGTAGGCAAAGCAGGCTTTGACATCCAAAGCGAAGAATCTCCATTGAACAAGCTCAACTCTTCCCCTTTTAAACCAACCTACAAGTTCAGAGTAAAACGATGAGTCCACATTTTACTTTCGAAAGGGTACGAGCTTAAAAAGATATTGCAGACACATTAAAGAAATAAATTAATCTCGAAAGCTAAGACGTAGTGCTATACTGCTATACATTCTGAAATTACGATTAACCTGATATGTCCACTTCTGCGAGGAAAGATCAATACTTGATCCACTTTTCGAATCCTTCAGCTGCACTGGACCTGTAATCCCTGCTCCCTTTAAATCGAAATGTCCTCCATAATTCTGGAGTCAATTGCAGGTGTCAACAGTTCATCCACTAATCATCCCATTTTGCTCAATAAATCGATGAAACCAATCGGTATAGAACAAACATGCAAATAACAGCTTCTTACAAATACTTAAACACATTAAAATCAGAGATATCTAACCTGAAGTCCAACTGTCAAACTCAAGAGATCAATTTGATTTTTCCCCGCTACAAGGCTGACTGGAACGTCTATTGAAACTCTAGCATCTTTATTGCCTCCCTTGCCACTGCCTGGTAAACAACTAATTCGCTTTTGAACATTTGGGCAATATTATATGGTTAAGCAAATACTTTTAACATCAATCGTCTTACATTTAGGGCCTATTTTGAACAAAATATTGAGATATTAATTAAGATATATAGAGTGAGTCATGCTAAATTTACAATCATCTTCAAATCAAAACTTACCAAATGAGTAGCTTAGTATTGAATGTCAATTAGTGCACATTTGCAGATCAAAAGTATTGAGAATAGTCACCAAATATTGGGCTATACTTTTTGTTTTTATTGCTTTTGATATGCATAGGTGGTCAATAAGACGGTTAAAACCAAGGACCTAGCTAGTGTTAGAAAGATAATAACGAGAGAAAATAGTCGGTGTAACATAAGATGTTTTGCATCACCTGCAAGCTTTCCATTAATGAAAACGTGAAGGGCGTGTCCAAGTGACTGCACATGGAGAACTGCTTGAGATCCATCTTGCAGGAAAGGCTCATTGCCTTTAATTTCAATACTGCAAACGCAAGAAGTGAAAGCTTCAAAATACTAAAACATCAAAAAGAGTTGGAGATAATGATGGAAACCGTGCATTTGCATCAACTTTGGTACCTTAAAGAATACCATAGATAGTCACTTGCATCAGCTGTAGTATTTATTTGTTCCGCTAAACCATCCTTTGTGAAGGCCTTATCGCTTGAAATACCCACAGGCTCATTAACCCAACTCCAACCGGATAGTGATGCCCCGGAAGTATCAGCTTTAGAAGACTGACTGACAAATCTCGGGATGGTTGCTACAGAGTTAATCTGTCATCACAATTCAAAAGAATTAGGTCTAGTTGGTGTTTGCATGTTATTATTCGAGGAGGAGATTGAAAACAAACCTTTGCAGTATTAAGCGCCACATTCTTGCAGTCTGGTAAGATGCTTACAGACCAAGCGGGCAAGAGATAAGAATTTCCATTAAAGGTCACTGTCACATCAGCTTTGGTATGGATATTAGCTAGAAAGGCTGAGCACAGCCCTGATCCAGTCTTATAAACGCTGGCCTGACAACGGAAATGACTTCTCATTAGAATGCTCGTGAATGACTTTATCTTTACGAGATTTGTTATGGATGGAAGTCTTATCATGCATAAACACAAGTTCATTGGATTCAACAAGGCCAATCAATAGTAGATATCAAAATTTTATAGGTACTTCAGCAATGCACATTGATAAATACCCGTAGAGAAAAACGAATGCCACTTGTTTACTCCTAATGTGCTAGAGCAAACAAGAAGGTAAACTAAGAATCTCTTTGCATTTAAACTGTCAAGGTAATAGTACCTCCAAATATGAGCCGAGAGAAGTGGTGGTGGGATCAGTTGCGACCATAGCTGCTTCACAAAGCTTTATAGCCTTGTGTAGATCTTTTAAGTGGCCCCATTTCGGTTGTCTTATTTGGCCTACACCACACATGGAGATTTTCAAAACCTTCTTAACACAAGTCACAGAAAAGAAATTATTTGCACTAGAAAGTATAATTGTAGATTACATAATAGTTAACCAACCCTATAATTCCTACAAATTGACAAGAAAATTTTGGGTATCAAGATTCAACAACTTTACCATACTCATCGAGTGGAGCATCATAATCATAGGTTGTTGTAATAAAGGGTCCACCAGAGGATCGACCAAAGTTAGTTCCTCCGTGATACTGTTTAAACAAAGCCAAAAACAAATTATACAAGTAATGTGTTGTTATTTTTGCAGAGGGGGAGAGAGAAAGCAAGTATGAATTGCATGTCCCAACAATACCATGTAATAATTCTGTAAGGTTCCACCCAGCTGGTAAAACCTAGCCACTGCAAAAGCAACGTCTTCTACTGGTCTATAAGGCACAGGGCCACCAAATGAAGTAAACCTGAGATTCAAAAGAACCATATCATCTGAGTAGAAGAGGGATCCTTAAATTCATATTTCACTGGATTAGATTGCTTGTCTACCCTAACGCAAGAAAATAAAGACTTACCATCCAGTCCAATTCTCGGTCCACATTTTTGGCTTCTTATCAGAGTTGGGCGTAAACTGGTCACAATAGAACCCATTACAAGTGTTTATCTGTCAATTCACAACTTCGAATTATTCGCTAGTTCAGTAGATATTTTCAAACTACTACTAGATGAAATTAATACATAAGATGGAAGAAAGCAACTCACGATAGGATCAGGAGCATCTGCTTGCTGGCACATAACCCATGGTACCCCGGTATCCAACGAGGTAGCCATTGCTGCTGCCCATTCCACATATGGTTTAGCACGAGGTCCATAGTCGCGTTGAACATTACCATACTCATTTTCAATCTGCACGGTAATAAAAGCAATTAACTTGATTCAGTATACTCATCACCCAGAGATTCAAATTCCAAATCGTTACACAAAGAAGCCAGCCTAAGATAGTACCTGAGACAATATGATGGGACCTCCTTGGGATGCATAGAGATTTTCTTGCTTCATCAAGTCAACAATCTTGGTCGTGAACCGCTGCATTTCAGCCTGGAACAGGACCACTTGCATTAACAGGTAATATGAAGACAGAAGCTATTGACAAAAACTGGAAAATAGTAACTAGCATGACGTACAAACCTTGAACGGCTCGTTGTTAGATCGAAGTTCAATCCCAGGTATAAAATGCAACCAGACAGGAAACCCACTGTTTCAAGAAAACACATCATGCCCACATTAGTTAACACCAACCTCAACATTTGCAAAATGAAAGACAAGTAAATTTCTAAAAATATAGCCAGAAGAAGAACATGTACCCATAGTTCCACTCAGCACAGGCATAAGGCCCAATACGTAGATGAACAAATAAACCAGCTTCTCCAACCAGTTTCACAAATTTAACAATATCTTTCCTCCCTTCAAAATCATACTGCAGAAATCCCTTATCATATCAGCACCCTTTAGGCCTTTACTTTTTTCAATATTTTGGTTAATAAATTAACAAAGGCAGACAAATTAATAATCAAAAAAGTTTTAGTTTTCTTAAAATTTAACCCTGGGCATTACCTAATCCGTTTGATAAACTTTGAAAAACAAAAACAAAAACAAAAAAGCGGAGAAGCTCAAGCCATTACTCCAAACTAAGTGATGCATTCGTGGGACAACAGTACTACCGCAAAAGGCTCAAATCTCACAGATCAGCCATGCCCTTGATTTAAGCAATCTTATTTATTCTCTTTCCTTTTTCAATATTATTCAGAATCTCTTTATAGTTGGTAATTATCTTTCCTTCCTTAGTTAAGTATGTTGGTAGTCCTTAAATATGACAAGAGTATGTAATTGAAGGACAAGTTGGAATTTGAATAAAGATCTCTCAAGAAGGTTTCTCTTCTTCCAACTCTCTGTCCTTAATCTCAGACTTCTCTACTGCCACCATAGGTAGAGCTAAGTCTTCCTATTCCTCCTCTTCAGTATTCCATAGGCCCGTAACGCGAAGTATATCTCGTGATCGTATCAACTTGGTTCCCGTTGCCGGCGTTATGGGCAGTAACATCACTGAAGATCCTGCTTTCAAGGCACTGCAGAAATCTGTTCGCTCCCATGAAGCTTATGCTGACAAAATTGAGAACCTCTCGGCCACTGTGTCTTCCCTCTCTGCAACACAACACCAACAAGCAGCTTCCCTTGTTAATCTAGAACAAATGGTGAAACAACTTCTGATTGCTCAGGGCAAAACACCAGTCTCCGAAGTTGAATCAGAAACAGTGCACCAACTGGAAGGGGATTCGGCTATCCAAGAAACACCGGATGATAATCACTCCCTCATTCGATATGCTAAGATGGACTTTCCATTGTTTTCTGGAGATGAAGATCCTCTTGTATGGCTGCTACGTTGCGAATCCTATTTCCGAAATGCCAATATTCAGGATTCAGATCGCATAACTTTTGCCTCACACCATATGATTGGGGAAGCCCAATTATGGTACCATTCTGAAACGGAGTTAATGCAGTTCTCCTCATGGGCTGCCTTCAAAAAAGAGTGTTGTCTCAGCTTCGGGCCACCACGCAGCATTAATGCATTAGGTGAACTTAAACAATTGTTTCAAGCAGGCCGGCATATCGATGAGTATGTCAAAGACTTTCGAACACTGTTGGTACGGGCAGGCACAGTACAACCCAACCAGCGAGTAGATTTGTTTACCGGTGGATTGGATGAAATAATCCGTATAGATGTGGAGCGCACCAAACCAACGACTCTGAATGAAGCTATCAACACAGCCAGGGATCTTTCTCGCAAATGCCACCTGTTGGGCCTTTTGTCCTCCAAACCTAAACCTCTGCACACCAGTACACAAACTGCCCCGTCATCCGCCCGTGTTCCATTACCCATACGTCCATCACCCAACCGACAAAAGCCCAAATTTAAATTCCTCACACCCGAACAAAAGGCCGAACGCGTAGCCAAAAACTTATGCTACAATTGTGATGAAAAATATTTTCCAGGTCATAAATGCCGACACCTCTTTATGCTATGGACATTAGAGGAGGGTGAAGAACCACCTGCTTTGGAGGATTACACGGAGGACTCCCCGGCATTCAGCTTGAACGCAATCTCCGGGGTGACAAAGGGGAATATGATGAAAGTGAGGGTCAAAATCGCAGCCACTGTTATCGTCGCACTCTTGGACTCGGGCAGTTCAGACAACTTCATCAACGCTGAGACAGCGCGTGATTTGGGACTCCGAATGACACCGCTTAAGGACCTCCGCGTGCGAGTGGCAAATGGGGATTGTTTGTCTGCTTTAGGTGTATGTGAGGCAGTCACTTTCACCAAGGGACACGACAGTTTTTCAGCAACATTATTTGTGCTTCCTTTGGCTGGGTTTCAGATGGTTTTAGGGGTGAAATGGCTGAGAGAATTGGGCCCTATAACCTGGGATTTCAACTCATTGCAGATGACTTTCTACCACTGCAACACTGCAGTAACCTGGACAGCAGAAGAAGGATGCCTTTTCCCTGCTCTGCATGCTATTCCACCGCCAAGTTCAAATGCAGACGTCTTAGAGGGATTGCTTGCCCTCTTTGGTGACATTTTTTCTGAAGTTACGGCGCTGCCACCAGCACGGGAGTGCGATCATCGCATAATTTTGCAATCCGGACCAGACCCTGTGGTTGTAAGACCATACCGTTACCCACAGCTCCTCAAAGATGAGATAGAAAAACAGTGTGCGGATATGCTTCATCACGGCATCATTCGACCTAGCAAGTCTCCATTCTCATCACCATGTTTGTTAGTCCGAAAACATGATTTGTCGTGGCGGTTTTGCGTTGACTATAGGGAACTAAATGCCCGAACAGTTAAAGATAAGTTCCCTATACCTATCATTGATGAATTGCTTGATGAACTACATGGCTCCAAATTTTTCACAAAGTTGGATTTGCGATCCGGTTATCACCAAGTTAGAATGCACCCCGAAGATGTTGAAAAGACGGCTTTCCGGACTCATCATGGCCACTTCGAATTTTTGGTGATGCCCTTCGGCCTTTCTAACGCACCATCCACATTTCAATCTTTGATGAATGAGGTCTTCGGTCCCTACCTGCGGAAGTTTGTATTGGTATTCTTTGACGACATTTTAATATACAGTGCTTCTTGGGTGGAGCATCTCCAACACATGCGTCTGGTTTTCCTCTTGCTGCGCCAACACACACTCTTTTTAAAGAAGAGTAAATGCACATTTGGAGTAGATCATGTAAGCTACTTGGGTCATGTGATATCTAGCCAAGGTGTGGCAGTAGACGAAACGAAAGTGCAAGCCGTCTCCGATTGGCCTACGCCAGGGTCTACCACAGCTCTTAGAAGCTTCTTGGGCCTTGCTGGTTTTTACCGCCGGTTCATCAAGAATTATGGTATCATTGCAGGACCACTTACAAATCTCTTACGAAATCAAAACTTTAAGTGGTCCTCCGAGGCCGAGGCTGCTTTTATTTCTCTCAAACGGGCTTTGTGTTCAGCGCCTGTCCTCCAACTTCCAGATTTTTCCACTCAATTTGTGGTTGAATGTGACGCTTCAGGTAGTGGCATTGGTGCAGTGATTCACCAAAATGATCATCCAATAGCTTTTTACAGCCGGAAGCTAGCAGACAGACACTTGAAGCTTCCAGCCTATGAAAGGGAATTGATTGGGTTGTCGCAAGCTGTACGGAATTGGCGGCATTATCTCTGGGGCAGGAACTTTGTCATCCGAACAGATCATTACAGCTTGAAATATCTCCTTCAACAGCGGTTGACGACATCCCCGCAACAACATTGGATGAGCAAGCTGCTAGGATTTGATTTTGAGGTTCAATACAAGCCTGGAAAATTTAACACGGTGGCTGATGCTCTGTCACGACAGAACCAGCTAGAAAGTAGTAGCTGCTTGGCCCTCTCTATTCATCATTCAGACTTATTGGACGACATCAGGACCCATACACGCCTTTTTCCAAGGTTAGCGGAGTTCGAACAAAAGATTGCTGATTCATCTCTTGGCTGGAACTTCCAGAATGGGCTTTTCTTTTACAAGGGAAAAATATTCATCCCTCCAGATACTGCTCTCACTTCACGCATAGTGGCTGCCACCCATAATGCAACACACGAGGGAGTTCAGAAAACAGTCCACCGCCTACGGCGTGAATTTTATTGGCCAAAAATGGTTTCAGATGTTCGAGATTTCATCAGCCAGTGCACAGTTTGCCAACGTACAAATGGGAGAACCTTCACCCTGCCGGTGTTCTCCAACCCCTCTCCATTCCGGAACAGATTTGGGCAGACATATCCATGGATTTTATTGAAGGCCTACCGAATGTATATGGGAAATCGGTTATCCTGGTGGTCGTCGATCGGTTATCCAAGTATGCTCACTTCCTTGCCCTTCAACACCCATACACTGCTTCTTCAGTCGCACAAGCATTCTTTTCTCAGATATTCAAGCTTCACGGATTGCCGGAGTCTATTGTGAGTGATCGGGATCCAATCTTTACTTCTGGTTTCTGGAATGAATTATTTAAACTTAGCGGCTCTAAATTGGCTCGTTCGTCAGCCTACCACCCTCAAACTGATGGGCAGACAGAAGTTGTCAACCGCACCATTGAGCTCTATTTAAGATGCTTTGTTGGGGACCATCCACGTAAATGGGTGGAGGCACTTGCGTGGGCAGAATATTGCTATAATACCTCTTTCCATTCGGCTTTACGGACCACCCCCTTTAAGCTGGTTTATGGTAGGGATCCTCCTCGCCTCCTCTCATATGAGCCGGGCCTCTCAAAGCTAGCTGCAGTCGACGAGGCTTTGAAGTCCAGGGATGAAATACTTCATGATGCTCGACATCACTTGAAAACGGCACAATCTCGTATGGAGCAAACCTACAACCAAAAACACCGGGATATATCCTATGAGCCTGGGGCGTGGGTGTGGGTTCGTCTTCAGCCGTACCGCCAAAACTCCTTGACCATGCGGCGCACTCACAAACTTTCACATCGGTATTTTGGGCCATTTCAGGTGCAGAAACGAATTGGGTCAGTTGCCTATCAATTAGAATTGCCAAGTGATTGCAGAGTGCACAATGTTTTCCATGTTTCACTCCTAAAGCAGTATAATGGGCCTCCACCGGTTACTACACCGTTGTTGCCTCCCGCTGTGAATGGGCGTTTTGAACTGCGTCCTGCCAACATTCTTGCCACTCGTATGAACAGAGGGAATACAGATCTATTAGTGCAATGGGAAGGCTTGCAGGAAGAAGATGCCACTTGGGAAAGTTTAGATGATTTTTGCCAACGTTTTCCATCCTTCAAGCTTGAGGACAAGCTTGATCTCCAGGACGGGGGTGATGATGCATTCGTGGGACAACAGTACCACCGCAAAAGGCTCAAATCTCACAGATCAGCCATGCCCTTGATTTAAGCAATCTTATTTATTCTCTTTCCTTTTTCAATATTATTCAGAATCTCTTTATAGTTGGTAATTATCTTTCCTTCCTTAGTTAAGTATGTTGGTAGTCCTTAAATATGACAAGAGTATGTAATTGAAGGACAAGTTGGAATTTGAATAAAGATCTCTCAAGAAGGTTTCTCTTCTTCCAACTCTCTGTCCTTAATCTCAGACTTCTCTACTGCCACCATAGGTAGAGCTAAGTCTTCCTATTCCTCCTCTTCAGTATTCCATAGGCCCGTAACGCGAAGTATATCTCGTGATCGTATCACTAAGACTCTTGAATCTTGATACATACACCAATAAAAGGAAATTCTTTTTGTTTTCTTGTTTAGTAAAATTTCCTTAACAATTAAAATAAAAAGGCAAAAATTGAAGAACAACCAAGAAAACGCGTGAATCTGGAAAAGAATAAAAATCTCAAGAATTATATATATATATATATATATATATATATATATATATATATATATATATATATATATATATATATATATATATATATTATCATAAACCTGGTTTCTAACTGGTTCGTGCAAGTCCCAGAAAACATAAGTGTCGATAACATCCAAACCTCCATCCTTCGATTTCTGAATCAAGTCCGGCCACATCTGCATTTTATGTTCACAGAAAAATAAAAATTAAAACTTTACTGCACAGACACATGAACAAATGGTGGTGTAGAGAGACAAAGATATACAAGAGCTTGAGAGAGAGAGAGAGAGAGAATGAGGAGAGGAAGCTCTCTCACATCAGGAGTGCTCCGAGGATAGTGGATGGAGCCGGAGATCAAGACCCTCCGTTTGCCGTCAATGACCAATGCACGGTGATCATACGTCACATTGGCGGCAAACGGTGGCAAGCACTGCAACAGAACCACCGCGAGCACCACCGCCACACCTCCCCTCATTTTCACCGTCATCGCCACTCAACTGCTCATCAAAAGCCCAGTCTTTATTTCTCCCCAAGACAGATTTTGAAACCGTAAATATATATATATATATATATATATATATATATATATATATATATATATATATATATATATATATACACACACACACACACACAGAGACAATGAGACACTCGTTAGTCCTTACTGTTGTGTGCAGAAATGGGATTTCTCAAAAGTTCTTTCTTGGAAGCGCTAATTCCTGAGGTTTCTTTGGCCGATACCTTAAATTTTTCTACGAGTTTATCTTACAATTAAGTTGCGTAACTTAATTAAGAGTATATGAGAAAGGAGCGGTCGAGCTCTCTATCATGCGCCGCCGCCGTGCCGCCGGTCTTATCCTGAGACCACGTTACAACGTCGGTGCGTCGCCTTCTGCTTCGTTATTAGCTGCTCACTCTTCTGCAACTAAGCTTTGCTTAATGCTTGTAGCTTGGCACCATCTTTATATTAACGCGCTAAATCTCTACTCTTAATTAAGAAATTACTATATTTTTCTTAAATTTTACTATTATTATATGATTATATGATTGTGATTATCTCTAAAATAATAGCTGGCTCGAAACACAGAGTTGTTACTTATTACCAACAAGTGTCTATTTATTTTTAGAAAATATTATTGTTACTAATAAGTATAATTATTACTATCTTAGCATGTACACGAAATACGCAAATGGAGAAGATATATAAAGATAACGGTAAAGGTGACTAATCAAAAAGTAAATCGAAAAGGAAGATCATAATCATACTTACATTTGGATTGTATTTAATTAATTACTTTAAGTTTTTAATTACAAATTTTAAATGACATTTTTATCCAAATATTTGATATTATTAAAATAACTCTGAATTTGAGCAGAAAAACTTGGTCAGACACTTATGTTATTATATAATATATATACTAGTTTTCCACGTTCATTGCGCGAATAAGATAATGTCCAATATTTATTTTTAAATAAATATTACAAAGTATATCAATGCAGGATTATATAGGAGATGTTCATGCATAGATAATTGCATTTTGAATTTGTTTATTTATGTTGGTAATTCAAGGTACATAATGTAAAAATAATATATGAGAGATTAATTATAATTGTCATTAAATTAAATGTTTAAAATTTTGTAAAAACTCTAGGCTAAATACTTAGTCTAAAAATGATAGTATAAATAAATACTACTTTTGGTTTGAATTTCTCTAAATCTTCGTAATTTTTTTTTGGATAACATTGTCATTGTCTTCATCTTCGGTACTTGACCTTTTCTTTGTTATTAGTAGTATGTCATGTGCAATTGAGTTATTGATTGTAGTATAGAGGACAACATCATGAAATGAGATTATGATGTAAGAAGTTATGGATTTGCTTTGTTGTGTATATGACTGGATCATAGTTGTACTATGAACTTTTGATCTTGCAAGTGCATGTTAATATTCGGCAGTGTTTGTTTTTTCCCTACTTGTTTCATATGTTGTGAGATGTGTGTTGTAAATTCTCATGTGGAAATATTTAACAAAATATTAATATTTATTAAAAATTTACTATTTTTCTTAAATGATGATATTATTATTATATGATTGTGATTATTACAAAAATAATAGCTGACTCGAAACACAGAGTTTGTTAGTCAGTATTATGTATTACCGACAAGTGTACGTTTATTTTTAGAAAATATTACTATTATTACCATAATAAGTATAATTATTAGCCCATTGACAAGTCAATGCCATATACAAATGAATAAGATAAAGATGGCTGTAAAGGTGACTCATTAAAAAGTAAATCAGAAAGGAAGAATTAAGATCGTAATCATAGTTACTTTCCGATTTTATTTAATTAATTACTTCAAATTTTTAGTTACTAATTCTAAATGACAATTTTGTCTAAATGTTTGACATTACGAAAATAACCCTGAATTTGGACGAAAAAATTTAGTCAGAGACTTCTGTTTTATATATATATATATATATATATATATATATATATATATATATATAACGGTTTTTTGGTATTATAAAAATAAAAAATTTTATTTTTTATTATGTTATATTATTTTTTATATTATGTTATAACATAATAAAAAATAAATTTTTTAATATAACAAATGTTGAGCCTATATAATTATATTTTTTAAAAATTTATGGGCCATACATATATATATATATATATATATATATATATATATATATATATATATATATATATACTAATTTTTTACGCGCATTGCACGATTGAGATAGTGTTCAATGTTTTTTTTTTTAATAAGTACTTTAAAGTATATCAAGGCATGATTATATTGGAATTGTTCATACATAAATAATTGAATGTTGAATTTGCGTATTTAAATAGGTAATTCTAAGTTTACAAATGCAAGATAATATAGTCAAGATTGATTATAATTGTCAATAAAATAATTGTATAGGTATGGTTGAAACCAAATACGGGACATAAGGGAGATCAAATAAAAATTATGGCATAAAACATTAAATATATACTAATATTGAAGAGCTAACTGTTGATTGTCAAACAAGGACATCGCGAGGTAGTTTCTCACTTCAATTTGTTGTGTGATTTGAATACTCTTTTTGTCTATAAACCTCCCAAGTAGTTAATATGATTGGCTTAATTTTTTTTTAAAACAATCATCATCATCATCATCATCATCATCATCATCATCATCATCATCATCATCATTATTATTACTAGTATTTCACCCGTGCGATGCACAGACATAAATTTGGAAATATTGCATTTATGTTAATAAATTGAGAGTAATTTTATTTATTATTATAGTGGCTATATGCCCTATTTTTCAAAATTTGCAGCATTTCTAAATTTAAAAAAATTGTTACGTATATACAAAACAATAATAACATTATGATATGACATTGAATATCGGTAAAAAATTACAAATTATTGAAAATTTCTTTGTACACTACGTACATTTTCTGTAGTGTTCAAACCCACATTAGAGTCACCACATATTAAGATTTTCAGCCCATCTGGATTACTAACCCGAGATGCTGCTACATACAACTGTCCATGCTTAAACACGGGTTTCTTTAATAGTAATCCGACATTAGATAAAGTTTGTCATTGACTCTTGTTTATTGTCATAGCATATGACAACATTATTGGAAATGGCTTCCTCTGAAATTTAAACGGTAGTCTTGGGTCAGAAGGAGTCAATCTCAATCGTGGTATTAGTACCCTGGTGCCTACATTGTTGCCACAAAGAATTTGAGCTTCAATCACATGGTTTCCTAATTGTGTAATGATAAACCTTGTACCATTGCACAATCCCAAGGAGTGGTTTTCATACGGCATTTGAGTGCTTGACGGGGTGTTGAATTCTGGTATTGAAATGTCCTGATCTCTAAAGTTGATATGATTCTCTTTATCCAAATGATTTTGCAGATTGCTAGATTGTTTTTGAAAACATTCATCTTCTGCCATATTAAATACGCAATTAACACTGAGTTTACTTAAATAAATAAATAAATAAATAAATAAATAAATAAATATATATATATATATATATATATATATATATATATATATATATATATATATATATATATATATATATATATAGGGATGCACTCAGGTGTGAATAAGTGCTCAGGAGGGAAATGCGAACGAATCAGCGCGCGACACGTGTCCAGATCTAATAACTTAAAAAAACACGGTGATATTTTCGTAAATAGTTGAACATCGAAGTGCAAGTAAAATCACTAACAAGTGCACCTACTTTCACCTATAAGTGCATGTAATTTTGCCTTGTTAGCATTCACTTTTCGTAAACATTCATGCACCTGGGTGTGCTTATAACTATATGTGCAACTATTTATAAGTATAGGTGCAACTACTTATAACTATAGGTGCACCTACTTTCACCTATAAGTGCATGTAATTTTGCCTTGTTAGCATTCACTTTCCGCAAACATTCATGCACCTGGGTGTGCTTATAACTATATGTGCAACTATTTATAACTATAGGTGCAACTACTTATAACTATAGGTGCACCTACTTTCACCTATAAGTGCATGTAATTTTGCCTTGTTAACATTCATTGATATGAGTTCAGCGGGTAGTAATACCCCTGAAAACCACTCGCAAACATTCATACACCTTGGTGCAACTACTTATAACTATTTGTGCAAATACTTAGAACTATAGGTGCAACTAAGTATTGATACTCAGTGTAAATTTTTACTTGCACCTATAATACATTTTACATGCACTTGTAATACATTTTACTTGCACTTCGATGTTCAATTATTTACGAAAATGCCACCGCGTTTTTTTTAAAAAAAATTAGTGTTTCTCATCCATTAGATCTGGACACGTGGACGAACAGAATTCATTCCTATTTCACGCTTGGATGAAGCATTCGCACCTGAGTGCGATTATATATATATATATATATATATATATATATATATATATATATATATATATATATATATATATATATATTATAAACATTCATTTATGTACCTAAATTTTTTTAATTTGGCTTTTTTTTTAATTATTTATGTCAAAATGTAGTTTTCATCTGTAAAAAACTTAATTTGGACACCTTTTGAAGGATTAAAAAAATGGCTTTGGTATTTTCTACATTTTTTAAAACAATTGAATATTGAACCTTTGATTGTTACCATGTCAAAGAATTTTATGGTTTTTAGTTATTTCCAAATTCCAATGCCAAAATTGTGTTGTGTAAGGCAGTTTTTGAGTCTTAAGAACACACAGTTATCTCAAATGACTATGATCTCAAATGACTATTATACTGATTGTTTTTGCACTTTACTAACCACTGTGAAATTTTTATGAGAAGCTATAGTAAGATGGATCAAGACAAAGTCCCATTGATAGGTAATTTTGTGCCAATCAGTTATAAAATTTTTGCATATAGCTGAATTGAAGTAATTTAAGCCATTTTTAATAATATTGTTCTATTTATTTTTGTTATTTAAAAGCTGTTATTTTTGTTATTTAATAACTATATTTATTTTGTATGAGAAAATTATGACTATTAATTGACAGAATAAAGTCAATAAACATAATAATCAACTCTATTATTCAGCATATTTATTTAACCTTCAAAAACAGTGATTATTCACATTGCCAAAATTCAGCCCAAAAAAAAAAAAAAAACAAAAGAAAAAAAAAAAAAAACCCAACCCAAATATCCTTAACCCTAATCCCTTAATATTGCGCAGCTTGATACTAAAACCCTCCTGCAATAATCTCTCTCTGTTTTCTTCATTCACCGGCATTCCGCCCTCATCCGACTCTCGACCTCGGCCCTCGGCTACTCCAGTTCTTCGCCCTCATCCGACTCTCGACCCTTTTGTTTAAATTAAAAAAAAAAAATTTCCCAGAAAATTTGACCCTGGTTAGGAATAAAATGCTGCTGAAAATTTGATTAGCTACTCTGAAGCAGGAACTTGATGTACGAAGAACTGATCGTTGTTGCTGGGTATTAAGAGAAAAAGAGGTAAACATATTTGCTATGGACGCTTTTGAACAATATTAGTAGAAGCAGAAACTACAGATCAGAGAAAAAGAGGTAAACATATTTGCTATGGACTCTTTTGAACAATATTAGTAGACGCAAAAACTACAGATCAGACCTTTTGAGTATATAGAAAGTAGCATGTACATGCTATGAGAAAATCTAAATTCCATCAAAGACCTAGTATTTTAGTCAAATACACCAAGTTGAAAATCTAAATTCCATCAAAGACCTAGTATTTTAGTCAAATACACCAAGTTGAAAATCTAAATTCCATCAAAGACCTAGTATTTGTCACTACACCAAGTTGAAAATCTAAATTCCATCAAAGACCTAGTATTTGTCACTACACCAAGTTTTTTTTTTCTACCTTGTGCAATACAATCTCATAGAAAACTAAAATGAATATCTGACTTAGATTATTTTTCTTTCCTCTTGCCTCCTATTGTAGTGGTTCCTTTCAATTTTCTTCATGAATGTTAAATATAATGATTTACTTTTGATTCTAAATCTGACTATACTCTTTGATGATTTCAGGTCTCAATGGAGTTTGAAACCTTCATCAAAAGTGTTTCTAACAGTACTGTATATGCTCTTGAAACCTTTAAAGAAGGTTATATTCCTATCAGTTTTGCCTCTCCGAGTCCACTTTTTCGTCATAACAAATTAGAAACACAATAAAAAGTTATGAAAATATCATTTGCATAAATATAAAGACTGATGGACGAAAATTGTCCGCGATGCACGGTGTAAATATTATATTAATAATAAAAAAAAGTGTTGTTTTACAATTTTTTTTTTTAAAAGATAATATTATTGAAAGAAAGAATAGATTACAAATTATTTAAAACCTCCGTGTAGACTTACATTAGTAGTAGAGAAAGAATTATTTTGTGATTCGTGTAATTTAAGACTAAATCTCTACATAATCTCAAATCATACCTGATATGATTATTGACATTGTTTATTTACACATAATTATGGCTCCAATTGGGTACTTAATGTATCGAGTGGTTGATTATTAATTTATAAAGAAAAACAATCAAATGGTAATTCAAAGAATTACATATTAGTATAAATTTATGTAACCAAACCCAATTCATTAATATAAATTTAACTAACCCAACCCCACAACACCAGTATAAAGAGAAAAGAGAATATCAATCAAACCTTGTTCGACAGTTTTGATGCTTCTTTAAATAGAGTTTATTTCATTTGTATAAATTCTTCCAAATTTGTTGTATTTATAATATTTATAAAAAAAATAATATTTATAATATTTATAATAGAGTTTTCAAAAATAATATTTATAATATTTTTTGTGTATTACTTTAACTAATTAAAGGCAAATGATGATATTACATTCTAGGAAAGAATGATATTACATTTTAGGTCATTATATAAAACTAAATAGTACCTAAGCTTTTACCAATGCATAAGTTTAGTGTGCTAATTTCACACATGCAATTGTCTCAAAGTAAGGTAATATCAACAATGTCTTTCCCTCATTTTTCTGGTAACTCCATAGCTTCCATCCAACAACCAACAATGTCCTGCTCTAGTTTGCTCCGTAGCAATTCTACTGCTCTCTCCAATGCCTAGATCTCTCTAGTAACTACCTCTCCGATTCAATTCCTTTGTAAATATGTTCCTGGCTATCTTTTCGTCTCCCTTGATCTCTCTGGTAATCTCCAAAAACATTCACCATGATCTCTCTGGTAACCTCCAACAACATTCACCATGATCTCGGATGCTAATCAAACATTCCATAAAAATATACAATGCATTTGTTGATATCTATACTGGAGTAAAGGATAAAAATAGTACAAAAAGTAATTTTCAAAAGCTCTAAACAATTAATACATTTTGATGCCCAAGATTTTGAACCTCGCTATAATTTGAATGGCATTTGGTAAACTATTAATGAACTAATACTGCTACTAACAATTCGATTTATACATACTTGCTATGTTCATTGCAACAGCCAACAATGTTTTGAAAATTGAAATTAGCTATAGCATTAAATGCAATGAATTCCTTAAGCCAATCATACGTCTGTAGCGTGTAATTACAGAAACTTGATTCTTTGTGAATATTTTATTTTTATTAAATGCATTCTCATGAATGAATACACTGCTTTAGTCTAAAACAAAGCAGAGGGAAAAAAAATACAAACAGGGCTATCTTTACAAACAATACTGGCAATCAAAACTATTTGAGTCTAAACCAAAGCATATGAAAATAAATACAAACATTGCTACTATCTTTACTGCTATCTCATATCTTTCACTTGCAAAAAAATATTCATAACCCACCAAAATATTAAAAACCACTCCGAATTATTTAATTGTAAATCAAGAATGACAATGATTTAATGACAAAGCCAAAATGCTAATTATTTAACTGTAAAGCCAAGAAATTACAAAAAAAAAAAAAAAAAAAAAAAAAAAAAAAAAAAAAAAAAAAACTAATGAAATATTGCATACACCACTCTTGAAATAGGAATGAAGAACACTACTTTTTTTAAAACAAACACCCACCATATACAGCCACCCAGCCACCCAGCCACTCAGCAACTCTTTGCTGCAAAGTATCCCCATATAAGCTGCCTGCATGCTTTTCCAAACCTCAACAAACAGCTCACCTTAAAACATAGATAAGCATGCTTTACCAAAAGTTGTGGCTTTATTATATTTATATATATATATATATAAATATATATATATATATATATATATATATATATATATATAAAATATACACATCGTATGAATATATATAACTATAAAAATATGCAATGATATGATGTGTGTGTACGTGTAACCTATCTAAGAAGCATAATGAATATATATTATAAAATAAAATATAAAAATAGAGGATGAAGGATCTGGAAGCTTATCCCCACCTTGTCGCAGTCTCGCCCATCACGCCTCAATCCTCTTCTACTCATTTCTTATCTTCATCCTTGCTCTTTCTCTCTGTCTCTCTCTATCTCTCAGATGGTTGAATATTGCTTAGCCACTCTCAATACATCACAAATTTGACAATCATACTACTTTAAATCTAAGCTAACAGTGAAGACGAAGGCTGGGACTATCATCGTTGTAAGTATAATCTATCTATCAAATGTATTTAATTCGTTTAATTTAGCCAAAAAAAAATTGTAGATTTATCTGTATGAATTTTTTGAACTCAAAGTCTGAGAAGGCATTATCTATGAATATCTTAAACGATCTTGAGCAATAGGTTCACTTAATCGTCTGTCTAAGATTTTTTTTTTACTATAAATTGTGAAATGCATGCGTTGGTAGCCTATTTTATTTCACGACAACGTACTTGTTCTATGATTATTTTTCTTGATTATTGTAGATCGATGAGTTTTTTCTTTCTTCTCTTTACCACAAATGCTTCTTAACTGTTTCCTTCCTGTTTTGTTTTGACATTTTGCAGAATGAGAAGCTTAAAAAAGGCGTTTGAAGAAAGATTGTTCAAATAAGTAGATTTCGTATATAGTAATGTATACTGAATACTGAATAAAGAAGTAAAATTGTATTTACCTTTGTGAATTGAAGTAATGTATATATATATATATATATATATATATATATATATATATATATATAAAAGTAAAATCCTCCTAACAAATTTTCCCCCCAAAACTTAGGGACATTTTTGTAATAATAATAATAATAATAATAATAATAATAATAATAATAATATAATAATAATAATATACAAACTAATGATTTTGTCTTAATTAATTCCTCCAATTAAGTTGTTACCAAAAGTATATCATTTCTTACCAATTCAATCAAAATATTAACCAATATATATATTATCATCACCATCAATCTCTTTACACCAATATCATCTTCTTCATGGCTTCCAAACTCTTTTCAAGTCTCTTCCTTCTATTAGTGGTTGCTTCATGTAAGTCTATTCATCTTTTATAAATAACACCCAAATTTGATTTCCTGAGATTAATATGAATACTTTTACTTCCTTCTGTTGGTGGTTGCTTCATGTAAGTCCATTCATCTTTTATAAATAAGACCCAAATTTGATTTCCTGAGATTAATATGAATACTTTCACTTTAATTTGGCTCTATGTGTGAATTTCTGGTTGTATGAGTTAGTAGTGAAATATCTAATTTTGATTATAGTTGTTGTTGTTGTTGTTACCGAATATTTTAACAGAAAAATTCTAGCATAGTCATCTTGCTGTTCCGTTGTCTCATCATTCAAAGAATCTCATACTCATCTCTCTGCTTTCTTTTCGTATGAAATTTCTACCTTTTTCTAACTATATTCCCCGTACTTCAATATGTTTTGCAGTTTGTATGGTATGGTATGAGCTTGAAGATACTTAAGGAGGCTCTACTTCAACAAAAGGAAATTGAGGAGGAAGAGCCTTGGTAACAGAACCCTAATGGATTAGTTTTTTGGAAGATTGTAGAGATGCGAAGAGATTTTTTTTTAATCAGAAGTTTGTGTGTGTTTTTTTATACAAATTTATAATTGTATATTTATATGAGATTTTTTTTAATTAGAAGTTTCAGTGTTTTTTTTTTTAATACAAATTTATAATTGTATATTTATATTAATAAATAATTATTAAGACAAGTATAATTTATTTTATATTGTGGACACATTATTTTTAATAAATTTGATTTAATAATAATATACCTTAATTATAAAAATTCTACCTAATAATTTTAGTACTAAATGCCATACAATAATTATCACATAAACAATGTTTAATAATTGACAAATTCTAATAGGCAATAAAATTACTATTATAAAATCAGTGACTTAATTAGTAATATATGTATAGTAATTTATCGTCTAATTATTGACTTAACTATTATATATAAAACCAACTTAATGATGTATTAATATTTTCTGCATACACTAATATGAAGTCTGGATAATTATTTGATTAATTATAATTAATTCTTTAATATTTAATTTCTTAAAATTATTATATTACAATAATTTCGTATATTGATATGTAGATTTTTTGATTTTGTGGATAACCGAATAAAATGTGATAAAATGACTTAATTAGTAATATATTCATAGTAGTTTGTCTAATTATTGGCTTAATTATCATATATAAAAACAGTCTATTAAAAGATGTGAAATGGCGTAATAATATTTTATGTATACACTAATCTGAAATCTGGATCATTATTTGATTAATTACAATTAATTCTTTAATATCTTATTTCTTAATATTATTATAGCACAATAATTTCAATAAGGGAAAATGACACTTTTTCCCCCTAAGTTATATACTTATAGCACTTTTTTCCCCTCAATTATTTATGTAAGCACATTAGCCCCCTCAATTATTTTAAAAGTGGTTGTTTTTCCCCCTGATATATTAAATTGACATTTCTACCCTTAAAGTAAATATTTTATTTATTTTACTTCTCCAACAAATTATTGTGTATATGTAGCAATGACCATGGTTCGGTTCGAACTGAACCGGACACTATAGCAATCGAATTAAAAGTTTCCGGTTATGACTCAGATCTAGAATCCAATATTTAGATTTCAATTTATTAAATTTATGAACCAAAAAAACTGGATGAACCGTGAACCGGCGGTTCCGGATCCGGTTCGTGATTTTGAACCGTCTTTATTTTAAATTTTATTTTATTTTTTATTTTAAAATAGTCTAAATTCAACAATAAATGTATTTTATTTTTTCAGTTCGGAACATGAACCGACCATTTTGATTTGCGATTTTAATAAACTCTAAATATCGCGTTTTGATTCTAAATTGTAATTGGAATATTTTGGTTTGGTTGCTATAATATCTGTTTGGTTTGAACCAAATTATAGTAATAATTTGTTGGAGAAGAAAAATAAATGAAATATTTATTTTAAATATTTATTTTAAGGGTAAATATGTCCATTTAACATTTTAGGGGGGAAAAGAGCCACTTAAATAATTCAGGGGGGAAAAGTGCTATAAGTATATAACTCAGGGGGAAAAAGTGCCATTTTCCCTTTCAATAATATGTAGATTTTTTTATTTATTTTTTTTGTGGACGGCCTAATAAAAGGTTATAAAATGGTTTAATTAGTATTATATGCATATGTATAGACGTATAGTAGCTTCAAAAAAGTAATATGTCTATAGTAATTTGTTTAATTATTGACTTAATTACCAAATATAAAAACAACCTATTAATTACCATATGAATAATAATAACTGTATAGTAATATGAATTGAATAATTTTTAGTGTAATTAGAATAATGATTATTACTGTACTAATCTTGCCATTATTAGCTTTACTACACTTAATTCTTTAATTAGCAAAATAATAATTTCTTAATTTTACTAAAATCTATTCAACTAATTTATCACTGTGGGTAAGTAGTGAGAAGTCCAAACACTTTTTGTGTAGTACTATTGACTCGACAAATTATGCTATTGAATCGTGTCCACCTTACAAGGTAGACACGGTTCTAAGATTGTTCAATATTATGAATATATATAGTTCAAAAATTATGAGCAAAAAAGTAATATATCTATAGTAATTTGTCACTTAATTACCAAATATAAAAACAACCTATTAATTACCATATCTATATCTATATCTATATATATATAAAAGTAAAATCCTCCTAACAAATTTTCCCCCCAAAATTTTTGTAGTAAAACTTATTTGGTAAGTAAATGTCAAATGGAAATTAAATAAAATAAATAATAATAATAATTTTACTACCTTAAATAAATAAATTATTATACTTTCCTTTTGAATTAGTATTTTCTACCTATAAATACAAGGGCTTCTTCAATCAAAGAATCTCAGACTCATCTCTCTGCTTTCTTTTTGTATGAATTTTTTACATTTTTCTAACTATATTCTCACGTACTTCAATATGTTTTGCAGTTTATATCGTCTGGTATGAGTTTGAAGATATTTAAGGAGGCTCTACTTCAACAAAAGAAAATTGAGGAGGAAGAGCATTTGTAACAGAACCATATTGGTTTAGTTTTTATGAAAGATTGTAGAGATGCGATCGAGGATGATAAAGACGGTAATTTTGATGATTTTGTAAGATTTTCTGAAACTTAGAGTTAGTATGTTGATTTTGAGATTTGTACATGCCATTCAAGTTTCTATGTTTTTTTTAACAAGCATAGTTCATTTTACAACATTTTTATAATATACATACATACATATATATATATATATATATATATATATATATATATATATATATATGTATATATATATATATATATATATATATATATATATATATTTATTTATTTATATATCTGTAGTATAATATAATATAATAATAATAATGATGTTATTAACTTAAATAAATAAATAAATTATTATTCTTTCCTTTTAAATTAGTATTTTATGCCTATAAATATAAATTAGTATTTTCTACCTTAAATAAATAAATTATTTTGCCTAATTTATATTATATTCTTTAAGCTACTTTTGACATGATATCTTCGTAGCCCATTTTATTATATTGAGCCTTGGTACACAAGTCCAAATCAAATATATGTATGTACACGCATAACAATAATCCTAATCTATCTATATAACTATAATTAAAAGTAAAATCCTCCTAGCTAAATTTTTCCCCCAAAACTTAGAGACATTTATGTAATATCATCCATTATTTATATATAGATTTATTATATGCCATTATATTCAAATCAAATTATAGTAATTTTATATTCATCTCCATTTATATTAGATATATTCCTATTTCCGTGTATTATAGGACTTCAATATATTAGGCATAATCAGACTCAAATCAAATCAAATTATAGTAATTTTATATTCATCTCCATTTACATCCTAATAGTATTCCACTATTCCTATTTTCGTGTATTATAGGACTTCAATATATTAGACATAATTAGACATGCCTAATAACATTTACCGTGCAGAATATATTATTATATTGGTTAAATTTAATTATGGTGAATATTTAATTTTAATTATGACCATTAACATTCAATATATTAGGCATAATTAGACATGCCTAATTTTTATTGTGGGGATGACAACTCAAAGGAGTGCGAATCGTAAATATATGTGTATTATTTTTTTTTTTCATGTTTATATTCACTACCATTATATTTTTAATATATATATATATATATATATATATATATATATATATATATATATATATATATATATATATATCATATTAATACTGTATTTTTTTTCCTGAATAATTTTAGGCTTAGTTTGTTGATGTATCAATAACATTGTTCAATCTCTGTGAATAAGGATTATTCCTTTGTTGTGTAGTACCATACAGAATTTACTATACAATCATGTAAATGAAAATTAAAAGTTTCATATTTAGGTCTTATTAATATATATGCAATTGCATATATTGAAAAAGTAGTATATAAATTTAATAAAGTATATTTTATTGGTAGTTTTATTTTAAAAAAATGCAATATTTCGCAACTATTTCAGGTAAGCACTTTAGCAAGTTGTTTGTATATTATATTTATTAATTACTTTATTATTTTTTTTATTTTGTGAATATATTTCATGCATGAAAATTGAATTGTAGATGTATCATATCCAATTCTTTATCATAATATTCTTTTTTATTTTATTGTGATGAAGATTGTATTTATGAGTTTAGACATGGGATGGATTAACAACTATCATATTCTTTTTAATTTAATTGTGATGAAGATTATACAGATGAGTCATGAGTTTAGACATTGGACAAATTAACATGGATGTTAGTAAAGGATGTGGCAACACCTAACTTGCACAATTAATATATAGATTAATTAGTCTTGGTGTAATCAGAATTACTAATAAATGAGAATATAGATTTTCTTTTGTTATTTACTAAGATGTTTGTAATAATTTGTTATTTTAAAACAGTGTATTAAAAGTTTATTATTTTAGCTAATTACCCATTTTAAATATCAAATCTTATTTAATTGATAGTATGTTTTTGGAAATCAATAAAATAATAGTATTTTTTTTTTCAATTGTAATATCGCAATGTTTCCTATATTACATAACAAAACTTTAAAATGAATAAAGGTTACATATCGTATTTACACAAGAAACTTATTTACAATAATAGTTGTTAGTATCATAAAATCACTTCAACATAGAAATATTAAAAAAAAATTATTATTAATAATTAACTAATTAATATGTATTTAAAAGAATCATTGACTGAGAATAAAAATGGCATGAAAAGTAGATCAATTTGAAAAGGAAATGATAATTAATACTTGATTAAAAATGACACAGAATATATTACTGAAAATAAAAATATATATATAAATATGTTATTAATAATTAACTAATTAATATGTATTAAAAAATCATTGACTGAGAATAAAAATGGCATGCAAATTAGACCAATTGAAAAAGAAAACGATAATTAATATTTGATTAAAAATGGCATAAAATATATAAATTCTAAATATATATCGACAATTATATTAATAATTATAGTATAAATTAATTGATATGTATCGAGACTATGTGGTCTAATGGTATCTGGGTTGGACTTCCATTTGGAAGGTTGTAAGTTTGAGCCTTAATGGAGGTGTTATTGGTTCTTTGTGTTTCAGTAAGTTGAGAAAGTATAAAATAATTGACTGAGATTAAAAATGACACGAAATATACAAATTATGATATATTTTTAAAAAAAGATCTCCAAATTAACAATGTCAAAAATGAAACGAATTAACAATAGTATATGTAAATTGGAAATAATAATTAATAATTTATTGGAAATAAAAAAATTATATTAATAATTATCTAATTAATATGTATTAAAAAAGAATTATTGATTGGTAATAAAAATGACATGAAAATTAGGCCGGAAAAGAAAATGATAATTAATACTTGATTAAAATGGATTACAATATATTACTGGAAATAAAGAAATATGTTATTAATAAATAACTAATTAATATGCAATAAAAAAGAATCATTGATTGAAAATAAAAATAAAATTAAAATTACTCCAATTAGAAAAGAAAATAATAATTAATATTTGATTGAAAATGACATGAAATATATAAATTCAAAATATATATCGACAATTATATTAATATTTATAGTATAAACTAATTGATATGTATTAAAACAATATTTGACTAAGAATAGAAATGACATGAAAATTAGCACAATTGGAAAATTTAATGATTATTAATACTTAATTAAAAATTAAAAATAATTTCAAATTAACTCAAATGAAAAAGAAAAATGGCCAAACAGCCCAAACAATACTATAGGTAAATTGAAAAAATAATTGACTGTGATTAAAAATGCCACAAAATACATAAATTATGGTATAATATATATTTAAGAAAAAAAACGATCCCCATATTAACTATGTAGGAAAGGAAACGGATTAACTATTGTATATGTAAATTGAAAAATATATTTGTTATTAATAATTTACTAAAAATATTAAAAAAATCTGTTATAAATAATTAACTAATTAATATGTATCAAAAAAGAATCATTGAATGAGAAAAAAATGGCATGGTTGAAAAAGGAAATGAGATATATATATATATATATATATATATATATATACATATACATATATATATATATATATATATATATATATATATATATACATATATATATACATATACATATATATACATATATATATATATATATATATATATATATATATATTTGAAAACACGAAATGATAATTAATACTTAATTAAAAATGGCATATAATATATTGCAGGAAGTTTAATGATAAAAATAATTGACTGAAATTAAAAATGAATCAAAATATACAAATTATGGTATAATATTTTATTTATTAAAAAAAATATCCAAATTAACAATGCCGAAAATGAAACACATTAACAATAGTATATGTAAATTAGAAAAAGGTATCTGTTATTAATAATTTATTGAAAATAAAAAACATTATATTAATAATTATCTAATATAATTAATATATATTAAAAAGAATTATTCGTTGGTAATAAAAATGACATGAAAATTAGGCTAATTAAAAAATAAAATGATAATTAATACTTGATTAAAATAGATCAGAATATATTACTGAAAATAAAGAAATGTGTTATTAATAAATAACTACTTAATATGTAATAAAAAAGAATCATTGATTGAAAATAAAAATGGAATGAAAATTAGTCCAATTACAAAAGGAAATAATAATTACTATTTGATTGGAAATGTCATGAAATATATAAATTAAAAATATATATCGGTAATTATATTAATATTTATAGTATAAACTAATTGATATGTATAAAAATAATATTTGACTAAGAATAGAAATGACATGGAAATTAGCACAATTGAAAAATGTATTTGTTAATTAGAAAAATAATTCACTGATATTAAAAATGACACAGAATACATAAATTATAGTATAATATATTTTAAGAAAAAAATGATCCCCATATTAACTATGTAGGAAAGGAAACGGATTAACTATTGTATATGTAAATTGGAAAAGGTATCTGTTATTAATAATTTACTAGAAATATATAAAAAAAATCTGTTATAAATAATTAACTAATTAATATGTATCAAAAAAAAAAATCTTTGAATGAGAAAAAAATGGCATGGTTGGAAAAGGAAATGATATATATATATATATATATATATATATATATATATATATATATATATATATATATATATATATATATATTGAAAACGGGAAATGATAATTAATACTCGATTAAAAATGATACAGAATATATTACTGGAAATATATAAAATATTTTATTAATAATTAACTAATTATTATATATTAGAAAAGTATCATTGATTGAAAATAAAAATGGAATGAAAGTTAGGCTAATTGAAAAAATAAATGATAATTAATACTTGATTGAAAATGGCACGAAATAATTAAAGAGAGAGCTCATCTATATAAAAGGAACAATGATCCTCTTATAAACATAATTGCTTGCCCATCAATGTAGGCAAGTATTAAGAAGTCAAAAGGTTCTTATTTAAGAAGCTTTAACTTTGTCTTTTTATTTTAGTTTTTATTTATTTATTTATTATTAGTGGGGGTTGTGGAAAATTAACCCAAAATGTATGTGTTGTATTAATTTTTAGCAGTTTGGAGCAAATTACTGAGTTATTATATAATATATTTTGGTGTTTCGATTAAAGCTAAAATGTTAAAATGACTGAATTTATTAAAATTTTGGCGAATTGATCAATAATCACCACCACCACCACCACCACCACCATCATCATCCAAACAAAACAATATACAAAGTTTTTTTTTTTAAAAAAAATTTTTTAGAAGTAAAGGAAAATTAAAAATGGAAAGGAAATATTTCAGTAATAATATTTTACATCATCAAGTAGTAAAGACATATTTTAAAAAATAGTAAATGTAAATTAAAAATCATCAAATTAAAATGTAACGGAAATTAGGTAAAAATATCACTACATCTATATTCTAATTGACTGAAAATAAAAAAAAAATAATTAACTGAAAATGAATCTAATATTACTAATTGACTGAAAATATAAAATGAAATGAATATTAATAATTGACTGCAAATAAAAAATGATCCATAATTGACTAAAAAAAGACAAATAAATGGTCAGATCATTGCATTTTAATTAAAAATGGAATGAAAATTAAAAATTTGAGGAAAAAAATATTTCAATAATAATATTCTACATTATCAATAGTAAATGCATATTTTTTACAATAGTAAAGGTAAATTAAAAATGGAACGGAAATATTTCAATAATAATATCTACATCATCAATTAAAAATGGAACGAAAATTAGGTAAAAATATCACTGCATTTGATATTCTAATTGACTGAAAATAAAAAAATAATAATAATTTGATGAAAATGAATCTGATATCACTAATTGTGAAAATATAAAAGGATAACTAATTGAGTAATATTCTACCATTATATATTTTAACCCAAATAACCTGTCCCGATGAATTGAAGGTGTTAGCTCTAGATGAAGATGAACAAGATTGCGTTGTCACTACCAATGTCGTCTACAAAGAGGTTTCAATAATGTGTAAATATAATCGGGGATATTAAGTTTTTTTTTTTTAAAATGAAAAAATTGCTATATATCTTGACAAAAAAATATATCTTCCATACAAATGAATAAGGATACCAATTCATTTCTATAACTGAATTGTTAGAGAACGAACACATTTGCCTAATTTATGAAAATACTAAATAATGATAAATAAAATCTTCAAAGTTATAGCACCATAGGTGTACATCTAGACATTAGCTATTAATTTGAGCAATTATTTACACAAATTCAAACAATAATAACATCAAAATATATAAACGATGCAAACCATATCTTTAATTGCACTATATAATATTGGATGTTCTAATTTAAATAATTATATATCGATTCATGTATTCTTACTATATTACAACAAATTCATTCTGTGCATCGCACGGGTGCAAATACTAGTGAATAATAATAACTGTATAGTAATATGAATTGAATAATTTTTAGTGTAATAGAATAATGATTATTACTGTACTAATCTTGCCATTATTAGCTTTACTACACTTAATTCTTTAATTAGCAAAATAATAATTTCTTAATTTTACTAAAATCTATTCAACTAATTTATCACTGTGGGTAAATAGTGAGAAGTCCAAACGCTTTTTGTGTAATACTATTGACCTGACAAATTATGCTATTGAATCGTGTCCACCTTACAAGGTAGACACGGTTCTAAGATTGTTCAATATTATGAATATATATAGTTAAAAAATTATGAGCATATAATAGTGTTGTGAACATAATTATGAACATATAGTTATGTAATTATGAATATAGATAGTTAAATAATATTTTTGGTGTTTTGATTAAATATAAAATGTTAAACCGGCGAATTTCTTAAAATTTTGACGACTTTGTCAAATAATCAAATTACAACAACAACAACAACAACAACAACAACAACAACAACAACAACAACAACAACAACAACAATAATAATAATAATAATAATAATAATAATAATAATAATAATAATAATAATCCAAATACAACTATATATAAAATAAATTTAAAATTATTTACAAAAAAAAACAAACAAGGGGTAGCCAGTCAGCCACGGGCTCCCTTTGTAAATGATGTGAGATCATTTTGATCCCATATTAAAAATGTTTGAAAAGAAAGAGTTCCTCTATATAAGAGGAGCAATGATGCAAACACATTTTGATCCCACATTGAAAATGTTTAATTTGAAAAGAAAGAGCTCCTCTATATAAGAGGAGCAATGCTCCTCTTACAAACATAATTGTTTGCCCATCAATGTGGGTAAGTATTGAGAAGTCAAAATGTTTTTATTTAAGAAACCTTAGCTTTGTCTTCTTCTTTTAGTTTTATTTATTATTTATTATTAGTGAGGGTTGTGAAAGATTAACCCAAAATGTATGTATTGTATTAGTTTTTAGCAGTTTGCAGCAAATTACTAAGTTATTATATAATATTTTTGGTGTTTTGAATAAAGTTAAAATGTTCAAATAACAAATTTGTTAAAATATTGGTGAATTTATCAATAATCAAATAATAATAATAATAATAATAATAATAATAATAATAATAATAATAATAATAATAATAATAATAATAATAATAATCCAAAAAACGATATACAAAATAAAATTAAAATTAAAAATAATAAGTAGGAGACAAAAGAGAGCCACGGGCTCACTTTGTAAATGATGTTGGATCATTTTGATCCCATATTGAAAATGTTTGGAAAGAGGAGCTTTTGAGCTCCTCTATATAAGAGGAGCAATGCTCATATTACAAACATAATTGTTTGTTCGTCAATGTGCGCAAGTATTGAGAAGTCTAAATGTTTTTTTTAAAAGTACTATTGACCCGGTAAATTATGCTATGAAACCGTGTCCACCTTGCAAGGTAGACACAGTTTGAAAATTGTTCATAATTATGAATACATTGTTCAAAAATTATAAACATATAGTTCTATAATTATGAACACAGTGTTGTGAACATTATTATGAACATATAGTTATGTAATTATGAATATAGAGATTCAATAATTGTGAATATGAAATTCAAAAATTATGAATATATAGCTTTATAATTATGAACATATACAGTTTTGTAATTGTAAATATAGAGTTCAATAATTATGAATACGAAGCTCAAAGATTATAGATATATAGCTTTATAATTATGAACATATAGTTCAGTAATTATGAGCATAAAATTGTGTCCACCTTGCAAGGTAGACATGGTTCCACAGCATAACTATTCGGTTGACCATGTTACATGTAACATCTGTTCATATAAACTTTCTCAACATATTGAGCCCAACGAGTCAAAAGACTCTTATTTAAGAAACCTTATTTTAGTGGCTTTTTTTTTTCTTCTAATTTTTTAATTTATTAAGGGGTCTGGGAAATATTAACCCAAAATATATATGTGTTGTTTTAGTTTTAGCAGTTTGGAACAAATTACTGAGTTATTAAATAATATTTTTTTTATTAAAGATAAATTGTTAAAATGGAGAATTTGTTAAAATTTTGGCAAATTTTATCAATAATCAAATAATAATAATAATAATAATAATAATAATAATAATAATAATCCAAACAAAACGATATTCAAAATAAAGTTAAAATTAAAAAATATATACAAGAAGAAGACAAAAGGGAGCCACGGGTTCCCTTTATAAATGATGTGAGATCATTTTGATCTTACATTGAAAATGTTTGAAAAGAGGAGAGCTCCTCTATATAATAGGAGCAATGCTCCTCTTATAAATATAATTGTTTGCCTATCAATGCAGGCAAGTATCATGAAGTCCAATTTTTTTTAAAATTTTTTTTTATTTAGAAGTAAAGGAAAATAAAAAATGGAAAAATTATTTCAATAATAATATTCTACATTATCATTTATCAATAGTAAATGCATATTTTAAATAATAGTAAAGGTAAATAAAAAATGGAACGGAAATATTTCAATAATAATATCTACATCATCAATTGAAAATGGAATGAAAATTAGGTAAAAATATCACTGCATTTGATATTTTAATTGACTAATTGACTGAAAATAAAAAAGAATAATTGGCTGAAAATGAATATGATATTACTAATTAACTGAAAATATAAAAAGATAACTAATTGCGTGATATTCTACCATTATATATTTTCACCCAAGTAACCTGTCATGGTGGATTGAAGGTGTTAGCTCTAGACGAAGATGAACAAGATTGTGTTGCCACTACCAATGTTGTCTACAAAGAGGTTTCAATAATGTGTAAATGTAATCGGTGATATTAAGTTTTATTTTTTTAAATAAAAATAAAAAATTGCTATATATCTAGACAAAAAAATATATCTTCCATACAAATGAATAAGCATAGTAATTCATTTCTATAACTGAGTTGTTAGAGAACAAACACATTTGCCTAATTTATGAAAATACTAAACAATGATAAATAAAATCTTCAAAGTTATAGTACTGTATGCGTACATCTAGACATTATATATTAATTCGAGCAATTATTTACACAAATTTAAGCAATGATAACATCAAAATATATAAACGATCCAAACCATATCTTTAATTGTACTATATACAATTTGATGTTCTAATTTAAATAATTATATATCGATTCCTATATTCATAATATATTACAACAAATTCATTCCGTGCATCGCACGGGTGCAAATACTAGTAAATGAAAAAAAAAAAAACTGATGTTTAACATCCTAATGTTCAAAACTACGTAGATTTATATGGGCGGGAAAATGCAACAATTTGATTGGCTATGGCTATATGGCTTTAATATATAGAAGGATTATTATTATTATTATTATTATTATTATTATTATTATTATTATTATTATTATTATTATTATTATTATTATTATTATTATTAAATATATGTATACCGTTAGGTCATTTTACATGTTAATCTAAACAACTAACTTTTTTAAATATCTTTTTACCAATCGTTGATATAATTTGCAGGTCAAATATGCTAATGCTAACCGCTAATTGTTGATTGTCAAACAAGGACATTGTGAGATAGTTCTCACTTCAATTTGTTGTGTGATTTGAATACTCTCTTTGTCAACAAATCCCTCAAGTAGTTAATATGATTGACTTTAATAAATATATATTTTTTAATTTTTTCATGGTATTAATAAAATACTTGGTAAATAAATATATAGCATTATTTTGTATTATAACTTTGATATTTAATTAAAAAATAGTGCACAAAAAAGATAATAGACAATGTAGTGAATATAATCAATTGATGAATTTGAATGTAAAGAATTTTTACATTGGAGAAAAATAAAAACAATATAACTAATAAAATTATTTCTCTTAATTAATTTATTGATAATGATTTTTTTTTTTAATAAAGACATTGTAGGGACAATGTAGCCAATATAATCAATTGCTGAATTTGAATGTAAAGAATTTTTATATTTGACAAAAATAAAGACAATATAACTAATGAAATTATTTGACTTATTTAATTTATTGATAATGAATAATTTTTTTTTTTAATAAAGACATTGTAGACTCATAATTCTAAATTAAAGAAATGCATATGTATTATTTTTTGATGTAGCTACTAAATTATTATTTAATTTAATAAGAGTAAAATAGAGTACTAATTATGCCAACTTTGACTGGGATGAGATTCGAACATAAGAGCTTTCTTATTGAAAATGAGTAAGTTAACGGTGAACTATCAGAAATTAACGGAAAAGGTAATATTTAACGGAAAAGTTAACGGATAATCATATTCATTAAGGATAAATTAGGAAATCTTAAGGAAAAATTAAAATTTGATCAATCTGAGCCATTCATTTGATTAATAAATGTGACCGCCTTTTTTTCTGCCCATTATAGGCCTAACTCTCTTGGGCTCTTATTAGTATATAGTAGATATATATATATATATACACTAACTTTTTAATAGTTTGTAATATTGATTAGTTTTTTAATAGTTTACAAAGAAAGTTAGGTAAAGTAAAATCAAGTACGAAAATATAAAATTCGCCTAAGTGTGAATGCATATTAATAGATTTGTAAGATCATTATTTTTTGTGTGTGTAAACCACGAGGTAGTCCGAGTCTTTCTCTGTCCGTTTAACTTTGTAAGATCATTATTGCAAATGAGATTAGCAATATGAATGCATTTTTTGTCATCTTTATTGTCTTAACTTTTAAATATTAAAATGTATAACTATACTTACATTTTTAATAAAATTAGTTCTGCTTTATATCATAACATTACAACAATACTTATAAATTTTTGTTCGTGCATCGCACGGGGCAAATACTAATATATATATATATATATATATATATATATATATATATATATATATATATATATATATATATATATATATATATATATATATATTCTTAAAATTTTATTATTATTATTATATGGTTGTGATTATTACTAAAAGAGTTCTACTACATGTACTCTCTAGTTCTACTCCCTCCCTTTTACTCCCTGATGTGGCAATTGATGATTTGTTATCTTCATCATGTGGGTCCTAATGAAAATGTCAACATAAAAATTTTGTGAAAAGGAAGTAAAAGTTCGGAGTTGAATTTAGGAGTAGAAGTAGTATTTTCCTTACTAAAATAATAGTTGGCTCGACACACAAAGTTGTTACTTTGTATGTATTACCGACAAGTGTACGTTTATTTTTAGAAAATATTATGTGTATTCCCATTTGTTACTCTCAATTTTTACTCACACACACAAAATCTTGATATAGACATTTGTATTGTGATCCACATAAAAAAAATAGCTTATCAGTGTCTGTCATATCAAGAAGTAAAAGTTGAGGAATAAAATTTTAGAGTCCATGTAATAGAACTCTTTATTTTTAGTGCAACATTGAAACTTGCAAAAATTTTTAGTGAAATTTTTATATTGCAACTGCCGGAGTGCCGGGTTCAATCTATCTTTACCTTAGTCAATCACCATATGCATTTGATGATTTGAATTTTTTATTTTTATTTTTATTTTTAGAGTCCATGTTAGCCAAAGTGTTATCTAATCCTGCAAGAATAACAATCACCCGCTTTAGCTTTGATCAAATCCTCAAGCCCTATCCGAGTATCTTTAAGGATAATGTACATTGCAATGCTCTTACTATGATAACTAGTAAATTACCCGTGCGATGCACGGATACAATTTTTTATTATATATTTAGATAATAAAATTATAGATGAAATTATAAACAATTTTAATATTTGAAAGTGTACATTTATTTGATTATAAGATTAATTCTAATTATACTAATATATGTGTAATTATTAACTTAATTACCATAATAATTATTAATCAATTATACTAATATCTGTGCAATTAATTTCTTAATTACTATAATAATTATTAGGTAATTATACAAATATTGCCCAATTACCCGTGCGATGCGCGTGCGATGAATTTTTTTATTATATATTTAGATAATAAAATTAAAGATGAAATTATAAATGATTCTAATGTTGAATCAATTAACCTCGGGGCTATGAAAGCTATGTTGGGGTCTTCAACAATTGGGAAAGATACAAGAGCTTAACAGAGAGAGAGAATGAGGAGAGGAAGCTTTCTCACATCAGGAGTGCTCCGAGGATAGTGGATGGAGCCGAAGATCAAGACCCTCCGTTTGCCGTCAATGACCAATGCACGGTGATCATACGTCACATTGGCGGCAAACGGCGCCAAGCACTGCAACAGAACCAACGCGAGCACCACCGCCACACCTCCCCTCATTTTCACCGTCATCGCCACTCAACTAACCGCTCATCAAAAGCCCAGTCTTTATTCCTCCCCAAGAACACACACACACACAGAGACAATGAGACACTCGTTAGTCGTTACTGTTGTGTGCAGAAATGGGATTTCTCAAAAGTTCTTTCTTTGAAGCGCTAATTTCGGAGGTTTCTTTGGCCAATACCTTAAATTTTTTTGAGAGTTTATCTTACAAGTTGCGTAACTTAAGATTTTATGAGAAAGGAGCGGTCGAGCTCTCTATCATGCTTCGTGGCCGCCGTGCCACCGCTCTTATCCTGAGCCCACCTGACGACGTCGATCGGTTCGTCGCCTTCTGCTTCGTTATTAGTTGCTCACTCTTCTGCAACTAAGCTTTGCTTAATGCTTGATATATAGATATATCAAATATTTATATATAGTTGAAAGGAGAAGAAAAATGAAACAACCTTAAGAATTTTTATTACTTTTCATGATGTTAAAATGTATTATACTACAATCTATTTACAATAAAAGAAACAAATAATTATAGCTAAAAAAATTTAAACACTAACCCACTTACGCTACTGAACTAACTAACCACTCATCCCCCAATTTCCTTCTTCAATTACCATTTCGTAAAGATATTTAAAACTTGACATTCACTTAAACAATACCTAATGTTGATTTATTTTTCAGCAACAAACTCTCTGATTTTGTGATACTTGATATCAATGTATTCGCTGTGACCATAAAAGACAGGATTATTGGACAACAAAATTGCAGACTTGTTGTCACATAAAATAGTTGTAGGTGCTTTCTGCTTGTGTTGTAAAAACTCCAAAATTATCCTCAGCTAAACTGCTTGAGTAGCACAATTTGCTGCTGCAATATTGTTAGTGTTTTGGTTAGATAGTTAAACCCCAACTTTGTAATTGGCTTTATTATTATGGCAAAGTAGTTAGGCCGTGTCAGAGTCTGTCTAAAGACTAGATGAAGACCTGATTGATCAGGGAATGCATCAGAAGCTTATGTGAAGACTAGAAGCTGATAAGAAGACTGACTGTCTAAGGAGCGTATGCGCTAGCAGAAGGCAGTTATGCCTTGAGGTGTTTTTACAAGAAAGACCTTGGTTGTCTCCTCCCCTCAAAAGGGTATCGATGTAATCTTTCTAAGAAGTAGTTGGATTTGATAGATTACAGCTACCTCCCTGAACCAGAGACTATATATTCTAAAGTGTTGATTCATTGAAAGACTAATGATTCCATCCGATACACTCCGGAATAAAAAAGATAGCACTTGAGTATTACATTCTCTCTCTGGTTCGAAAAAGCTCTTCTCAAGACTTGTTATTCATGGTGATATGAGTTGATGAATTTGAGAAGAACATTTTGAGCTTAAACCAGTCGACAACAAGATCACGCAACTGTTGGATGCAGTGAAGGATCCCGTCATGAAGCGGACTGCACCAGAGACTGATCTCCATGGAAGGGACTTTCGTGGACCTCTGAGTGCGTAGATCTCCGACTTCACAATCCACTAAGTTCAAGGTAGATTGGGTAGTTACCTTGTATTGTAACTCGGGTGAGATTGTACTTCTCCACCTTTGTACTTTGAAGTTGGGTTAGTGGATTGGACGGATTAGTGATCGTCCCCTAGATGTAGATACGCACTGTATCGAACTGGGTAACCAAATCTTGGGTTTCTTGTTTACCTTTTCTGCACTTTTCGTTGTCTGGTGTTTTCTCTGTTTGACTATCTGGTTGATAATGTGCGATTGATATTGCACACCATCTGTTTGTTAAGAAAAGTAGGTAATAATAGTTAGTCAACCAATTCATACAAAATTACATGTGGTATCAGAGCTTTTAAGTCTAAACAATGACTTGATCCAAACGGGAAAGCTTTTTGTTGTGTTTTGGTACTTCGTTTTTTGCGTTTTCTGTCTATCTGTGTGTGTTTCTCTCTGCTTGTGTCTTGGCTGGTCGTCTGAGTGTATCAGGATGGAGGCAAACACGAAACCCCCAGAATTGGATGGTCACAGCTACTCATTCTGGAAAGCTCGCATGGAAATTTACTTCCAGGCACAAGGAACACGGTTTATCGAACCATTATCATTGGATGGAAACCCCCTACTGTTCAGAATGCAAATGGAACCACATCTGCAAAACCCATGGAGGAATTGACTGAGGCTGAAATAACTGCATCAGACCTCAACAACAAAGCCCTGAATTCGATTGTCGGATCTCTGCATGAATCTGTCTTCACTCAAGTTACTGGAATGAAAGAGGCAAAGAAAGCTTGGGAAATTCTTGAAACCCTTTGTGAGGGTACCATCGACGTAAAGCAGTCTAAGCTTCAGATGGTTCTATTAGAATTTGAGGCACTAAGGATGGATGAAGATGATAACATCTGTGTCTTCCACAGTAGAATTCAGAGTCTGATGAATAGAGCCGCTGTACTTGGTGAACCGTTTCAAGAAGATCGTGTTGTCAAGAAGATCTTGAGATCACTACCCAAAAGATTCCGGATGAAAGTGACTGCGATCCAAGAGAATGCCGGATGGGAAAGGAAAAGTGTAGGAGAATTGATGGGTAGTCTTCATACGTATGAACTTGAAGTTCTGGCAAATGACAATCCGAGTTCTAACAATGAATGTAGTTTGTTATTGATTGAATCAATCTCTGAAGATTACAATACTAGGAATAAAATTTGCAACCTAACTAATAGGCTATTGACTAGGTAATTAATACAATTATTCCTAATATAACAAAATATATCTTAACACACCCCCTCAAGCTGAAAGTTGGAGGGAGATAGCATTAAGCTTGTCACGTAGAGTTTCGAAGTGCGGAGCTGGTAGAGGCTTCGTGAAGATGTCGGCTAGCTGATCTTTCGTAGACACGAAATTCACCAAAAAATCCCCGGAAGCAACCTTATCACGGACAAAGCGGAAATCAATCTCGATATGTTTAGTCCGTGCATGAAAGACCAGATTGGCGCATAAGTATGTGGCGCCAAGGTTATCACACCATAGAGTGGCCGGAGAACCTGAATCAAGACCCAGTTCACGGAGGAGTGACACAACCCATGTTACTTCAGCTGCAACGTTTGCTAAACCCTTGTATTCTGCCTCAGGCGATGAGCGAGCAATGGTGCGCTGCTTGCGAGAGACCCAGGAGACCAAGTTAGTCCCGAGAAACACCACATAACCACTGGTGGACTTGCGATCTACTGGACACCCAGCCCAATTAGAGTCGGAGTAGGCATGGACGTTTGAAGAGGGCGAGCCTGAGAGATGAAGACCATAGTTGAGGGTGCCTTTAATGTACCGTAACACACGCTTTAGGAGGCCCCAATGCTCAACTGTCAGAGTGTGCATAAACTGACATAGGCGGTTGACCGCAAAGGAGAGATCGGGACGTGTGATAGTCAGGTATTGAAGAGCACCTGCCAAACGTCTGTATTGTGTAGGATTATCGAACTCTACCTCAGCTGGGGTGATAGCTTTCGTCATAGACGCGAGGGTTGCGAGCGGCTTGCAATCCGTCATACCAGCTCGGTTTAGGAGATCACCTATATACCGACGCTGAGAAAGAACCAGATTGTCGTGACTGAAAAGAGTCTCAATACCAAGAAAAAAAGTCGGTTTACCAAGGTCCCGAATCTTGAACGCGGTTGAGAGGCACTGTAGTAGTGAGTCAATTAGGACAGGATCATTGCCCATCATAATTATGTCGTCCACATAGATTAGCAGAAACACTCTGGCGGGGCCAGCGGAGTAGTGAAAGAGAGATACATTCGTCTTTGAAGATGCGAAACCTGTATTAAGTAAAAAATCACGAAGACGCTTAAACCAGGCACGTGGGGCCTGCTTCAAGCTATATAAAGAGCGTCGTAGATGACACACATGGTTTGGATGACCAGGTTCCTCATATCCTGGTGGCTGCAGCATGTAGACGGTTCCAGCCAAACGCCCGTTTAGAAAGGCATTATGAACATCTAGTTGGCGCAGGGTCCAGTCACGAGACACTGCAAGAGAGAACAGCAAACGCACTGTTGTCGGTTTGACAACGGGGCTAAAAGTATCAAAAAAGTCTTCACCAGCCACCTGGTTAAACCCCTTGGCGACTAGTCGTGCTTTATACCATTCTATAGACCCGTTTGTTTTCCGTTTGGTGCGGTAGACCCATTTGCAAGCAATGGTATTCATGCCTGGCTTTGCTGGTATGAGCTCCCAAGTCTTATTGTGAAGCAAGGCATTAAATTCTTGGTCCATGGCATCACGCCACTGCGGGTGACCCACAGCCTGGGTGTAGCAGGTGGGATCATCAGTGTAACACCCATAAATTTCAAGATATTTAAAACTTATAAAAAGAAGGCGAATCCATTGATTAAATCCCAAAAAGAGCGTAAAATTATCCATAAGAGTCGGGGTGCTATGCCACACCTAGGTTTGAGAACCTAGGTGCACAGGCTAAACTAACTAAGCATAAGAAATCCTCAAATCAACATTCAATACAATCCCAAGGCACGCAGGCCAACTACTGAGCTAAGACTAACTAAGCTAAGTCCAAGGCTCCGACTAGCGCGCTCCGAAGCTAAAGCTCGTCACCTGAAAAACATTCGGTATAACAACCGTCGTAGAATGATGCTGGTAACCCACTCCAACGCGTTAAGTACAATATAAGTAGATATAAGAAACTCATTTTGAAACTGGAATACATGTATACTTACAAGACTCTAGTTTAAATCTAAGATCAAGACCCAAGGCATATTTAACAGACTCAATATCATAGGATAATCATAAGAACTAATATGCATCCTAAACATGCAATGCAAGACATAACAGGTAGATAATCATGAAAATAACGAGTAGGGACCAAGGCTGTAACACCCCGTGTTACACCCCCTAAAACCAGTTAAGCATTTAACCAATTATCCAAAGAAAGAATTAAATCACAATAATTAAATTGGAAAAGGCCCACCATAGTCCGTGGGCCCTCTTCTCTAAACCCAACCCTAGTCCTAAAAGGAATAGAGTTAGCAAGCCTATAGTATTTGGGCCCTAATTAGGACTCTTAGATATATAAATAGGGGACATAGGAGGCACCTAGAGCCCCCACCACAATAATCTCTCACCACACCAAGAATTCCAAGAATTCCCCTAGGAGAAATCAAGAAAGAAGAAAGCTTAAAGAAAGACCCTTCATAGCCAAGGAATTAATTAAGGCTAAGAGGTAACCCATGTCTCAACAAAACCTATTTTCATAGCTATGATTCCCCTCTTAGGATTTCCCCCATATTTTTGTGTGTTGACGATTCATTATGTTGATCTTGGTAATTGGTGTTATGATTCCATGGGTGATCTTGATGATCTTGATGGTATTAAGAGGTTCTTGATGATTATATGGTGTTCTTGATGTTCTGGATGATTATATGATGTTCTTGATGTTTATGTGATATTCCTACCGAATCTTGACATTAGAAGATGAATTGTGTTCTTGTTGATTTAAAAGTAATTAGAACCCTAGGTTGTATCGTGGAACTCGTATGGTATTGTTCTTGGTATATTGGGTGGGAATTCGTATGTTTGGGTGTTGATTATGTTTAGAAAAGCATGATAGGTTATGTGCCGTATGTTCTTGCTTTTGAATCCATTAATTGTCTACGTATTGTTGTCAATTGCGTTTGAAAGTGTCTAAGCATGGTTTCGGGTTCCACAAAGGTTCCCGGGGCATTTTTGGTGAAAAAGAGTCAGTGGGGGGTAGGGGACCCGCCACCTACCCGCGGCCAACATGGGCAACGCCGGCAGCGGGCAGCCGGCCCCGCTGCCCGGAATTACGCCACCGGCGGGCAGCCGGCGGGTGAACCCTCACTCACCGGCTACCCGCTGGAAAACACCCCACATCGGGATTCCGGCTTCCCCGTTTGATGTTTCCCCGACCCCCGTGGTGTCCCAACGGACTCCGTCTATCGTGCCTATGTCTAGTTTGATATTTCGGGTACCGTTCGTAGGTTGTATGAGTCTTATATATTGCATGCTAGTTGAATTGGTATCCCGTTGACCTAGGTAAAAGGAGTATGTACCCCTTAGGATTATTCTTAGTATGTGAAGGATCACGCATAGGTTTTGTTATACGTTTTCTCCCCCTTCCCAATGTGTTAATGTGGGTTGCATGTGCTTGCTATGTGTTATGTGTGCATGATACCCCAATCCGGTTGCGATCGGATTGGTTATTCCTGAGCTGCAGTTCAGAAGCTGGCTGCGGTCAGATTTACACTCTCGGGCTGCGGTTCACCGTTTGGTTGCGATCAAACGTTTCTACATGAGCTGCGGTTCATATTTCCTGGCTGCGGTCAGATGACATACTCTTGGGCTGCGGTCCACTGTTTGGTTGCGATCAAACACTATGATGAGCTGCGGTTCATCGGTCGGTTGCGATCAACCCCTCCGTGTTGCGATACGGGGCAGGGTGCTGCGGGGCCGTGTCAGAGCTATATGCGCTGACCCTCATGTATGGGCATGCGATTGGTCCTGTGGCGCCAACAAAGTGTGTTTATGTGATGAGATATGGATAAGATGTTGTTATGTGTGTTTTGAGAACGTGACTATAGGATTTATGCTAGCAACTGTATATGCTTGGTTATGTGCTTGTCTCTATCTATCGTGTTTGTTCTCTATGCTGGAAAACTGTATATGCTTGATATAACTGTTGACTGTGCTCATCCCTATCTGTCGAGTCTATCCCCTGTTTTGAAAGCTAGAGTCTCTTAGGATATATCTTCATGCTTCGAAATGGTTTTCGTATATCTATGTATATATCTTTTATGTATTGTATTTCAACGCGTTGGAGTGGGTTACCAGCATCTCTCGCTGAACAGATATATTTGGTTTTCAGGCACAGACGAGTAGATCACTGGAGCGCGCTAGAGGCTTGGGGCGTAGTTTAGATAGTTTTCCCTTTCGGCATGCGTGCCATGATTTTGTATTGATACTGATTGAGGTTTGTTGGTCCCGATAGGGTGGTGAAAGTCTAGAGGGGGGGGGGGGGGGGTGAATAGACTTTCAAGCTTTTTCAAATTAAATAACTCTTTGGTAACTTCAACTCTAAGTAACAAGTAAATAGAGCAAGTTTGTACTGCACAGCGGAATAATAGTAAAGAGTTATGCCCAACTAGTAAATTAAGTGAGCAAGTATAAGTAAGTTAGGTACAAATGATATGTAAAGTGACAGAGATATCTTGAATATATAAAGGAGATGGTTCACTCAATATATAATAACAATATTCAAGATTGTAAATAAATATCGTATCACGTCGAACGTGTGACGAATGTTACATGCAACACGTCAAACTTGCTTAGAATAAATCACTATTTAAGCTCGAGAAGTTTGAGTCACATGCATACGTGAGAACACACTAAACCCGGATGATAAAGATTAATCGTGAATAGTAAACGGGTTAGTCGGATGAGATAGATAAATATAGCAAATAATGTAAGTGCGGTATGTAAATGAGAGAGGCAATTTATAGTGGTTCGGAAGTGGCGTAATCTTCCTAGTCCACTTTTCTCCTTTCACTTCTAGGAGAAATTCACTATTTTCCACACACAGTTACAATAGTGAACAAGTGCTACACAGGCACTTCCTCCGGATGTCTTGCACACAGCTACACCCGGCCTGCTCCGAGTGTCTCGCACACAGCTACACTCAACTCCGAGTATTTCGCACATAGCTATACTCAACGCCAACTAAGTGTCTTGCACACAGCTACACTTAGCAACTACGAGTGTTTTGCACACAGCTACACTCACTAGAGTATTTTGCACACAGCTATACTCTTTCTACAATTTACAAATACAAGGATTTGTATTTCTCTCTCCAACTAGATTTTGAGACTATTCAGACTAAGTCTCTTTGAATATTTTGAGCACTAGCACTTTTGAATTTTGCACTTGTATTCTATCTCGTTTTTCTCTGTTCTTCTCACACTCTTTGTCTTCAAGTCTTCATGGCTTTTTATACTCAATCAAATATATCCGTTGGAGTGGGATAATTTGATATTTGAATTTTGAATCTTCATAGCCTGATATTGTTGACAGTAGTAGATCTTCAATTTTGATTTGATTTGTCAACTTGCCTGACAAAGTAATTATTTTTAGCACAACTTTGATTTTCTAGTTGTTTCTAAAAATATTACTTTAATTGTCAATTTGAATATCCAACGAATCTTTGAAATAAATTCATCTGATAGAATTTATTTCTAGGATAAGTTTTTATATTCAAGCCTTCATAAATATTTTTCCGTTCTGATCAAATGTCTTTCAGGCAATTTTGGAGTGGACTTGGAGTAAATTCCTTCGAATTTATCCAATTTCTGATCATCTTGCTCTTTTGCCACATTGTGCTCCTCTGACTTGAACATCGTGCTTCTTTTGATGCATTGTGCTCTTCTGACAACATTGTGCTTTTTAGCATTGTGCTCCTTTGGTGAGCATCGTGCTCTTTTCAGATTTGGTCACATTGTGACCCTTTGGTGAGCATCGTGCTCCTTCGGACACATTGTGCTCTTTTCAGATTTGGTCACATTGTGCTCTTTTGACACACATTGTGTTCTTCTGAGCACACATCGAGCTCCTTCAAAAATCTGCCTTATTAAAGGCATAAGTCCTTGGGGGGGAATCGATCTCGGGTGTGATCGTTTAGAGTAAGGACCTCTACCATTTCGCCGTTTAGCTCATCCGATCATTCCTTGCAACGCCATTGCTTTATGCTTCTTTCACGGATGAATACTCGTAGGACCAAAATTAATTTCTCAAATTAATTTTGTTCTTCCTATGGTAGATTCCTTCTGATTTCAATATTCTGATTTATGATGCTTGTACTAAAGACCTAAAGACCAAGGGGATCTAAAGATACATTTGGCTCATCAAAACTTACAAAAATATTCCTATCAATTTTCCCCCTTTTTGATGACGCCAAAACCTATACTCAGTCATTTGGCTTGTCTTTTAAAACAATTATTTTTCAAAAGATTTTATTTTCATTGACATAGCCAAGATGAGTTTAACAAATGATTTTGACTCTAGGAAAGGTATTTTTAGCCACTATACTCCTATTTCGCATTTTTGGAATTTTAATGATAATGAATTTTTGCATTTTTCCAATTCATGCGATTTGATACACTCTAAGCTAAAAATATAACCTTTCAAGACAAATAATAAAATTAAGAAATAACTTAATAGCATCATAAACAGATAATTCGAATCATTTCAAATTGTTCCAAAATATTCATGGATTCATGTACCCGTGGACCACAAAAAAAATTGTACCAATCATACAAATCATCTAATCGCTTTGTTTCTCTTTTCCTTGAGCACATTGTTAATATGGTTCTGAACATCAACGAAATTGTCACTAATGGCAAAGTTGTTGCATACCTGCCCAACTGAAGAGTAGTTGAAAGCTTCAGTGATGTTGTTCCTGGGCAGTATACCTTCTTCATACCATATGATGCACTCTTCTAGACTTTTTCCATCTTGTAGCTCGGCATCATTGACTTTGATGTAGTCCCTTAGAACCATAATCATCAAGGCTCTAGCATAGCTTTGAATTCTTCTGAAATTTTCACTTGAAACCCACATGTTTTGATCACTAGGACCACTTTTCTTCATTCCTTTTGGTAGATCATTCAAAGTCACCAATTTTGGCATTTCAACTCTACCATCTCTCGGTGTGGATTCCAAATAAAGAGCTGCACGGTTGTACCAATTTATTTGCTCAATGTTTCCCCCTGCACACACAATATCACGAAAAGAACGGTTAGTGGTATTTGCACTGCTTGATCCTCCTGGACTGCCAGCTTCACCACCACCGAACCAATACTCCAATCCTCCTTTTCTTGGTGCATTTCTTCCAGCAGATCTGCCTCCTCCACCTCTACTACTGCTTGTGCCAACATTTCTGCTAGCCATGGCAGTCATCATCATCTCAATCATGCTTTCCAAATGACTGAATCTCTCTTCCCCCTTTTTGGCGTAATCAAGAAGTATGTGAACCGATTCACGAAGAGATGAAATGGATTCGGAAATATTCTCATAAGAGCCCCGAAGACAACCCACTTTGGTGTTAACTGAGATGAGATCCGTGTGGACATCACTAATCTGCTTTTCATGTTGATGAACAACATTAAGAATACCTTGGCTTTGGTTCATGGCAATTGCTTCATTTGCCTTTCCAGAATTCTTGAGGATTTGTGAAAGTTGAATATAGAACTCATTGAGTTGCCCTTTGACATTGTTATTCAAACTTCCAACTTGTCTTTCAAGTGCTTGGTGGGTATCAATCAAATGTTGTTGACTTCTCCGATTTTCATCAAAAGATGCTTCGAATTTTCCACCTTGAATATTGACAACTTGATCCACATGAGTGTAGATCCCTTGAAACATGTTCTTCATTCGGTCAACAAGGCTTAAGACAACTTTCTCCAGATTTTCTAACTTCTCATTTGTAGGTGTGCCATCAAGTTCTTGCTCTTCTCGGGATGAGGGAAAACACCTTGCTCCTTCTTGAACAAAATCGGCTTCAAGCATGTGAGATTGAGCTTGATTTTCCACTATATTTCCTTCCCTTTCCGGAGTTAGTAACACGTGAGTGTCACCATGGGCACTTTCTGCATTAATAGATTGAATTTCCTCCGTATGTTGACTAGCTTGCATGGCATTTTGGTCTTGACTTATTTCAGTGAGATTTAACACACTCACATCATATAAGCCACTATCTATCAAACGTGAAATTTTCTTCAACATCCCTTGTCACAAATTCGGCCATATCAACTAAGAAATTTTCTTCAGTAGGCAAATCATCTTGAACAGTGCAGTCAACAGTACCTTCAGCCAATTTGGCTTTCAATTTGTTCACAAATGCTCCATTTACCGTAGACAACAAGGTTGCATGGCAAACATCAAAATTGCCAATCCAATTTAGTGAACACAATTCTTCTTCATGTATGCTTGGTCCCTTAGTCATCAACTCATCATAAGGACCAAGTCTCCATTTTCTCCACTTTAGGACTCTACGGTATTCATTCACTAATACACAATCTAATCCTTCAACTTGATGAATCTCCTCATTCAACATTGTTTCCAATTCGGCAATTTGGGAAAAAGGATTTAAGAGACTTTGGCTTGCATTTGGGTTAAGATATGTGGTAGGATTTTGGTTTGTGGTAGGGTTTAGGCTTGAGGTGGGGTTATGGCTTGTGTTTGGATTTTGGCTTGATGTGGGGTTTTCATGGGATTGAGAGGGTAGACCAAGAATTTCTGCAACTGGTCTCTTTCTAGCTGGGATACCTCTCGGCTTCCTCTTTCTTTTGGAGTTTAGATCACTAACTGCTTCATGATTTTTAAACAGGATTCTATTACTCCCAAAAGGTTTCTTTGACCTCATAGTCAACCCTTTTCTTTTGATAATCTCTCCAATGAGCAAACCGAACCCTAATATACGGTTGAACTTCCCATTCCTTATTTTTGCACCTTTCACAAAGTGAGCAATTCGGCTCAAGACAAGCTTACTCCAATCACCCCTAACCACATTCATGATAGCATGTACATAACCAATTCTTACGGGTGAAATATCTTCCATGCTATTTAATTTGCACAACACACATTTGTAGAGAATTTTAACAAGCATTTCATATTCCAACTTCAACTCAGATTTTTGACCGGAAAGATTTGGTTCGAGAGAAGCATTCTCATTCCGAATTTCTGTCCAAATTTCCGTATGATCATACAAATGAACATCTAAGTCCAACAGTGGTTGTTCTGGACTAGATATGGGCAGTCCAAAGGTTGTGTGTAACTCGTGTTCATCAATGGTGATGAGAGTTTCATTCACGGTGGACTCAATGGTCCATCCAACAACCTTGGCATTCATATAAAACTCTGCTACATCTTCATCATAAAATCCAGAATATGAGTAAGAACATAACCTCATTAGATTGCTTTGTTGAAGTGCATTGATGATTCTTTGTGCAAGAGGAGAGTTCTCGGCTTCCTTGAGGAATCCTTGAGGGTCAAAACTTCCTCCGGCCTTGATTCCCACTGCTAGCTTTGCAAGGTTGAGTTGTGTGGTGTGTTCTTCATTCGGTTGTGAGCTTGTATCTCCAATGGTGGCCATAATGCGATTGATATTTTTAGGAGATTTGAGGGATTGAGAATTTTTGGAAGAAGAGGTTTGTATTTTGGCTATGGAAGATGAAAAGCTTTTGAAAATTTGAGTGTAATGGTGGCTTCTCCAACCGATTGGGTAGAAAGGAGGTGTCTTTACACAAATATCCTCACAATTAAATGTTGACTTTTAATAAGTGAGGGATATTTTTGATATTCCAATAGCTTCCAACCTTTGACCTAACTGATAGTTAGTTTTAGGTTATATATTCTCCATCCAATTTGTCTGCTGATGTGGCGCCAAAAATTTAGATACTCGGACTGATTTTACCTGAAATAAAATTCAAAGAGCACTAAATCTGTTCGAAAATAATATGTATGTATCTACACATTTTTATGTAGATGGAAGGGAGAGAAGTTTATTCTTTCTAGACTATTTATTGTGCACAACTACCATAAAAAGGTGTTCTCATTTAAGACATTTTATCATCACACCATCTTATCACTCTTAAATGGTAAGATTTGGCATATCTAGATGATTTCTACTTGTACATATGTATATATATACGGTTAGAAAGACATATAAGCATTATGTGCTTTATCACCATTTAATAGATATAGGTGGACATTAAAAAGATGTGACATTTTTTTGCATGTGTGACACATAGGCACGAAAATTTGAATCAGATAAAGTGTCAAAATATCAGATGAAAAATTGAGCTTATAGATAAAATAGAGTTTAGAAACTTAGCTCAATTCAATCATGCCCATTTCGTGTCTCAATTTCGAAAATCTTGATTCACACAGAGGCTTTGTGAGAATATCAGCTAATTGATTCTCGGTCGGGATATATTCAATTGATAATTCCTTCTTTTCAACATGATCCCGGATAAAATGATGTCTCACATCAATGTGTTTTGTTCTTGAATGTAACACGGGATTATGTGTTATGGCAATAGCACTTGTATTGTCACACAATATATTGACATTTTCACAGTTCACGCCATAATCTTTCAGCTGTTGTTTCATCCAAAGAATTTGCGCACAACAACTTCCAGCAGCTATATATTCAGCTTCGGCTGTACTTGTAGCTATGGAGTTTTGCTTTTTGCTGAACCATGAAACCAACCTTCCCCCTAAGAACTGGCATGTTCCTAAGGTACTTTTGCGATCAATTTTACATCCTGCAAAATCTGCATCTGAGAAACCAGTTAGTGTAAGGTTACCTTCTTTGGGATACCATAATCCCACATTGACTGTTCCTTTTAAGTATCGGATGATTTTCTTGGTAGCAAGAAGATGACTCTCTTTTGGCTTTGACTGGAACCTGGCACATACTCCCACTGAGTAAGATATGTCTGGTCGACTTGCAGTGAGGTATAGTAATGATCCAATCATTCCTCGATATTTTGTTTCGTCAATATCCTTGCCTTCATCATCTTTATCTAATCGTAAAGATGTGCTCATTGGGATCTTGATTGAGGATTTTCCATCTTGACCAAATTTCCTTATAAGATCCTTTGTGTACTTGGCCTGATTGATGAATATTCCTTCGCTGAGTTGCTTTACTTGTAGTCCAAGAAAGTAATTCAATTCTCCCATCATGCTCATCTCAAACTTATTCTGCATGAGCTTAGAAAATTTCTCACAAAGAATTTTATTAGTACTTCCAAAGATAATATCATCAACATAAATTTGTACTAATAAAATGTGATCATTTTCTTGAATTCTAAATAAGGTTTTATCAACAAGGCCTTTTGTGAAACCACAGTTAATTAGGAACGTTGATAGGGTGTCATACCAAGCTCTCGGTGCTTGTTTTAGCCCATATAACGCCTTCTTTAATCTGTAGACCTTATTAATATCACCTTTTACCTCGAAACCGGGAGGTTGCTCAACGTAGACTTCCTCTTCAAGTAATCCGTTTAAAAATGCACTTTTCACGTCCATTTGATAGACAGTGAAATTCTTGTATGCGGCATAAGCTAGAAATATTCTGATGGCTTCTAGTCTTGCCACGGGTGCAAATGTTTCATCGAAATCTATGCCTTCTTCTTGTGAATATCCTTTTGCCACTAAACGTGCTTTGTTTCGAATGACGATTCCATCCTCATTAGCTTTATTCCGAAAGACCCATTTTGTTCCAATTACGTTGTAATTTTCAGGTCTTGGAACTAATTCCCATACGTCATTTCTCTTAAATTGTTCAAGCTCTTCTTGCATTGCATTGATCCAATCTGGATCACTTAGTGCTTCTTCAATGCTTGTGGGCTCCACCTGAGAAAGAAAACAAGAGAATAAAGAATTTATACTTGAGGACCTTGTTTTTACTCCTTCTCGTGGATCTCCAATTACTAGCTCTGGAGGGTGATTTTTGAGCCATCTCAAGTCAGGTTGTAGATTGCATGGGCTTTCCACGTTTCCTTGTTCAGTAGGTAAATTGGAGGTAGACACATTTTGCTCATCAGATTGATCTCCAATTTGTGTATTGACTTGAGAGTTTTGATTTTCAACGTGTGCATCTTCATTGGCTTCCACGTGTTCTTCACTATTGCAATCAATATCCGATTGCTCCATACCCTGTACAATTTGATCTTTAAAAGATATGTCAGCATCATTAAATGATTTTTCAACTTGACAAATCTCCTGATCATTTTTGTTGCTTTGGGTTTCCTTCATATGAGCTTCATCAAATGTGACATGAATTGATTCTTCTACCACCATTGATTTCTTGTTCAATACTCTGAATGCTTTACTGGTAGATGAATATCCCAAAAATATTCCTTCATCTGCACGCTCATCAAAAGTCTTTAGATATGTTTTACCATTATTAAGAATAAAGCATTTGATACCAAAAGTATGGAAATAGTTGAGTTTAGGTTTTCTCCGTTTCCATAATTCGTACGAAGTCTTATTTTATTCTTATGTATCAAGCTCCAATTTTGTGTGTAGCAAGCGGTGTTGATTGCTTCAGCCCAATATCTTTTAGGTAGCTCGGCTGACGTAATCATCACTCGTGCGGCTTCTTTTAGCGTTCTATTTCTTCTTTCGGCTACACCGTTTTGTTGAGGTGTACGTGCGGCAGATAGTTGATGTAGAATTCTTTGGGAAATGCAGTAGGCTTCAATCACTTGATTCACAAACTCAGTTCCACGATCCATTCGGATTTTTGCAATTTTCAAGTCTTTCTCATTTTGTAGCAGCTTCAGTAGCTCTGGCAACTTTTGCTCCAGTTCATTTTTCTTTTTGAGAAATATTGTCCATGTGTACCTGGAAAAGTCATCAACAACAACTAGTGTATATTTCTTACCACTTAGACTTGCTGGGTCTGCTGGACCAAATAGATCCATGTGTAGTAGACTTAGCGGTCTTGTTGTAGATTCTTGAGCTTTGGATTTGAAAGAAGTCTTGACTTGCTTTCCTCTTTGGCAAGAATCACATATTTGATCTTTCTTGTAGGCAATGTCGGGCAGACCTTCAACTAATTTGTTTCTTGCTAGCTTGTTGATGGTTTTGAAGTTTAGATGATTCAACTTCTTGTGCCATTCCCAACTTGTTGCGTGTGAGTTGTTTGCTAGTAGACACACTGATTCTTTTGTTGTGTTCCAATCCACAACGTACATGTTTTTCTTTCTTATTCCTTCGAGAACAGCTTCTCCTGTGGAATTATTTTTCACTTGGCACTTCTCTTTGAAGAACTCTACTAGATATCCTTTGTCACAAAATTGACTTGTACTTAACAAGTTGAATTTTAGACCTTCAACAAAGGATACATCTTCGATTTTCAAACCATTTCTAGATATTGTGCCGATTCCTTTTGTTATGCCGTATCGTTCATTTCCACCGAATACGACTTTTGGTCCTTCGATATTTTTTATGATTCACAAGACTTGATTTATTCCCAGTCATGTGTCTAGAACATCCACTATCGAAGTACCAAACTTCCTGTAAACAAATTAAACATTTTTAGGTACCCAACTTGACTTGGGTCCTTGGGTGTTAGTCATTTTTGGTACCCAAATCCACCTTGTACTCACTGATCTAAGTTTAGGTGATTGGTAACCATTAAACACATTATAATCATATTTAATTTTTGAAAACATTTTTTGTGCCGGTTTTTGAAAATTGACTCGATTTCTTGACACGTGGGATATAGATTGTTTGGGCCTGTGATTAGCATTAAATCTGGACTTAGTCCATGGTTTAATATTTCCAAACCAATCTTGTTTAGAGGGATAGATTCTCCCTGCCCCAATCCTCGGATTTCCCATTTTCCTATGAGGACTTTGTGCACTAAACTCATTGGTATATTTCCATTTAGGAACAAACTTTTGTCTTTTAATGTACTGTTTGGACGAAGTATTGTTTCTTTGATGCTTTAGTCCAACAGTGTTAATTTTGACATCAGTTTGGTAACCAATTCCTTGTCTCACTGTGCTTTCTTGACCTTTTACAAATTTTACTACTTGAACTTTATTACTTACTTAAAGTAGTAGTAGAATTGGTCAATTTTTCGGAGGCTTGAGAACAGATGGATCATAACCAAGTCCGGTTTTATCACTTGAGGGTTTTTGCATATTTACCATTTTGTCCATTATTT
>NW_017616574.1:2264502-2278762 GCF_001879475.1 Ipomoea nil | reverse complement strand
AGAGTTATGCCCAACTTGTAAATTAAGTGTGCAGGTATAAGTAAGTTAGGTACAAAAGATATGTAAAGTGACAGAGATATCTTGAATATATAAAGGAGATGGTTCACTCAATATATAATAACAATATTCAAGATTGTAAATAAATATCGTATCACGTCGAACGTGTGACGAATGTTACATGCAGCACGTCAAACTTGCTTAGAATAAATCACTATTTAAGCTCGAGAAGTTTGAGTCACATGCATACGTGAGAACACACTAAACCCGAATGATAAAGATTAATCGTGAATAGTAAACGGGTTAGTCGGATGAGATAGATAGATATAGCAAATAATGTAAGTGCGGTATGTAAATGAGAGAGGCAATTTATAGTGGTTCGGAAGTGACGTAATCTTCCTAGTCCACTTTTCTCCTTCACTTCTAGGAGAAATTCACTATTTTCCACACACAGTTACAATAGTGAACAAGTGCTACACAGGCACTTCCTCCGGATGTCATGCACACAGCTACACCCTGCTCCGAGTGTCTCGCACACAGCTACACTCAACTCCGAGTATTTCGCACACAGTTATACTCAACGCCAACTAAGTGTCTTGCACACAGCTACACTTAGCAACTACGAGTGTTTTGCACACAGCTACACTCACTAGAGTATTTTGCACACAGCTATACTCTTTCTACAATTTACAAATACAAGGATTTGTATTTCTCTCTCCAACTAGATTTTGAGACTATTCAGACTAAGTCTCTTTGAATATTTGAGCACTAGCACTTTTGAATTTTGCACTTGTATTCTATCTCGTTTTTCTCTGTTCTTCTCATCCTCTATGTCTTCAAGTCTTCATGGCTTTTTATACTCAATCAAATATATCCGTTGGAGTGGGATAATTTGATATTTGAATTTTGAATCTTCATAGCCTGATATTGTTGACAGTAGTAGATCTTCAATTTTGATTTGATTTGTCAACTTGCCTGACAAAGTAATTATTTTTAGCACAACTTTGATTTTCTAGTTGTTTCTAAAAATATTACTTTAATTGTCAATTTGAATATCCAACGAATCTTTGAAATAAATTCATCTGATATAATTTATTTCTAGGATAAGTTTTTATATTCAAGCCTTCATATATATTTTTTTTTCCTTCTGATCAAATGTCTTTCAGGAAATTTGGAGTCTTGTGGCATGTGGGTGGACTTGGAGTAAATTCCTTCGAATTTATCCAATTTCTGATCATCTTGCTCTTTTGCCACATTGTGCTCCTTTGACTTGAACATCGTGCTCCTTGACTTTGAACATTGTGCTTCTTTACATCGTGCTCTTCTGACAACATTGTGCTTCTTAGACAACATTGTGCTTCTTAGGTGGCATTGTGCTCCTTCGCATTGTGCTCTTAGCAGAATTGATCACACCTTTGGTGAGCATCGTGCTTCTTCGACACATTGTGCTTCTTAGCATTGTGCTCCTTCGCATTGTGCTCCTTAGCAGAATGATCACATTGTGCTCCTTTGGTGAGCATCGTGCTTCTTCGGACACATTGTGCTTCTTAGGTGGCATTGTGCTCCTTCGCATTGTGCTTCTTAGCAGAATTGATCACATTGTGCTCCTTTGGTGAGCATCGTGCTTCTTCGGACACATTGTGCTCCTTTGATGAGCATCGTGCTCCTTCGGACACATTGTGCTCCTTTAGCACACATTGTGCTCTTCTGAGCACACATCGAGCTCCTTCAAAAATCTGTCTTATTAAAAATATAGGTCTTTGGGGGGAATCGATCTCGGGTGTGATCGTTTAGAGTAAGGACTTCTACCATTTCGCCATTAGGCTCATCCGATCATTTCTTGCAACGCCATTGTTTTATGCTTTTTCACGGATGAATACTCGTAGGACCAAAATTAATTTCTCAAATTAATTTTGTTCTTCCTATGGTAGATTCCTTCTGATTTCAATATTCTGATTTATGATGCTTGTACTAAAGACCTAAAGACCAAGGGGATCTAAAGATACATTTGGCTCATCAAAACTTACAAAAATATTCCTATCAATTTTCCCCCTTTTTGATGACGCCAAAACCTATACTCAGTCATTTGGCTTGTCTTTTAAAACAATTATTTTCAAAAGATTTTATTTTCATTGACATAGCTAAGATGAGTTTAACAAATGATTTTGACTCTAGGAAAGGTATTTTTAGCCACTATACTCCTATTTCGCATTTTTGGAATTTTAATGATAATGAATTTTTGCATTTTTCCAATTCATGCGATTTGATACACTCTAAGCTAAAAATATAACCTTTCAAGACAAATAATAAAATTAAGAAACAACTTAATAGCATCATAAACAGATAATTTGAATCATTTCAAATTGTTCCAAAATATTCATGGGTTCATGTACCCGTGGACCACAAAAAAATTGTACCAATCATACAAATCATCTAATCACTTTTTTTCTCTTTTCCTTGAGCACATTGTTAATATGGTTCTGAACATCAACGAAATTGTCACTAATGGCATAGTTGTTGCATACCTGCCCAACTGAATAGTAGTTGAAAGCTTCAGTGATGTTGTTCCGGGCAGTATACCTTCCTCATACCATATGATGCACTCTTCTAAACTTTTTCCATCTTGTAGCTTGGCATCATTGACTTTGATGTAGTCCATTAGAACCATAATCATCAAGGCTCTAGCATAGCTTTGAATTCTTTCTGAAATTTTCACTTGAAACCCACATGTTTTGATCACTAGGACCACTTTTCTTCATTCCTTTTGGTAGATCATTCAAAGTCACCAATTTTGGCATTTCAACTCTACCATCTCTCGGTGTGGATTCCAAATAAAGAGCTGCACGGTTGTACCAATTTATTTGCTCAATGTTTCCCCCTGCACACACAATATCACGAAAAGAACGGTTAGTGGTATTTGCACTGCTTGATCCTCCTGGACTGCCCAGCTTCACCACCACCGAACCAATACTCCAATCCTCCTTTTCTTGGTGCATTTCTTCCAGCAGATCTGCCTCCTCCACCTCTACTACTGCTTGTGCCAACATTTCTGCTAGCCATGGCAGTCATCATCATCTCAATCATGCTTTCCGAATGACTGAATCTCTCTTCCCCCTTTTTGGCATAATCAAGAAGTGTATGAACCGATTCACGAAGAGATGAAATGGATTCAGAAATATTCTCATAAGAGCCCCGAAGACAGCCCACTTTGGTGTTAACTGAGATGAGATCCGTGTGGACATCACTAATTTGCTTTTCTTGTTGATGAACAACATTAAGAATACCTTGGCTTTGGTTCACGGCAATTGCTTCATTTGCCTTTCCAGAATTCTTGAGGATTTGTGAAAGTTGAATAGAGAACTCATTGAGTTGCCCTTTGACATTGTTATTCAAACTTCCAACTTGTCTTTCAAGTGCTTGGTGGGTATCAATCAAATGTTGTTGACTTCTCCGATTTTCATCAAAAAGATGCTTCGAATTTTCCACCTTGAATATTGACAACTTGATCCACATGAGTGTAGATCCCTTGAAACATGTTCTCCATTCGGTCAACAAGGCTTAAGACAACTTTCTCCAGATTTTCTAATTTCTCATTTGTAGTGTGCCATCAAGTACTTGCTCTTCTCGGGATGAGGGAAAACACCTTTCTCCTTCTTGAGCAAAATCGGCTTCAAGCATGTGAGATTGAGCTTGATTTTCCACTATATTTCCTTCCCTTTCCGGAGTTAGTAACACGTGAGTGTCACCATGGGCACTTTCTGCATTAATAGATTGAATTTCCCTCCGTATATTGACTAGCTTGCATGGCATTTTGGTCTTGACTTATTTCAGTGAAATTTACACACACTCACATCATATAAGCCACTATCTATCAAGTGTACACACCATACGTGACATTTTCTTCAACATCCCTTGTCACAAATTCGGCCATATCAACTAAGAAATTTTCTTTAGTAGGCAAATCACCTTGAACAGTGCAGTCAACAATACCTTCGGCCAATTTGGCTTTCAATTTGTTCATAAATGCTCCATTTACCGTGGACAACAAGGTTGCATGGCAAACATCAAAATTGCCAATCCACTTTAGTGAAAACAGTTCTTCTTCATGCATGATTGGTCCCTTAGTCATCAACTCATCATAAGGACCAAGTCTCCATTTTCTCCACTTTAGGACTCTACGGTATTCATTCACTAATACACAATCTAATCCTTCAACTTGATGAATCTCCTCATTTAACATTGTTTCCAATTCGGCAATTTGGGAAAAAGGATTTAAGAGACTTTGGCTTGCATTTGGGTTAAGACATGTGGTAGGATTTTGGCTTGTGGTTAGGGTTATGGCTTGTGTTTGGATTTTGGCTTGATGTATTGTTTTCATGGGATTAAGAGGGTAGACCATGAATTTCTGCAACTGGTCTTTTTCTAGCTAGGATACCTCTCGGCTTCCTCTTTCTTTGGAATTTAGATCACTAATCACTTCATGATCTTTAAACAGATTCTATTACTCCCAAAAGGCTTCTTTGACCTCATAGTCAAACCCTTTTCTTTTGATAATCTCTCCAATGAGCAAACCGAACCCTAATATACGGTTGAACTTCCCATTCCTTATTTTTGCACCTTTCACAAAGTGAGCAATTCGGCTCAAGACAAGCTTACTCCAATCACCCCTAACCACATTCATGATAGCATGTACATAACCAATTCTTACGGGTGAAATATCTTCCATGCTATTTAATTTGCACAACACACATTTGTAGAGAATTTTAACAAGCATTTCATATTCCAACTTCAACTCAGATTTTTGACCGGAAAGATTTGGTTCGAGAGAAGCATTCTCATTCCGAATTTCTGTCCAAATTTCCGTATGATCATACAAATGAACATCTAAGTCCAACAGTGGTTGTTCTGGACTAGATATGGGCAGTCCAAAGGTTGTGTGTAACTCGTGTTCATCAATGGTGATGAGAGTTTCATTCACGGTGGACTCAATGGTCCATCCAACAACCTTGGCATTCATATAAAACTCTGCTACATCTTCATCATAAAATCCAGAATATGAGTAAGAACATAACCTCATTAGATTGCTTTGTTGAAGTGCATTGATGATTCTTTGTGCAAGAGGAGAGTTCTCGGCTTCCTTGAGGAATCCTTGAGGGTCAAAACTTCCTCCGGCCTTGATTCCCACTGCTAGCTTTGCAAGGTTGAGTTGTGTGTGTGTTCTTCATTCGGTTGTGAGCTTGTATCTCCAATGGTGGCCATAATGCGATTGATATTTTTAGGAGATTTGAGGGATTGAGAATTTTTGGAAGAAAGAGGTTTGTATTTCGGCTATGGAAGATGAAAAGCTTTTGAAAATTTGAGTGTAATGGTGGCTTCTCCAACCGATTGGGTAGAAAGGAGGTGTCTTTACACAAATATCCTCACAATTAAATGTTGACTTTTAATAAGTGAGGGATATTTTTGATATTCCAATAGCTTCCAACCTTTGACCTAACTGATAGTTAGTTTTAGGTTATATATTCTCCATCCAATTTGTCTGCTGATGTGGCGCCAAAAATTTAGATACTCGGACTGATTTTACCTGAAATAAAATTCAAAGAGCACTAAATCTGTTCGAAAATAATATGTATGTATCTACACGTTTTTATGTAGATGGAAGGAGAGAAGTTTATTCTTTCTAGACTATTTATTGTGCACAACTACCATAAAAAGGTGTTCTCATTTAAGACATTCTATCATCACACCATCTTATCACTCTTAAATGGTAAGATTTGGCATATCTAGATGATTTCTACTTGTACATATGTATATATATACGGTTAGAAAGACATATAAGCATTATGTGCTTTATCACCATTTAATAGATATAGGTGGACATTAAAAAGATGTGACATTTTTGCATGTGTGACACATAGGCACGAAAATTTGAATCAGATAAAGTGTCAAAATATCAGATGAAAAATTGAGCTTATAAAAATAGAGTTTAGAAACTTAGCTCAATTCAATCATGCCCATTTCGTGTCTCAATTTCGAAAATCTTGATTCACACAGAGGCTTTGTGAGAATATCAGCTAATTGATTCTCGGTCGGGATATATTCGATTGATAATTCCTTCTTTTCAACATGATCCCGGATAAAATGATGTCTCACATCAATGTGTTTTGTTCTTGAATGTAACACGGGATTATGTGTTATGGCAATAGCACTTGTATTGTCACACAATATATTGACATTTTCACAGTTCACGCCATAATCTTTCAGCTGTTGTTTCATCCAAAGAATTTGCGCACAACAACTTCCAGCAGCTATATATTCAGCTTCGGCTGTACTTGTAGCTATGGAGTTTTGCTTTTGCTGAACCATGAAACCAACCTTCCCCCTAAGAACTGGCATGTTCCTGAGGTACTTTTGCGATCGATTTTACATCCTGCAAAATCTGCATCTGAGAAACCAGTTAGTGTAAAGTTACCTTCTTTGGGATACCATAATCCCACTTGACTGTTCCTTTTAAGTATCGGATGATTTTCTTGGTAGCAAGAAGATGACTCTCTTTTGGCTTTGACTGGAACCTGGCACATACTCCCACTGAGTAAGATATGTCTGGTCGACTTGCAGTGAGGTATAGTAATGATCCAATCATTCCTCGATATTTTGTTTCGTCAATATCCTTGCCTTCATCATCTTTATCTAATCGTAAAGATGTGCTCATTGGGATCTTGATTGAGGATTTTCCATCTTGACCAAATTTCCTTATAAGATCCTTTGTGTACTTGGCCTGATTGATGAATATTCCTTCGCTGAGTTGCTTTACTTGTAGTCCAAGAAAGTAATTCAATTCTCCCATCATGCTCATCTCAAACTTATTCTGCATGAGCTTAGAAAATTTCTCACAAAGAATTTTATTAGTACTTCCAAAGATAATATCATCAACATAAATTTGTACTAATAAAATGTGATCATTTTCTTGAATTCTAAATAAGGTTTTATCAACAAGGCCTTTTGTGAAACCACAGTTAATTAGGAACGTTTGATAGGGTGTCATACCAAGCTCTCGGTGCTTGTTTTAGCCCATATAACGCCTTCTTTAATCTGTAGACCTATTAATATCACCTTTTACCTCGAAACCGGAGGTTGCTCAACGTAGACTTCCTCTTCAAGTAATCCGTTTAAAAATGCACTTTTCACGTCCATTTGATAGACAGTGAAATTCTTGTATGCGGCATAAGCTAGAAATATTCTGATGGCTTCTAGTCTTGCACGGGTGCAAATGTTTCATCGAAATCTATGCCTTCTTCTTGTGAATATCCTTTTGCCACTAAACGTGCTTTGTTTCGAATGACGATTCCATCCTCATTAGCTTTATTCCGAAAGACCCATTTTGTTCCAATTACATTGTAATTTTCAGGTCTTGGAACTAATTCCCATACGTCATTTCTCTTAAACTGTTCAAGCTCTTCTTGCATTGCATTGATCCAATCTGGATCACTTAGTGCTTCTTCAATGCTTGTGGGCTCCACCTGAGAAAGAAAACAAGAGAATAAAGAATTTATACTTGAGGACCTTGTTTTTACTCCTTCTCGTGGATCTCCAATTACTAGCTCTGGAGGGTGATTTTTGAGCCATCTCAAGTCAGGTTGTAGATTGCATGGGCTTTCCACGTTTCCTTGTTCAGTAGGTAAATTGGAGGTAGACACATTTTGCTCATCAGATTGATCTCCAATTTGTGTATTGACTTGAGAGTTTTGATTTTCAACGTGTGCATCTTCATTGGCTTCCACGTGTTCTTCACTATTGCAATCAATATCCAATTGCTCCATACCCTGTACAATTTGATCTTTAAAAGATATGTCAGCATCATTAAATGATTTTTCAACTTGACAAATCTCCTGATCATTTTTGTTGCTTTGGGTTTCCTTCATATGAGCTTCATCAAATGTGACATGAATTGATTCTTCTACCACCATTGATTTCTTGTTCAATACTCTGAATGCTTTACTGGTAGATGAATATCCAAAATATTCCTTCATCTGCACGCTCATCAAAAGTCTTTAGATATGTTTTACCATTATTAAGAATAAAGCATTTGATACCAAAAGTATGGAAATAGTTGAGTTTAGGTTTTCTCCTTTCCATAATTCGTACGGAGTCTTATTGTAAGACTTATGTATCAAGCTCCGATTTTGTGTGTAGCAAGCGGTTGATTGCTTCAGCCCAATATCTTTTAGGTAGCTCGGCTGACGTAATCATCACTCGTGCGGCTTCTTTTAGCGTTCTATTTCTTCTTTCGGCTACACCGTTTTGTTGAGGTGTACGTGCGGCAGATAGTTGATGTAGAATTCCTTTGGGAAATGCAGTAGGCTTCAATCACTTGATTCACAAACTCAGTTCCACGATCCGTTCGGATTTTTGCAATTTTCAAGTCTTTCTCATTTTGTAGCAGCTTCAGTAGCTCTGGCAACTTTTGCTCCACTTCATTTTTTCTTTTGAGAAATATTGTCCATGTGTACCTGGAAAAGTCATCAACAACAACTAGTGTATATTTCTTACCACTTAGACTTGCTGGGTCTACTGGACCAAATAGATCCATGTGTAGTAGACTTAGCGGTCTTGTTGTAGATTCTTGAGCTTTGGATTTGAAAGATGTCTTGACTTGCTTTCCTCTTTGGCAAGCATCACATATTTGATCTTTCTTGTAGACAATGTCGGGCAGACCTTCAACTAATTTGTTTCTTGCTAGCTTGTTGATGGTTTTGAAGTTTAGATGATTCAACTTCTTGTGCCATTCCCAACTTGTTGCGTGTGAGTTGTTTGCTAGTAGACACACTGATTCTTTTGTTGTGTTCCAATCCACAACGTACATGTTTTTTTTCTTATTCCTTCGAGAACACTCCTGTGGAATTATTTTTCACTTGGCACTTCTCTTTGAAGAACTCTACTAGATATCCTTTGTCACAAAATTGACTTGTACTTAACAAGTTGAATTTTAGACCTTCAACAAAGGATACATCTTCGATTTTCAAACCATTTCTAGATATTGTGCCGATTCCTTTTGTTATGCCGTATCGTTCATTTCCACCGAATACGACTTTTGGTCCTTCGATATTTTTAAGATTCACAAGACTTGATTTATTCCAGTCATGTGTCTAGAACATCCACTATCGAAGTACCAAACTTCCTGTAAACAAATTAAACATTTTTAGGTACCCAACTTGACTTGGGTCCTTGGGTGTTAGTCATTTTTGGTACCCAAATCCACCTTGTACTCACTGATCTAAGTTTAGGTGATTGGTAACCATTAAACACATTATAATCATATTTAATTTTTGAAAACATTTTTTGTGCCGGTTTTTGAAAATTGACTCGATTTCTTGACACGTGGGATATAGATTGTTTGGGCCTGTGATTAGCATTAAATCTGGACTTAGTCCATGGTTTAATATTTCCAAACCAATCTTGTTTAGAGGGATAGATCTCCCTGCCCCAATCCTCGGATTTCCCATTTTCCTATGAGGACTTTGTGCACTAAACTCATTGGTATTTCCATTTAGGAACAAACTTTTGTCTTTTAATGTACTGTTTGGACGAAGTATTGTTTCTTTGATGCTTTAGTCCAACAGTGTTAATTTTGACATCAGTTTGGTAACCAATTCCTTGTCTCACTGTGCTTTCTTGACCTTTTACAAATTTTACTACTTGAACTTTATTACTTAAAGTAGTAGTAGAATTGGTCAATTTTTCGGAGGCTTGAGAACACGATGGATCATAACCAAGTCCGGTTTTATCACTTGAGGGTTTTTGCATATTTACCATTTTGTCCATTATTTTGGATGAATGTGTAAATGTAGCTATAACCTCCTGAGGTTGTGTTCTCTCACTTCCCTTGATTTACACTCTTCTTGAAGACAAATAATTTTATCTTTCAAGTCTTTCACTTCAAGTAGAGCATTTGCAATTTTTCATTTAATTGATCCTTTTCAAGAATCAGATGATTATTGCGCTCTTTGAGTTGAGAGTGAGTGTCCATTACGGTTTGACATTCTTCCATTAAGTGAAAGAAGGACTCTCTAGAAAATGAAGAATTGACAGAGTCATAAGATTTAGATGTTACCTCATTTTCTTCATGTCCATTAGCCATAAGACACATGTCCTCGTGTGGTGCATTGTTGGAGATGCTCATGCAAAACATTGCATTGTCATCCTTTGAGGTGTCACTTTCATCACTTGAAGATTCTTCTGACTCACTTATTTCAAGTGGGTCACTGATGAGTGCTTTTCTTCTTTCTTTTAATCTTTATCTTTGGGCTTGAATTCTTCCTGTTGAGGGTTAGTAACATTTGTATACTGACTTTTACTTACCTTGGGATATGGACAACTTGCTGCAAAGTGTCCGGTTTTCTACAGTTGTAACACAAATTTGAATCTTCCTCAATAATTTCTTTCTTCGAATTCTTCGTTGTATTCCATGATTTCCCTTGTGGATTTTTCTTGTAGTTGCTTCTCTTCATGAATTTCCTGAATTTCTTGACAAAGGAGAGCAAATTGATCATTAGGCAATAATTCAACATTTTGTACTGACCTTGAGGTTGATGGTTGCTCGGCTATAAGCGCGTTGTTCTTTTCTTCATGATCTTCCTCTAATCTTGATTTCATCTCAAATTCATAAGCTTTTAGATCACTAAAGAGCTTATCGGTTGATAGGGTTTTTAGATCCCTATGATCTCTCATGGCCGTGACCTTCATGTCCCATGTAGATGGTAAACCACGTAGAATTTTGAGTGAGATTTCTTTTTGATTAATATCTTTTCCAAGATCATTAATCTCTCCTAAGATTTTGGCAAATCTCGTTTCCATGTCGGTAATATTTCTCGCCGTTTAGCATTTTGAAATCCTCGAATTTCTTTAATGCTATAGTGAGCTTATTATCTTTTTCTTGTTCGTCTCCTTCACCAATTTGAATGAGCGTTTCCCAAACTTCCTTCGCGGATTGACACTTTCGAACTTTTGGAAATATCGTGTCATCGATAGATTTAAACAAAATATCCTTGGCAATATTGTCCAAGTTATTTCTTGTTCTATCTTCACGAGACCATTCCACTTTTGGTTTTGGAATGTATTGTGGAGTTTCACTCGTTTGTTCGGATGAAGTGTTGACTTGTAAAATCTCAATAGGACCACTCGTAACCACTTCCCACATTTCATCATGTAATGCGGATAAATGTACCTGCATGCGAATTTTCCAATCGTCAAATTTTTCTAGAGAAAATAATAAATTTTGGGCAAGAGCATTATCTCTTTCATCATCTTGATTTTTTTGAGATCTTGTCTAGCAGTCAAAATTGACTCAAATAGACAACGCTCTGATACCAATTGTTGGTCCCGATAGGGTGGTGAAAGTCTAGAGGGGGGGGGGTGAATAGACTTTCAAGCTTTTTCAAATTAAATAACTCTTTGGTAACTTCAACTCTAAGTAACAAGTAAATAGAGCAAGTTTGTACTGCACAGCGGAATAATAGTAAAGAGTTATGCCCAACTAGTAAATTAAGTGTGCAAGTATAAGTAAGTTAGGTACAAATGATATGTAAAGTGACAGAGATATCTTGAATATATAAAGGAGATGGTTCACTCAATATATAATAACAATATTCAAGATTGTAAATAAATATCGTATCACGTCGAACGTGTGACGAATGTTACATGCAACACGTCAAACTTGCTTAGAATAAATCACTATTTAAGCTCGAGAAGTTTGAGTCACATGCATACGTGAGAACACACTAAACCCGGATGATAAAGATTAATCGTGAATAGTAAACGGGTTAGTCGGATGAGATAGATAAATATAGCAAATAATGTAAGTGCGGTATGTAAATGAGAGAGGCAATTTATAGTGGTTCGGAAGTGGCGTAATCTTCCTAGTCCACTTTTCTCCTTTCACTTCTAGGAGAAATTCACTATTTTCCACACACAGTTACAATAGTGAACAAGTGCTACACAGGCACTTCCTCCGGATGTCTTGCACACAGCTACACCTGCTCCGAGTGTCTCGCACACAGCTACACTCAACTCCGAGTATTTCGCACACAGCTATACTCAACGCCAACTAAGTGTCTTGCACACAGCTACACTTAGCAACTACGAGTGTTTTGCACACAGCTACACTCACTAGAGTTTTTGCACACAGCTATACTCTTTCTACAATTTACAAATACAAGGATTTGTATTTCTCTCTCCAACTAGATTTTGAGACTATTCAGACTAAGTCTCTTTGAATATTTTGAGCACTAGCACTTTTGAATTTTGCACTTGTATTCTATCTCGTTTTTCTCTGTTCTTCTCACTCTTTGTCTTCAAGTCTTCATGGCTTTTTATACTCAATCAAATATATCCGTTGGAGTGGGATAATTTGATATTTGAATTTTGAATCTTCATAGCCTGATATTTTGACAGTAGTAGATCTTCAATTTTGATTTGATTTGTCAACTTGCCTGACAAAGTAATTATTTTTAGCACAACTTTGATTTTCTAGTTGTTTCTAAAAATATTACTTTAATTGTCAATTTGAATATCCAACGAATCTTTGAAATAAATTCATCTGATAGAATTTATTTCTAGGATAAGTTTTTATATTCAAGCCTTCATAAATATTTTTCCGTTCTGATCAAATGTCTTTCAGGCAATTTTGGAGTTTTGTGGCATGTGGGTGGACTTGGAGTAAATTCCTTCGAATTTATCCAATTTCTGATCATCTTGCTCTTTTGCCACATTGTGCTCCTCTGACTTGAACATCGTGCTTCTTTTGATGCATTGTGCTCTTCTGACAACATTGTGCTTTTTAGACAACATTGTGCTTTTTATTGTGCTTCTTAAGCATCGTGCTCCTTCGACACATTGTGCTCCTTAGCTGCATTGTGCTCTTTTCAGATTTGGTCACATTGTGCTCCTTAGCTGCATTGTGCTCTTTTCAGATTTGGTCACATTGTGCTCTTTTGACACACATTGTGCTCTTCTGAGCACACATCGAGCTCCTTCAAAAATCTGCCTTATTAAAAATATAGGTCCTTGGGGGGAATCGATCTCGGGTGTGATCGTTTAGAGTAAGGACCTCTACCATTTCGGTTAGGCTCATCCGGTCATTCCTTGCAACGCCATTGCTTTATGCTTTTTTTCACGGATGAATACTCGTAGGACCAAAATTAATTTCTCAAATTAATTTTGTTCTTCCTATGGTAGATTCCTTCTGATTTCAATATTCTGATTTATGATGCTTGTACTAAAGACCTAAAGACCAAGGGGATCTAAAGATACATTTGGCTCATCAAAACTTACAAAAATATTCCTATCAAGGTTTTAGAATTTAGCCTGTGCACCTGAGTTCTCTAGCTCGGTGTGGCATAACACTCCGTATTCTTATAAGCATTTTGGGATTTATGATCATTTACCTTTGTTATATAGTCTTTAAAAGTTTTTTAAAATTTCGGGGTGTTACAAAGACATTCAATACAATCAATTAGCAAGTAGTCAACAAAGCACACAATTCATCCTCCACCCTTATACCAAGTTCCAACCGTATAACTCCCCTCCGTCCTTATATCAGTTCCAACCTATACCTCCAGGCCACCCTTATATCCCCACTCCTTATGCCTCCGGGCAACTACATGCCCCCACCGACGAACCCACCTTTCAACCATCAACATATCAAGATGGTGCCGCAGTGCCATTCAATGATCCGCACCTCTAGTGCCAATATCAAGGGGTTAGCGCATATAGCTCTAACATGACACCGCAATACTTATAACCTGACACATGCTCAACGGCAAGCAAGTCTAAGGTGGGTGTGTGCCTTTAACACAGTCACCGCTATGGCCTGTACCTTTAGTACAATGACGGGCACAAGCGGTACCAACCGCCAATAGTTTATTTTCCACCAATCACAATCTCATCATCACATCATCATCATTATCAGTCACACTGGCCATTGCGCAATGACCATGATACTCATCATCATCAATCAATCAACACATAATCACATAACAAGCAAGACACAACAACAACGACACGTATCATGCATAAATTCCTAGAACGATGCTTAAAACACCAAACAAGACTCATACACGACAAACGGGGTACAACGGGACACGGGAAATATCAAATGGGGAAAAACACCATGAACCACGTCGGGATTCCAGCAGGTAGGTGGCGGGTGGAGGACCACCGTCGGCGGCCGGGCACTATTCCAGTGGGTGGCGGCAGGCAGACCACCGCC
>NW_017616574.1:2237500-2264402 GCF_001879475.1 Ipomoea nil | reverse complement strand
CGAATTTTCCACCTTGAATATTGACAACTTGATCCACATGAGTGTAGATCCTTGAAACATGTTCTTCATTCGGTCAACAAGGCTTAAGACAACTTTCTCCAGATTTTCTAACTTCTCATTTGTAGGTGTGCCATCAAGTTCTTGCTCTTCTCGGGATGAGGGAAAACACCTTGCTCCTTCTTGAACAAAATCGGCTTCAAGCATGTGAGATTGAGCTTGATTTTCCACTATATTTCCTTCCCTTTCCGGAGTTAGTAACACGTGAGTGTCACCATGGGCACTTTCTGCATTAATAGATTGAATTTCCTCCGTATGTTGACTAGCTTGCATGGCATTTTGGTCTTGACTTATTTCAGTGAGATTTAACACACTCACATCATATAAGCCACTATCTATCAAACGTGACATTTTCTTCAACATCCCTTGTCACAAATTCGGCCATATCAACTAAGAAATTTTCTTCAGTAGGCAAATCATCTTGAACAGTGCAGTCAACAGTACCTTCGGCCAATTTGGCTTTCAATTTGTTCACAAATGCTCCATTTACCGTAGACAACAAGGTTGCATGGCAAACATCAAAATTGCCAATCCAATTTAGTGAAAACAATTCTTCTTCATGCATGCTTGGTCCCTTAGTCATCAACTCATCATAAGGACCAAGTCTCCATTTTCTCCACTTTAGGACTCTACGGTATTCATTCACTAATACACAATCTAATCCTTCAACTTGATGAATCTCCTCATTCAACATTGTTTCCAATTCGGCAATTTGGGAAAAAGGATTTAAGAGACTTTGGCTTGCATTTGGGTTAAGATATGTGGTAGGGATTTTGGTTTGTGGTAGGGTTTAGGCTTGAGGTGGGGTTATGGCTTGTGTTTGGATTTTGGCTTGATGTGGGGTTTTCATGGATTGAGAGGGTAGACCAAGAATTTCTGCAACTGGTCTCTTTCTAGCTGGGATACCTCTCGGCTTCCTCTTTCTTTTGGAGTTTAGATCACTAACTGCTTCATGATTTTTAAACAGGATTCTATTACTCCCAAAAGGTTTCTTTGACCTCATAGTCAACCCTTTTCTTTTGATAATCTCTCCAATGAGCAAACCGAACCCTAATATACGGTTGAACTTCCCATTCCTTATTTTTGCACCTTTCACAAAGTGAGCAATTCGGCTCAAGACAAGCTTACTCCAATCACCCCTAACCACATTCATGATAGCATGTACATAACCAATTCTTACGGGTGAAATATCTTCCATGCTATTTAATTTTGCACAACACACATTTGTAGAGAATTTTAACAAGCATTTCATATTCCAACTTCAACTCAGATTTTTGACCGGAAAGATTTGGTTCGAGAGAAGCATTCTCATTCCGAATTTCTGTCCAAATTTCCGTATGATCATACAAATGAACATCTAAGTCCAACAGTGGTTGTTCTGGACTAGATATGGGCAGTCCAAAGGTTGTGTGTAACTCGTGTTCATCAATGGTGATGAGAGTTTCATTCACGGTGGACTCAATGGTCCATCCAACAACCTTGGCATTCATATAAAACTCTGCTACATCTTCATCATAAAATCCAGAATATGAGTAAGAACATAACCTCATTAGATTGCTTTGTTGAAGTGCATTGATGATTCTTTGTGCAAGAGGAGAGTTCTCGGCTTCCTTGAGGAATCCTTGAGGGTCAAAACTTCCTCCGGCCTTGATTCCACTGCTAGCTTTGCAAGGTTGAGTTGTGTGGTGTGTTCTTCATTCGGTTGTGAGCTTGTATCTCCAATGGTGGCCATAATGCGATTGATATTTTTAGGAGATTTGAGGGATTGAGAATTTTTGGAAGAAGAGGTTTGTATTTTGGCTATGGAAGATGAAAAGCTTTTGAAAATTTGAGTGTAATGGTGGCTTCTCCAACCGATTGGGTAGAAAGGAGGTGTCTTTACACAAATATCCTCACAATTAAATGTTGACTTTTAATAAGTGAGGGATATTTTTGATATTCCAATAGCTTCCAACCTTTGACCTAACTGATAGTTAGTTTTAGGTTATATATTCTCCATCCAATTTGTCTGCTGATGTGGCGCCAAAAATTTAGATACTCGGACTGATTTTACCTGAAATAAAATTCAAAGAGCACTAAATCTGTTCGAAAATAATATGTATGTATCTACACATTTTTATGTAGATGGAAGGAGAGAAGTTTATTCTTTCTAGACTATTTATTGTGCACAACTACCATAAAAAGGTGTTCTCATTTAAGACATTTTATCATCACACCATCTTATCACTCTTAAATGGTAAGATTTGGCATATCTAGATGATTTCTACTTGTACATATGTATATATATACGGTTAGAAAGACATATAAGCATTATGTTGCTTTATCACCATTTAATAGATATAGGTGGACATTAAAAAGATGTGACATTTTTTTGCATGTGTGACACATAGGCACGAAAATTTGAATCAGATAAAGTGTCAAAATATCAGATGAAAAATTGAGCTTATAGAAAATAGAGTTTAGAAACTTAGCTCAATTCAATCATGCCCATTTCGTGTCTCAATTTCGAAAATCTTGATTCACACAGAGGCTTTGTGAGAATATCAGCTAATTGATTCTCGGTCGGGATATATTCAATTGATAATTCCTTCTTTTCAACATGATCCCGGATAAAATGATGTCTCACATCAATGTGTTTTGTTCTTGAATGTAACACGGGATTATGTGTTATGGCAATAGCACTTGTATTGTCACACAATATATTGACATTTTCACAGTTCACGCCATAATCTTTCAGCTGTTGTTTCATCCAAAGAATTTTGCGCACAACAACTTCCAGCAGCTATATTATTCAGCTTCGGCTGTACTTGTAGCTATGGAGTTTTGCTTTTTGCTGAACCATGAAACCAACCTTCCCCCTAAGAACTGGCATGTTCCTAAGGTACTTTTGCGATCAATTTTACATCCTGCAAAATCTGCATCTGAGAAACCAGTTAGTGTAAGGTTACCTTCTTTGGGATACCATAATCCCACATTGACTGTTCCTTTTAAGTATCGGATGATTTTCTTGGTAGCAAGAAGATGACTCTCTTTTGGCTTTGACTGGAACCTGGCACATACTCCCACTGAGTAAGATATGTCTGGTCGACTTGCAGTGAGGTATAGTAATGATCCAATCATTCCTCGATATTTTGTTTCGTCAATATCCTTGCCTTCATCATCTTTATCTAATCGTAAAGATGTGCTCATTGGGATCTTGATTGAGGATTTTCCATCTTGACCAAATTTCCTTATAAGATCCTTTGTGTACTTGGCCTGATTGATGAATATTCCTTCGCTGAGTTGCTTTACTTGTAGTCCAAGAAAGTAATTCAATTCTCCCATCATGCTCATCTCAAACTTATTCTGCATGAGCTTAGAAAATTTCTCACAAAGAATTTTATTAGTACTTCCAAAGATAATATCATCAACATAAATTTGTACTAATAAAATGTGATCATTTTCTTGAATTCTAAATAAGGTTTTATCAACAAGGCCTTTTGTGAAACCACAGTTAATTAGGAACGTTGATAGGGTGTCATACCAAGCTCTCGGTGCTTGTTTTAGCCCATATAACGCCTTCTTTAATCTGTAGACCTTATTAATATCACCTTTTACCTCGAAACCGGGAGGTTGCTCAACGTAGACTTCCTCTTCAAGTAATCCGTTTAAAAATGCACTTTTCACGTCCATTTGATAGACAGTGAAATTCTTGTATGCGGCATAAGCTAGAAATATTCTGATGGCTTCTAGTCTTGCCACGGGTGCAAATGTTTCATCGAAATCTATGCCTTCTTCTTGTGAATATCCTTTTGCCACTAAACGTGCTTTGTTTCGAATGACGATTCCATCCTCATTAGCTTTATTCCGAAAGACCCATTTTGTTCCAATTACGTTGTAATTTTCAGGTCTTGGAACTAATTCCCATACGTCATTTCTCTTAAATTGTTCAAGCTCTTCTTGCATTGCATTGATCCAATCTGGATCACTTAGTGCTTCTTCAATGCTTGTGGGCTCCACCTGAGAAAGAAAACAAGAGAATAAAGAATTTATACTTGAGGACCTTGTTTTTACTCCTTCTCGTGGATCTCCAATTACTAGCTCTGGAGGGTGATTTTTGAGCCATCTCAAGTCAGGTTGTAGATTGCATGGGCTTTCCACGTTTCCTTGTTCAGTAGGTAAATTGGAGGTAGACACATTTTGCTCATCAGATTGATCTCCAATTTGTGTATTGACTTGAGAGTTTTGATTTTCAACGTGTGCATCTTCATTGGCTTCCACGTGTTCTTCACTATTGCAATCAATATCCGATTGCTCCATACCCTGTACAATTTGATCTTTAAAAGATATGTCAGCATCATTAAATGATTTTTCAACTTGACAAATCTCCTGATCATTTTTGTTGCTTTGGGTTTCCTTCATATGAGCTTCATCAAATGTGACATGAATTGATTCTTCTACCACCATTGATTTCTTGTTCAATACTCTGAATGCTTTACTGGTAGATGAATATCCAAAAATATTCCTTCATCTGCACGCTCATCAAAAGTCTTTAGATATGTTTTACCATTATTAAGAATAAAGCATTTGATACCAAAAGTATGGAAATAGTTGAGTTTAGGTTTTCTCCGTTTCCATAATTCGTACGAAGTCTTATTTTATTCTTATGTATCAAGCTCCAATTTTGTGTGTAGCAAGCGGTGTTGATTGCTTCAGCCCAATATCTTTTAGGTAGCTCGGCTGACGTAATCATCACTCGTGCGGCTTCTTTTAGCGTTCTATTTCTTCTTTCGGCTACACCGTTTTGTTGAGGTGTACGTGCGGCAGATAGTTGATGTAGAATTCTTTGGGAAATGCAGTAGGCTTCAATCACTTGATTCACAAACTCAGTTCCACGATCCATTCGGATTTTTGCAATTTTCAAGTCTTTCTCATTTTGTAGCAGCTTCAGTAGCTCTGGCAACTTTTGCTCCAGTTCATTTTTCTTTTTGAGAAATATTGTCCATGTGTACCTGGAAAAGTCATCAACAACAACTAGTGTATATTTCTTACCACTTAGACTTGCTGGGTCTGCTGGACCAAATAGATCCATGTGTAGTAGACTTAGCGGTCTTGTTGTAGATTCTTGAGCTTTGGATTTGAAAGAAGTCTTGACTTGCTTTCCTCTTTGGCAAGAATCACATATTTGATCTTTCTTGTAGGCAATGTCGGGCAGACCTTCAACTAATTTGTTTCTTGCTAGCTTGTTGATGGTTTTGAAGTTTAGATGATTCAACTTCTTGTGCCATTCCCAACTTGTTGCGTGTGAGTTGTTTGCTAGTAGACACACTGATTCTTTTGTTGTGTTCCAATCCACAACGTACATGTTTTTCTTTCTTATTCCTTCGAGAACAGCTTCTCCTGTGGAATTATTTTTCACTTGGCACTTCTCTTTGAAGAACTCTACTAGATATCCTTTGTCACAAAATTGACTTGTACTTAACAAGTTGAATTTTAGACCTTCAACAAAGGATACATCTTCGATTTTCAAACCATTTCTAGATATTGTGCCGATTCCTTTTGTTATGCCGTATCGTTCATTTCCACCGAATACGACTTTTGGTCCTTCGATATTTTTATGATTCACAAGACTTGATTTATTCCCAGTCATGTGTCTAGAACATCCACTATCGAAGTACCAAACTTCCTGTAAACAAATTAAACATTTTTAGGTACCCAACTTGACTTGGGTCCTTGGGTGTTAGTCATTTTTGGTACCCAAATCCACCTTGTACTCACTGATCTAAGTTTAGGTGATTGGTAACCATTAAACACATTATAATCATATTTAATTTTTGAAAACATTTTTTGTGCCGGTTTTTGAAAATTGACTCGATTTCTTGACACGTGGGATATAGATTGTTTGGGCCTGTGATTAGCATTAAATCTGGACTTAGTCCATGGTTTAATATTTCCAAACCAATCTTGTTTAGAGGGATAGATTCTCCCTGCCCCAATCCTCGGATTTCCCATTTTCCTATGAGGACTTTGTGCACTAAACTCATTGGTATATTTCCATTTAGGAACAAACTTTTGTCTTTTAATGTACTGTTTGGACGAAGTATTGTTTCTTTGATGCTTTAGTCCAACAGTGTTAATTTTGACATCAGTTTGGTAACCAATTCCTTGTCTCACTGTGCTTTCTTGACCTTTTACAAATTTTACTACTTGAACTTTATTACTTAAAGTAGTAGTAGAATTGGTCAATTTTTCGGAGGCTTGAGAACACGATGGATCATAACCAAGTCCGGTTTTATCACTTGAGGGTTTTTGCATATTTACCATTTTGTCCATTATTTTGGATGAATGTGTAAATGTAGCTATAACCTCCTTGAGGTTGTGTTCTCTCACTTCCCTTGATTTACACTCTTCTTGAAGATAAATAATTTTATCTTTCAAGTCTTTCACTTCAAGTAGAGCATTTTGCAATTTTTCATTTAATTGATCCTTTTCAAGAATCAGATGATTATTGCGCTCTTTGAGTTGAGAGTGAGTGTCCATTACGGTTTGACATTCTTCCATTAAGTGAAAGAAGGACTCTCTAGAAAATGAAGAATTGACAGAGTCATAAGATTTAGATGTTACCTCATTTTCTTCATGTCCATTAGCCATAAGACACATGTCCTCGTGTGGTGCATTGTTGGAGATGCTCATGCAAAACATTGCATTGTCATCCTTTGAGGTGTCACTTTCATCACTTGAAGATTCTTCTGACTCACTTATTTCAAGTGGGTCACTGATGAGTGCTTTTCTTCTTTCTTTTAATCTTTTATCTTTGGGCTTGAATTCTTCCTGTTGAGGGTTAGTAACATTTGTATACTGACTTTTACTTACCTTGGGATATGGATAACTTGCTGCAAAGTGTCCCGGTTTTCTACAGTTGTAACACAAATTTGAATCTTCCTCAATAATTTCTTTCTTCGAATTCTTCGTTGTATTCCATGATTTCCCTTGTGGATTTTTCTTGTAGTTGCTTCTCTTCATGAATTTCCTGAATTTCTTGACAAGGAGAGCAAATTGATCATTAGGCAATAATTCAACATTTTGTACTGACCTTGAGGTTGATGGTTGCTCGGCTATAAGCGCGTTGTTCTTTTCTTCATGATCTTCCTCTAATCTTGATTTCATCTCAAATTCATAAGCTTTTAGATCACTAAAGAGCTTATCGGTTGATAGGGTTTTTAGATCCCTATGATCTCTCATGGCCGTGACCTTCATGTCCCATGTAGATGGTAAACCACGTAGAATTTTGAGTGAGATTTCTTTTTGATTAATATCTTTTCCAAGATCATTAATCTCTCCTAAGATTTTGGCAAATCTCGTTTCCATGTCGGTAATATTCTCGCCGTTTAGCATTTTGAAATCCTCGAATTTCTTTAATGCTATAGTGAGCTTATTATCTTTTTCTTGTTCGTCTCCTTCACCAATTTGAATGAGCGTTTCCCAAACTTCCTTCGCGGATTGACACTTTCGAACTTTTGGAAATATCGTGTCATCGATAGATTTAAACAAAATATCCTTGGCAATATTGTCCAAGTTATTTCTTGTTCTATCTTCACGAGACCATTCCACTTTTGGTTTTGGAATGTATTGTGGAGTTTCACTCGTTTGTTCGGATGAAGTGTTGACTTGTAAAATCTCAATAGGACCACTCGTAACCACTTCCCACATTTCATCATGTAATGCGGATAAATGTACCTGCATGCGAATTTTCCAATCGTCAAATTTTTCTAGAGAAAATAATAAATTTTGGGCAAGAGCATTATCTCTTTTCATCATCTTGATTTTTTGAGATCTTGTCTAGTAGTCAAAATTGACTCAAATAGACAACTGCTCTGATACCAATTGTTGGTCCCGATAGGGTGGTGAAGGTCTAGAGGGGAGGGGGGGTGAATAGACTTTCAAGCTTTTTCAAATTAAATAACTCTTTGGTAACTTCAACTCTAAGTAACAAGTAAATAGAGCAAGTTTGTACTGCACAGCGGAATAATAGTAAAGAGTTATGCCCAACTAGTAAATTAAGTGAGCAAGTATAAGTAAGTTAGGTACAAATGATATGTAAAGTGACAGAGATATCTTAAATATATAAAGGAGATGGTTCACTCAATATATAATAACAATATTCAAGATTGTAAATAAATATCGTATCACGTCGAACGTGTGACGAATGTTACATGCAACACATCAAACTTGCTTAGAATAAATCACTATTTAAGCTCGAGAAGTTTGAGTCACATGCATACGTGAGAACACACTAAACCCGGATGATAAAGATTAATCGTGAATAGTAAACGGGTTAGTCGGATGAGATAGATAAATATAGCAAATAATGTAAGTGCGGTATGTAAATGAGAGAGGCAATTTATAGTGGTTCGGAAGTGGCGTAATCTTCCTAGTCCACTTTTCTCCTTTCACTTCTAGGAGAAATTCACTATTTTCCACACACAGTTACAATAGTGAACAAGTGCTACACAGGCACTTCCTCCGGATGTCTTGCACACAGCTACACCCGGCCTGCTCCGAGTGTCTCGCACACAGCTACACTCAACTCCGAGTATTTCGCACACAGCTATACTCAACGCCAACTAAGTGTCTTGCACACAGCTACACTTAGCAACTACGAGTGTTTTGCACACAGCTACACTCACTAGAGTATTTTGCACACAGCTATACTCTTTCTACAATTTACAAATACAAGGATTTGTATTTCTCTCTCCAACTAGATTTTGAGACTATTCAGACTAAGTCTCTTTGAATATTTTGAGCACTAGCACTTTTGAATTTTGCACTTGTATTCTATCTCGTTTTTCTCTGTTCTTCTCACACTCTTTGTCTTCAAGTCTTCATGGCTTTTTATACTCAATCAAATATATCCGTTGGAGTGGGATAATTTGATATTTGAATTTTGAATCTTTATAGCCTGATATTGTTGACAGTAGTAGATCTTCAATTTTGATTTGATTTGTCAACTTGCCTGACAAAGTAATTATTTTTAGCACAACTTTGATTTTCTAGTTGTTTCTAAAAATATTACTTTAATTGTCAATTTGAATATCCAACGAATCTTTGAAATAAATTCATCTGATAGAATTTATTTCTAGGATAAGTTTTTATATTCAAGCCTTCATAAATATTTTTCCGTTCTGATCAAATGTCTTTCAGGCAATTTTGGAGTTTTGTGGCATGTGGGTGGACTTGGAGTAAATTCCTTCGAATTTATCCTTTCTGATCATCTTGCTCTTTTGCCACATTGTGCTCCTCTGACTTGAACATCGTGCTTCTTTTGATGCATTGTGCTCTTCTGACAACATTGTGCTTTTTAGACAACATTGTGCTTTTTAGCATTGTGCTTCTTCGCATTGTGCTCCTTTGGTGAGCATCGTGCTCCTTCGGACACATTGTGCTCCTTAGCTGCATTGTGCTCTTTTCAGATTTGGTCACATTGTGCTCCTTAGCTGCATTGTGCTCTTTTCAGATTTGGTCACATTGTGCTCTTTTGACACACATTGTGCTCTTCTGAGCACACATCGAGCTCCTTCAAAAATCTGCCTTATTAAAAATATAAGTCCTTTGGGGGGAATCGATCTCAGGTGTGATCGTTTAGAGTAAGGACCTCCACCATTTCGCTGTTAGGCTCATCCGGTCATTCCTTGCAACGCCATTGCTTTATGCTTTTTTCACGGATGAATACTCGTAGGACCAAAATTAATTTCTCAAATTAATTTTGTTCTTCCTATGGTAGATTCCTTCTGATTTCAATATTCTGATTTATGATGCTTGTACTAAAGACCTAAAGACCAAGGGGATCTAAAGATACATTTGGCTCATCAAAACTTACAAAAATATTCCTATCAAGGTTTTAGAATTTAGCCTGTGCACCTGAGTTCTCTAGCTCGGGTGTGGCATAACACTCCGTATTCTTATAAGCATTTTGGGATTTATGATCATTTACCTTTGTTATATAGTCTTTAAAAGTTTTTTAAAATTTCGGGGTGTTACAAAGACATTCAATACAATCAATTAGCAAGTAGTCAACAAAGCACACAATTCATCCTCCACCCTTATACCAAGTTCCAACCGTATAACTCCCCTCCGTCCTTATATCAGTTCCAACCTATACCTCCAGGCCACCCTTATATCCCCACTCCTTATGCCTCCGGGCAACTACATGCCCCCACCGACGAACCCACCTTTCAACCATCAACATATCAAGATGGTGCCGCAGTGCCATTCAATGATCCGCACCTCTAGTGCCAATATCAAGGGGTTAGCGCATATAGCTCTAACATGACACCGCAATACTTATAACCTGACACATGCTCAACGGCAAGCAAGTCTAAGGTGGGTGTGTGCCTTTAACACAGTCACCGCTATGGCCTGTACCTTTAGTACAATGACCGGGCACAAGCGGTACCAACCGCCAATAGTTTATTTTCCACCAATCACAATCTCATCATCACATCATCATCATTATCAGTCACACTGGCCATTGCGCAATGACCATGATACTCATCATCATCAATCAATCAACACATAATCACATAACAAGCAAGACACAACAACAACGACACGTATCATGCATAAATTCCTAGAACGATGCTTAAAACACCAAACAAGACTCATACACGACAAACGGGGTACAACGGGACACGGGGAAATATCAAATGGGGAAAAACACCATGAACCACGTCGGGATTCCAGCAGGTAGGTGGCGGGTGGAGGACCACCCGTCGGCGGCCGGGCACTATTCCAGTGGGTGGCCGGCAGGCAGACCACCGCCCGCCGGCTGCCCGTTGGAACAGTGAATACGGGCAGCGGGTAGGTGGCGGGTGGTCAGTCCCCCCACCTACCCCCACTGATACACAGGCAACTTTTGGTTCCGGGATCTCTCGTGGAACCCGAAACCATGTCCAAACACATTTAAACACATAACGATAACACCACGTATTCAATTAACGGAATTAAAGCAAGAATCACACCAAATACGTTCAAACACGATTCCTAAACATGCCAGGACCTAACATTAATCATATAACGGTTCAGGAGCATCCGGAACCACAAGAACATCAAGAAATCTATATGCAAAGTCCTAAACACAAGTCCTAGGCTAGACTTAACACCCGATCATGCATAATCCCACCCAAATAAACCAAGAACATCATAATACGAAATTCACCATATAACCCTAGGGCTCTAGACATAATCGAAATACAAGATCATTCATAAAATTTATCATAGTATCACGAACGTCAAGATTATCACATAAGCATCAAGATTAACATATAAACATCAAGATTATCACATAAACACAATATAAACCATAGACAAAGCTCTATCAAGACTCAAGCACAGAATCATAGTTCAAAGGATCCAATGAATAAGATATAGCATTGAAAATAGGTTTTTTCGAGACATGGGTTACCTCTTAGCCTTAATCAATATCTTTTGCTACTAAGGTTCTTTCTCTAAGATCTTCTTTCCGTGTATTCTCCTACGTTTTGATGGCAGGGGGGATTCCTCTGTAGGTTTCTCTCTGGGAATATCCCGTGTGGTAGAATTAACTGTGGTAGGGTTTCTAAATGCTTCCTAAGTCCCTATATATAGATTTAGGAGTCCTAACTAGGGCCTGAATAGTAAGGATCCACTTATCCTATTTCTTATAGGATTAAGGATTTGGTTTAAGAATAAGGGTCCATGATTCATGGTGGGCCACATCAATTAATTAAAGGGAATCTTAACCAAATTAAATCCTTTCTGATTATTATTAACGGAATCAATTAAATAATTAATCCGGGGTTTAGAGGTCGTAACACGGGGTGTTACAAGCAGGCTCAGTGTTTGCAGTCAGTGCGTGGAACTGTTCACAAGTACCTTGCGTCATGCGACGTAGGTGCATCCCATGGGCCCGCTGTTGCGGTTCATTGGCCTTACGTCGCCTATGTGCATGAGTACTCTGAATTGCCAACGGTGCCACCTCCTATGTAACCGGGGGGTTTAACAATTGTCCGATTGCTGGGACCACTGGACTTGAGCCCCAAGGCATAATGGTGTTGGATGATGGCACAGTTCCCTGTATTTTAGATGCTGTAGAAAAGGGAAACACAGATTCGTCAAACCGCACATGGCGATAGATAAAAATTTTTCCAGTATTAAGGTTTAAGCAACGATACCCCTTAAATGACGTAGGGTAACCTAAGAAGACACATGTAGCAGATCTATACTTGATTTTGTGACGGTTGTTGGGATGTAGATATGGGTAACACAGGCACACAAAGACGCGAAGAAACGTGTATGTTGGTGGGGTTTTATATAGTGTGAAATATGGTGTGACAACCCAAAATATAATTTTATAAATCCAATTTTAAGAAATTTCAAAATAGCCATATTCACTCCAATAAAAATTTTTGAGATGAATTTGGTGTTTGAATAAATTATTTTGAGTTACATTTTAAATTAGTTCAACACCGGAACTTATTTTAATTCCAAAATCCTAAATTTTCGGGTACTTCGCGTACCAAGTTTTAAACTGAGAAATCTATCTGAGTGAGACCGAGAGAAATCTGAGAAACCTGAACCAAGTGTTTGTATAGAAATCATTTTTGGAAAAATCTATTTTGACCCCTAAACAATTTAAAACTATCCTTCTAGACTTGGGTCCATGTTGCATGGTGAACCACAAGCTTCCAATGCATTTGCCTGAGACAATTTCTAGCCAACTCTAGCCATGCATTTTTGCCCCCCACCAATCATTGTGGTTTCTCCTAGGGTTTAGTGCCCCTATATATTAGAGAGACATCAGACCTTTGCCTCTTGATTCCCAACCTTGTTTTCCCCAAAGCTTTGCAAGAAAACCAAAAGAAAACACAGTAAGTTCTCATCCAATCTTAGCCTTCCATTGCTTCTCTGCTTCCTTTTATCTTGCATCTCTGAGTTCTAGTTCTTAAGGGTTATTGTGTGATTTGTTTGTGGAGTCTAGGAAGTGAAGGAGGTAGTGGTTGACTTGGGAAGAAGGAGGAATCCACACAAGAGGAGGAAACAACAAAGGTATAACCCCATGGACTCCCATCTTAAGTTTTGGCTTTGTGAAGCCTTTGTTTCATAAGTAGAAATGTGTAGAAATGCTAGATTTTTGAAGTATTTGAGCTATGAAGTGATTTATTACTTGTTTATGATGTGTTGTTGATGTTTTGGATGTGTTAGAATTGCCTGAGTTTGTTTACCGATGAGAAGAAACCATCTGGTGCACAGGCAGTGTGCACCAGACAATGCACCGGCCTCAGCCAACAGCCCAACAAGGGTACCGTTGGCTAGAGCCATGGCCAGCCGAGCCTAGGGAACAACCCTAGGAGAGGGTCGTTTCCTATAGCCGGCATATTGGCGGTTCGAGGGGGCGGGCCTAGCTGAGCCCCGCCCCAAGGTCCGTGAGTTGCTCCCTGTGCAGTGGCCGGGCCCTTGCGGCTCAGCTACGTGTCGTTTCGGACCAGGTGTCACGGTCCCTTGTGGCTCGGTACCTCGGGGCCGTCTTGACGCACGTTTGGGCTTTGATTTCATTGAATTTGGATTAGAAATGAGCATGTTATAGTAGAATTTGTGATGAAATGCTTCACAGAAATGTTTGTATGAGTTTTCTGCTTTTGGGATTTGCTTGCCTTTACCTTCCTGATGATATGTGAGTATTTGAATAGAGAAGCATGAACACTTTGTGAATAAGAATTGTTAGAAAAGCATGAGCTTAAATGGTTGGTTTTCGCTAGCAAAGCATGCCTATAGTATTTACAATAAATTGTTGAAGTTCACTGCCAAGTTCATAATGTTGAGTATGTTTACTGTAAGTATATTTTTGAGTTCAAATAACATGCTAACTACTTGCTAAGTGTATTTGAGAAGATTTGTTAAGTTATGAGTTTCAAGCATGATTTATTGAATTGTTGAGTTTCACAGCGAATAGAAAGTAGAAGCATATGGCTATAGTAAATGCCATTTTGAGCATATCATGTTTTAAAAGTGCATAAGTGGCCAACATGAGCCTAAGTATTATTTTCCAAAAATCTCATTTCCATGTAGAGCATCTTTATCTTGTCTCTTGAGAATGAGTTGTGAAGTATGTGCAATTCTTTTTGCATAAGTTAAATGTTGCATATATGAGATGCATGAGCGATATATCTATATATATATCTATGGTGAGGAAAACCTTGTTTTGGAGGACCCGTTTGGATTACGTCCTCTCGAAAGAAAGAAATGGACATTGCGGTCCAAGTGTATGTAACACGGCGTATTCCCACTTTACAAGGTTGGAAACTTCCCGCCAGACATGGATTCCTGGTCAGGGGGTGTGCACACTAAAAGTTCGATACCTGATTACACAGAGATGAGTTTAGAACCAAGAGAGTGGTTCGGTGGATGAGATTGAGCATAGGTTGGCTAGAAGCCGTACCGGGATAGGTTCGTTCACGCTACGGTGAAGTTCCTACCTCATCCATTAGTAAAGAAAGCGAGTCATTGCGACTCTAAGAAAGTGAGTCATTGCGACTCTAAGAAAGCCAGTCATTGCGACTCTAAGAAAGCGAGTCATTGCGACTTTAAGAAATGAATGCAAGCGAGTCCTTGTGGCTCTAAGAGACCTCCACAGAAAAGTATTCTATTTTACAAACGAGTGTATAAGTATACTTATTGCATAATGAGAATGTTTGCACGAGATTGCATAATGAGAATGTTTGCAGGAGATTGCATAATGAGAACGTTTGCACGAGATTGCATAATGAGAATGTTTGCACGAGATTGCATAATGAGAACGTTTGCACTAGATTGCATATTGAGAATGATTACTCGAGATTGTATGTTGAGTTTGAATGCCTTAGTTGTATATTGAAGTTGATTACTCGCGGTGAGGTTGTGAGTTCCTTGCCTTGTTGTAATTGCTTATGTGCTTTATCAATGTGTTTAAAGTGCTTTTGTTATCTTTTGAGTAAAGTAGAGAAGTTAAAAGTGAGAAGTTGAAAGAGAAAAACCAAGAGTTTGAAAATTGAAAGTAGAAGTGAAAAGCTAGGAAGGCTTGTAGCAGTGAACCTTTTAAAGTTAAAGCATAGAAGAGAATTTTCTTTGAAAAGTTGCTAAAGTAGTTGAGAAGAAGAGTTTTTGCTTGCTTTGTGTGCCCTGCTTGTTGTGAGCTTTGCCTTAAGAATAGAAAAGTTAAAAGCAGTTAACTCTTAGAAGCTCTAACCCTGTTTTTTCTCCTTTACGTTGAAGGGTGGTGAAATGCCACCGAAACGTCTCAATGAGGATGAGTTACCTCCCAGTAACAAGTGCACCCCTGGCTTGTCAATCCGAGAGGGAATTAAAAAGAAGAAGAACCGATCTGGTCGGAGAAAGGAAATCGTCAAGAATCGACGTAACCAGCTACCCCATGGGTCGATCGAAGAAGGAAGAGCACAAGGGGGAGTACACAACACCTGCTTGGACCCCGCCGTGCCGGTGGAGCTAGTCACTGGAACGTTCCTTGTGAATCGTGTACCCGCGGTAGTGTTATTTGACTCTGGGGCTACCAATTCGTTTATATCCTCAGTGTTGGTGGACGAGTTGGGGGTGGAAACCTACCAGTAAGAAGAAGATGAGTATCCAGCTAGCATCAGGGAGGATGATTAATTGCGAGAACATCTTAGAAGACTTTCCTGTGGAGATATCGGGAGTAATCTTCCCCGGGGATTTTATCAAAATAGAATTGGAGGGTATGGATGTAATCTTAGGAATGGACTGGTTAGGCAAGCACAAAGCCAAGATTCTATGCGAAGAACGAAAGGTGATAATGAGAGGACCAAAGGGAAAATACGTATCCTACAAAGTTAATCCGGAGCCACCAGGAATGAGGGTGGTATCTATGACTAAGATGAGGAAATATGTAAAAAAGGGACATGAAGTTTATCTATGTACTCTCCAGGATTTGAATGCTAAAGACGAAAGCCTGGAACAGATTGCTGTAGTAAGGGAATTCCCAGATGTTTTTCCTGAGGAAATACCAGCACTACCCCCAGTAAGAGAAGTGGAATTTTTAGTCGACTTGCAACCAGGCACAACACCCATTTCCAAGGTCTCCTACCGTATGGCACCCGCGGAAATGGCCGAGCTCAAGGGACAGTTATAAGAGTTGCTAGAGAAAGGCTACATTATCAGACCGAGTGTGTCGCCTTGGAGAGCCCCTGTGCTGTTTGTGAAAAAGAAAGATGGGAGTATGCGTTTGTGCATAGACTACCGAGAGTTGAATCAGGTCACGGTAAAGAATAAGTACCCCTTACCGCGGATAGATGATTTGAGGTTGGGGTATCACCAGTTGAGGGTTGCAGACAAGGATATTCAGAAGACGGCTTTTCGCACGAGATACGGGCATTATGAGTTCACCGTGATCCCGTTTGGTCTGACTAATGCGCCAGCTATATTCATGGATTTGATGAATCAGGTATTTTGACCATACCTAGACGAGTTTGTGGTAGTATTCATCGACGATATCTTAATTTATTTAAAAGGGCCTGACGATCACGAGAGACATTTAAGGATAGTATTACAGGTACTGAGGGACCACCAGCTGTACGCCAAGTTATCAAAATGTGAATTTTGGAGGGACAGTGTAGCTTTCTTGGGACACATCGTCACTAAAGCCGGAGTAACCGTAGACCCATCCAAGATTAAGGGAGTTTCTTGGGTTTAGCAGGTTACTATAGAAGATTTGTGCAAGATTTCTCGATCTTAGCTAAACCTCTAACCAGTCTCACTAAGAAGGCAGCCAAGTATCTGTGGACTGAAGAGTGTGAAGCGGCGTTTCAAGAGCTCAAGCGGAGATTAACCACAGCGACGGTCTTGACGTTTCCATCAGGAGAGGAGGGGTTTGAGGTGTATAGTGACGCGTCACATAAAGGACTTGGATGTGTTTTGATGCAAAATGGGAAGGTTATAGCGTACGCGTCGCGACAGTTGAAGACTCATGAGGTCAACTACCCTACACATGACTTAGAGCTAGCCGCAGTTGTGACACCGGATAATTTTAAGCAAAAATAAAATTTTAGGAAAAGTGTGTACATATATATATATTTCTTTCGAAATAAACAACAAGATGTAATTTGGCTTAATGTATTGGGTTTTGAGTTTCTTGTGAGAGGTCTTGGGTTCGAATTTGGATAACAACAATTTATTGTCAAAGCTATTTAATTTGCAAAATGGTCATTTTGTTTTTATTTCAGAGGAGTTTAAGAATTTAATAATTAAATAGGTGATTAGCACCATGACTATGTGGTCTAATGGTATCCGGGTTGGACTTCCATTTGGAAGATTATGAGTTCAAGCCTCAGTGGAGGCGTTATTGGTTCTTTGTGTTTCAGTAGGTTGAGAAAGTATATGAACAGATACTACAATGTAATAGAGCCAGTAACTTTAAAAAAAAAAAAAAATAGGTGATTAGCAATGGATTAGAAGTGATTAGTAGACAAATTGAATTGATTAGCCGTTATTGGACTAATTAGAAGACAGATTAGGGGTGATTAGCAATTGTTATTATAATTAAGTAGCAGATTAGGTAATATAATTAGTCATTATTTATCTAATCTAAAAACATAATAAGCTCCAATTCAGGTCATACCCCTGATTTATGTCCATATTTTCCGTTAATTTTTTTTGTACCTTGTGCTATAAAAGTTGTACTACATAATTTTTTGGACATAAATATCCCTGCTGTTATAACTTCTGTTATGTTTCCACATTATTATTACCATGTACATGCATACACAATATTTTTTCTTACATCCTTCAATAGTAAGTTTGAATTCATTTAGGTTTTAATTAAAATGTTACCATAGTTATATTTAGTAAATTATCATTTCTATAATTCTTACCTCAATAATATTAATATGAATTATTCAATTATATATATATATATATATATATATATATATATATACACACACACACACACACATACACACACACACTATTATTTTTAAAAAATTAATATAACTAAGATTTTAATATTTAATTTTAATATTGGGCATATAGTTTTTGCGCATCGCGCATATAAAATACTAGTTATTATTATAAGAAATAAAAGTTTTATAAGAAGGGGGTTGGGAGATGATTCGGACGAAGGGAAAAGAAAGAAAGAGAGAAAAGAAAGAAGAAAAGGAGAGAAAGAAAGATAGGAATTGAAGGTTGGGCAATTTGCTAGGATCATCAATTTGGTAAGATTTCATGTTCACTAAAATTTTATATTTACCCCAAAGTATATATATGGTTTTATAATGTGTGAATGTGGTTATGATATGATGTTATATAAATCAAAGTTATATGATTTCACAAATTATGTGTGATATTATGTGATTATAATATTATGGTGACACAAGTACATTTATCGATAAATGGTAATGTTGTGAGTGGTGATTCTCGAAGTATCGAGAATGGGTTTCGACGTGTCGAACCCGTGTGTTGTGTAAATGCTTGGCTTGGAATTTTTGATATTTATATATTAAAATAATGATCAAATGTGAAAAAAGTGTTATTTTGGACAAGCTACACCATTTATGTATGTGGTGCAATCTTATTATTCCACGTTCATATTATTACCAACTAAAGTTTGGAAAAGAAATACTTTGACATGAAAGTATATACATACATATTTTAATCTTGGAGGATGATGATATTTGGTGCTGGTGTGAGCCGGGAGAACTCACAAAAATATTTTTATTATACCGGAGTGAGCCGGGAAAACTCACAAATTTGAAATTTATCTCAGATATGGAAACCAGAGTGAGCCGGTAGAACTCACATTGGAATTCTAAATTATTTTCATGATGATTGCCTTATGAGATGCCTTTTGGTGGTTATGTTGAGAGCTTAAAGACTCTACACTTGGTATCTACCCCTCCTTGATAAATATGTTATATTATGGAAAAATGGCGTGGAAGGTTTTGGAAAATGATTATTTACTAAGTAATACTTGGACAAACTCTACTATGTTAATTGTACAAAAGTATATATATATATATATATATGGTTTGCGAAAGTATAAGAGTATATAAGTATTTTATTTGAAAATTATATAAAATCCGAGCCTATTATTTTACGGGGTGAAGTGAAACTTACTTTGCTTACGCTAATTTTTGTCTACACCTTATTTTGTTGCAAATTATTTTTACAGGTGAACATGGATAAAAGGATTTAAGATGAATTCAAGTTGAGAACGAGTTTAGTCTATCAAGAATAGGCATATTGGAGATTTGAATTGATATTTGGGAAAATATGGTTGTATAATTATTTACACTTATTGTATTAAGTTAGTTTTGGATTGTTCAATTGGAAGTTGTATTTTAGCCTTAGCGTTTGGGTATAAGAGAAATACCTGAGTGTGGCGGTAACACCCATTTTCTTTTTGTTAGTTAATGCTTCCACTAGAGTATTATTGAAATTTTAGTTGATAAAAAGAATTAAAATCAAGGAAAATTTTGGTTATGAAAATTGGGGTGTTACAAATTGGTATCAGAACGGTACGAACCTTTGGGAGCCTAGGTTGTGAGAACGTAATTATAAAAGCCTAGGTTATGAACCTTTTGTGATATAGAAAATCTAAGTTATGGAATTTTGGAGATATAGAAAATCTAAGTTGAAGTCTAACTTTATGTTTCGGGGACGAAACATCTTTTAAGGGGGGTAGAGACGTAGAGTGTGACACTCGGTAATTTTAAGCAAATATAAAATTTTAGGAAAAGTGTGTACATATATATATTTCTTTCGAAATAGATAACAAGATGTGATTTGGCTTGATGTATTGGGCTTTGAGTTTCTTGTGAGAGGTCTTGGGTTCAAATTTTGGTAAAAACAATTTATTGTCAAAGCTATTTAATTTGCAAAATGGTCATTTTGTTTTTATTTCAGAGGAGTTTAAGAATTTAATAATTAAATAGGTGATTAGCAATGTATTAGAAGTGATTAGTAGACAAATTCAATTGATTAGCAGTTATCGGACTGATTAGAAGACAGATTAGGGGTGATTAGCAATTGTTATTATAATTAAGTAGCAGATTAGGTAATATAATTAGTCATTATTTATTATTATTATAAGAAATAAAAGTTTTATAAGAAGGGGGTTGGGAGATGATTCGGACGAAGGGAAAAGAAAGAAAGAGAGAAAAGAAAGAAGAAAAGGAGAGAAAGAAAGAGAGAAAAGAAAGAAGAAAAGGAGAGAAAGAAAGATAGGAATTGAAGGTTGGGCAATTTGCTAGGATCATCAATTTGGTAAGATTTTATGTTCACTAAAATTTTATATTTATCCCAAAGTATATATATGGTTTTATAATGTGTGAATGTGGTTATGATATGATGTTATATAAATCAAAGTTATATGATTTCATAAATTATGTGTGATATTATGTGATTATAATATTATGGTGACACAATTACATTTATCGGTAAATGGTAACGTTGTGAGTGGTGATTCTCGAAGTATCGAGAATGGGTTTCGACGTGTCGAACCCGTGTGTTGTGTAAATTCTTGGCTTGGAATTTTTGATATTTATATATTAAAATAATGATCAAATGTGAAAAAAGTGTTATTTTGGACAAGCTACACCATTTATGTATGTGGTGCAATCTTATTATTCCATGTTCATATTATTACCAACTAAAGTTTGGAAAAGTAATATTTTGACATGAAAGTATATACATACATATTTTAATCTTGAAGGATGGTGATATTTGGTGCTGGTGTGAGCCGGGAGAACTCACAAAAATATTTTTATTATACCGGAGTGAGCCGGGAGAACTCACAAATTTGAAATTTATCTCAGATATGAAAACCGGAGTGAGCCGGTAGAACTCACATTGGAATTCTAAATTATTTTCATGATGATTGGCTTATGAGATGCCTTTTGGTGGTTAAGTTGAGAGCTTAAAGACTCTACACTTGGTATCTACTCATCCTTGATAAATATGTTATATTTTGGAAAAATGGCGTGTAAGGTTTTGAAAAATGATTATTTACTAAGTAATACTTGGACAAACTCTACTATGTTAATTGTACAAAAGTATATATATATATATATATATATATATATATATATATATATATATATATATATATATATATATATGGTTTGCGAAAGTATAAGAGTATATAAGTATTTTATTTGAAAATTATATAAAATCCGAGCCTATTATTTTACGGGGTGAAGTGAAACTTACTTAGCTTACGCTAATTTTTGTCTACACCCTATTTTGTTGCAAATTATTTTTATAGGTGAACATGGATAAAAGGATTCAAGATGAATTCAAGTTGAGAACGAGTTTAGTCTATCAAGAATAGGCATATTGGAGATTTGAATTGATATTTGGAAAGATATGGTTGTATAATTAATTACACTTATTGTATTAAGTTAGTTTTGGATTGTTTAATTGGAAGTTGTATTTTAGCCTTACCGTTTGGGTATATGAGAAATACCTTAGCGTGGCGGTAACACCCATTTTCTTTTTGTTAGTTAATGCTTCCGCTAGAGTATTATTGAACTTTTAGTTGATAAAAAGAATTAAAATTAAGGAAAATTTTGGTTATGAAAATTGGGGTGTTACAGCAGTGGTTTTTGCCCTAAAGATTTTATATGGGGTGAGGTGCAGGATTTACACCGATCATAAAAGCTTAAAGTACATATTCACCCAGAAAGAGTTGAACATGAGACAACGACGGTGGTTAGAGTTGATTGAGGACTACAACTTAGAGATCCAATACCACGAAGGGAAAGCAAATGTGGTAGCCGATGCATTAAGTAGGAAATCTAGTCATTCTTTGGGAGGTATTTGGATTGTGCCTGATGAGCTATGTAGAGAGTTGCAGTAGCTAAACTTAGAAGTAAGAAATTGTGGTGAAGTTAGCCAAGAAGTAGCGTTGTACACCTTAAGAATCACACCAAGTATCTTTGATGAGATAAGAGAGAATCAACCTGGGGATGCCAAATTGGAAAGAGTTAAGGCAAAGATGATTGATGAAAAGTGTGGGCCTTTCAAGATACATGCCGATGGGAGCATTAGGTACAAGGGACGCTGGTGCGTACCTATGAAATGCGAGGGGATTAAGAAGCAAATCATGGAAGAAGGGCATTGTACTCCTTATTCAGTACACCCTGGCGGGGACAAGTTGTATGGAGATCTTAAGAAGCATTTCTGGTGGCCAAAGATGAAGAGAGAGATAGCCAAGTTCGTGCAGAGATGTTTAAATTATCAAAAAGTTAAGGCCGAACGGAATAAACCTAAGGGTTTAGTGCAACCTCTAGAAATACCAGAAAAGAAGTGGGACTCTATTTCTATGGACTTCGTGGGAGGCTTACCTCTGACTAAGACCGAGAAGGGTAAAATATGGGTGATTGTTGATCGATTAACCAAGACAGCCCGATTTATAGCCATGAAAGAGACTTGGACGATGGAGCAATTGACCATAACTTACATTGAGAAAGTAGTTAAGTATCATGGGATACCCTGAGACATAGTATCTGACAGAGACTCCCGTTTCTTATCACAGTTTTGGAGGACTTTGCAAGCTACCTTGGGCACCAGGCTTAAGTTGAGCACGACTTTCCATCCAGAGACCGATGGGCAGATTGAAAGGACTATACAGACACTGGAAGACATGCTTAGAGCTTGTATGATGGATTTTCATGGCTATTGGGATGAACATCTGGACCTGATCGAGTTTTCTTATAACAACAGTTACCATTCAAGTATCAAAATGGCACCGTACGAGGCTCTTTACGGGCAGAAGTGTAGGAGTCCCTTGTGTTGGGAAGACGTGATCAAAGGTGTGGTGCTTGGACCCCAGTACTTACAGGAAATTGTGGAGAAGGTTAAGTTGATACGAGAAAGAATGAAAGCTGCCCAAGATAGACAGAGATCATATGCCGATCAAGGGAGGAGGCCAACCGAGTTCCAAGTGGGAGATAAGGTAATTTCCCGAACTTTGAAGTGGTAATCAAGTAAACGCTAAGTATTTGAAGCTTTAACCTTGTGTGGATGCCAGGTGTTGCTAAAGGTGTCTCCCACTAAGGGAGTGATGAGATTTGGAAGAAAAGGAAAGCTAAGCCCTCATTTTATCGGACCATATGACGTAGTAGAGAGGGTTGGGATGGTGGCTTACCGTTTAGCCTTACCCATGGAGTTGGAAAAGGTAAAATGTTATACCTTAAGTTGGATATGATCTTATGGTAACCTTCCTTAGAGGTGATTTTGAAATCGAGTGTAGGTACACGACGTGTTCCACATCTCGCAGTTGAAGAAGTACATCCCGGACAGTGCTCATGTAATCCAACCCGAAGAAGTAGAGATGGATGAGTCTCTTACATATGAGGAAAGACCTGTTCGGATCCTCGATCATAAGACAAGGGATACGAGAAGGAAAAAGGTGAAGCTAGTCAAGGTCCTGTGGTCCAACCAGTTATCCGAGGAGGCCACTTGGGAGACCGAAGAAGAGATGAGAAGTCGTTATCTGGCCCTCTTCCATCAAGGTAAATAGTTAAGCCTCTAAGTTCTATTAATAGTTTCGTTATGCGTTTAGTTGAATAAGTTTAGTTAAGTTAGTTGAGGACTCAGAGATTCCTAAACCTTTAAAAGTGTTCCAACAGAAATTCCTAACCTCTTTGTTATAACTCCTTTTACCCTTCGAAAATTTGATCTATTTGATTCTTCTAAGTTTTGGGACGAAACTTCTTTTAAGGGGGATAGAATGTAACAACCAAAAATTTAATTTTATAAATCCAATTTTAAGAAATTCCAAAATAGCCATTTTCATTCCAATAAAAATTTTTGAAATGAATTTGGTGTTTGAATAAATTATTTTGAGTTACATTTTAAATTAGTTCAACACCGGAACTTATTTTAATTCCAAAATCCTAAATTTTCGGGTACTTCGCTTACCAAGTTTTAAACTTAGAAACCTATCTGAGTGAGACCGGGAGAAATCTAAGAAACCTGAACCAAGTGTTTGTATAGAAATTATTTTTGGAAAAATCTATTTTGACCCCCAAACTATTTAAAACTATCCTTCTAGACTTGGGTCCATGTTGCATGGTGAACCACAGGCTTCCAATGCATTTGCCTAAGACAATTTCTAGCGAACTCTTGCCATTTTTGCCCCCCACCAATCATTGTGGTTTCTCCTAGGGTTTAGTGCCCCTATATATTAGAGAGACATCAGACCTTTGCCTCTTGATTCCCAACCTTGTCTTCCCCAAAGCTTTGCAAAAGAACCAAAAGAAAACACAGTAAGTTCTCATCCAATCTTAGCCTTCCATTGCTTCTCTGCTTCCTTCTATCTTGCATCTCTGAGTTCTAGTTCTTAAGGGTTATTGTGTGGTTTGTTTGTGGAATCTGGGAAGTGAAAGAGGTAGTGGCTGACTTGGGAAGAAGGAGTAATCCACACAAGAGGAGGAAACAACAAAGGTATAATCCCATGGACTCCCATCTTAAGTTTTGGCTCTGTGAAGCCTTTGTTTCATAGGTAGAAATGAGTAGAAATGCTAGATTTTTGAAGTGTTTGAGCTATGAAGTGATTTATTACTTATCTATGATGTGTTGTTGATGTTTTGGATGTGTTAGAATTGCTTGAGTTTGATTTACAGATGAGAAGAAACCATCTGGTGCACAGGTAGTGTGCACCAGACAATGCACCGGCCCTCTCCTTCCAATTGATTCTCCCTAGCCTCGGTAGAGGGATCATTGATCATGGAAAGGAAAGGGGTGGACATAAGTTGGATCATGGAAAGGAAAGGAGTGGACATAAGCCGGACCGAAGTCAGGCCCATGAGTGGCGACAATCGAGGCCATGCTTGGCGCACGCGGAGCTTCAAGCTCGGGGATAGGAAACCAAGGTACATCTAAATCCCGATCTTTACTTGCCTTCTGACTTGATCAATCCCCATCCTACGCTTATTAGGAAACAAGCATATCCTACATTTCCCTAATTTAACGATAAGACTACATCAGAACTGGGAACATGGGGAGTAACCTGTGTCTAAGCTTCGGGGACGAAGCTTCTTGTAAGGAGGGGAGGGTGTAACACCCCGTGTTACGGCCTCCAAACCCAGACTAATTATGGAATTAATTCCATTAAAATATAATTAATGAGGATTTAATTGGATTAGAATTCCCTTAAATTAATTAATATGGTCCACGATTGACCATGTACCATCCTTAATCAAGCCTTTAACCTTGTTAGGAATAGGGAAAGTGGGCGTTCACTATTCAGATTCTAGTTAGGATTCCTGAATCTATATATAGGGGATTAAAAAGCATTTAGAAACACTACTACGAATAGCTCTGCCACTCGAGATATTCTCTCAAGTTATCTAGCAAAAGAATTCCCTTTACCGAGCCTAGGGAGAATCAATTGGAAGGAGATCTTAGAGAAGAACCTTAGTAGCCAAGGGAATTTGATTTAAGGCTAAGAGGTAACCCATTTCTTACAAAACCTATATTCCATGCTATTGTTTATTGATTGGCTCCATTAGTTGATTGAATGTGTGATTTTGTATGTATATCTTGTTAGAGCTTGTCTTTAAGTTTATATGGTGAATTATTGCTATTCTTGATATTCTTGATGGCCCTGTGCGGTTATTGATATGATCTTGTATTTAATTAATGTTTAGAGCTTGTCCCTAGGGTTTATATCGTGAATCTTGTGTTGTGATGTTCTTGGTGTTCTTGGGTGGGTTTATGCATGCTCGGGTGTTAATTCTAGACTAGGACTTGTCTTTAGGGCTTTGCATATAGATTTCTTGATGTTCTTGAGGTTCTGGATGCTTCTGAACCGTTACGTGTTTAATGGTGAGTCTTGGCATGTTTAGGCATAGTGATAGAATGTAATTGGAATGATTCTTGGTTCAATCTTTGCTAATCGAATCCGTGTTGTTGTTGATACGTGTTGGGACATGTTTGGACATGCTTTTGGGTTCCATGAACGAACACCGAACCGAGTATTACCTTCGTACCAGTGGGGGGTAGGTGGGGGGGAGCGAACCCCCGCCACCTACCCACGGCCGGAACTGCCCATTTCCAGCGGGCAGCCGACGGGCAGTGGACTGCCCGCCGGTCACCCGCTGGAATGTGACCGCCCCACCGGCGGGTGGTCCTCCACCCACCGCCCACCCGCTGGAATGGGGTGTTGCGGCGGGTCGTTTTTCCCCGTTTCTCGTTTCCCCGTATCCGATTGTACCCCGTTTGATGTTTATGAGTCTCGAGTACCGTTCTAGGAATTTATGTGTAGTGTGTATCGTCTGTTATTGTACCTTGATTGTTAATGTTGATTGATTGAATGATGGTGGGTGTTGTGATCATTGCGCAATGATGGTTGAGATTGATGATGATGAGATTGTGATCGGTGAAAATGAATTGTTGACGGATAGCACAACGAGTGTTCGGTTATCATGCTGAAGGCACGGACCACCCTTAGACTTGCTAGCTAAAGGCTTGGGTCAGGGTATAAGCGTCACGGTGCCATGTCAGAGCTATATGCGCTGACCCCTTGGTAGTGGTGCTAGAGGCATGGATCATGCGAATGACACTTCGGTGCTACCATGTTGGTGGACTTGTTGGTGGTTTCGCTGTTGGGCATGTAGTTGCTCCGGAGGGATAAGGGAGGCGATATAAGGGTGGCCTGGAGGTACAGGTTTGAACTGATATAAGGATGGAGAGGAGTAAAGGTTGGAACTTGGTATAAGGTTGGAAGATGGTTTGTGTGCTTTGATGATTACTTGCTAATTGATTGTCATTGGATCCCATTGTTGCCTTTAATTGCTATTTATGGGCTTACTTGTCT
>NW_017616574.1:1892500-2230000 GCF_001879475.1 Ipomoea nil | reverse complement strand
CACATAAGCACACTTTGGTGGTGCCGCAGGACCAATCGCATGCCCATACATGAGGGTCAGCGCATATAGCGCAAACACGGCCCCGAAGCACCCTGCCTCGTACCGTAGCACGAAGGGGTTGGTCGCAACCAACCGATGAACCGCAGCTCATTTATAATGTTTGATCACAACCAAACGGTGGACCGCAGCCCAAATAGTGTGTATTTCTGATCGCAACCAGATTATGAACCGCAGCTCATTTATAACATTTGATCGCAACGAAACGGTGGACCGCAGCCCTATATATATTTATATACCTGACCGATCGCAACCGGCCTGGTTAACAGCCGATGGTTCTCAACCCATTCAACTGCCCGTATAGCCAATTGATCGCAACCAATTGGGGTATCATGCACACATAACACATAGCAAGCACATGCAACCCACATTAGCACATAGGGAGGGGGAAATACATAAATAAAACTTATGTGTGGTCAACCACATCACTAGGAATACGCCTAAGGGGTTCATACATCATTCACCTAGGCCAACGGGATACCAATTCAACTAGCATGCAATACCTAAGACTCTTTTATCCTACGAATGATAACCGAAACATCAGACTAGACTCAGGCACGACAAACGGGGACCAATGGGTCACCACGGGACATGGGGAAACATCAAACGGGGAAAACCACCAAATCCCCACTGGGGAAACCAACGGGTGGCCGGCGGGCGGAGGACCACCCGCCGGCGGCACACATAAGGCAGCGGGTGCCCGGTGGGCAGTCGCCTGCCTGCCGGCTGCCCGCTGCCGGCGGCCCTATTTGGGTCAGCGGGTAGGTGGCGGGTTCCCCTGCCCCCACCTACCCCCCACTTACTCTCTTGTGATAAATTGGTCCCGGGACCTTTCGTGGAACCCGAAACCATGTCTAGACACATTTAAACACAAACGACGACACCACGTAATCAAGTAATGGATTAAAACCAAGAATCACATTAAATACATCCTAACATGACTTCTAAACACAACCGAGACTCAATACCCGAACATGCAAAATCCCTCCCAAACATATCAAGAATATCATAACACAAAATCCACGATTTATCCTAGTGCTCTAATCATATTTAAAGCACAAGATCATAATTTTATCTTTAAAATCAAGAACATCAAGATTATCAAGATCGACACACAAATATCAAGATCCTCTCATAATCATCAAGATTATCAAGATCAACACATAAGATCATCTCACAAACATCAAGATTATATCATAATCATCGTAAAAGCCTTATTGAATATCAACACATAAGATCATCTCACACACAAGCATAGAATTGAATGGAGCCAAAGAAGAAGATTATACCAAGGAAAATAGGTTTTGCTGAGACATGGGTTACCTCTTAGCCTTAATTAGAATCCTTGGCTACTGAGGTTCTTTCTCTAAGATCTCTTCTTCTTGATTTCTCTTACGTTTGGTGATAGGGGAATTCTTGGGAATTCTTGTGTGGTGGAATCTATTGTGGTGTGAATTCTAGGTGTCTCCTATGTCCTTATATATATTTAAGAGTCCTAATTAGGGTCTGAATGGTAGGGATTTACTTATTCTATTCCTTATAGGACTAAGGGTTTGGTTTAGGGATAAGGGTCCATGATCTATGATGGACCCTTCCTAATTAATTAAGGGAATTTGATTCCCCTTTAAGGTTAAGTAATTAAATAATTAGTTTGGGTTAGAGGCCGTAACACGGGGTGTTACAATGATTGATTATATGAATGATCTTGTATTTTGATTATGTTTAGAGCCCTAGGGTTTATATCGTGAATTTCGTATTATGATGTTCTTGGTATATTTGGGTGGGATTATGCATGATCGGGTGTTGAGTCTAGCCTAGGACTCGTATTTAGGACCTTGCATATAGATTTCTTGATGTTCTTGTGGTTCCGGATGTGTCTGAACCGTTATGTGATTAATATGGAGTCTTGGCATGTTTAGGACTCGTGTTAGAACGTATTTGATGTAATTCTTGGCTTGATTTTGTTAATTGAATATGTGGTGTTGTCGTTATGTGTTTGAATGTGTCTGAACATGGTTTCGGGTTCCACGAGAGATCCCGGGACCGAAAGTTGCCTGTGAGTCAGTAGGGGGCAGGTGGGGGCAGGGGTGCCCGCCACCTACCTGCTGCCCGAGCTTCTTTCCAGCGGGCAGCCAGAGGGCAGGCGACTGCCCGTTGGGCACCCGCTGGAAAGTATGTGTAATACCCCGTGTTACGACCCCTAAGATCAATTAAATCATTTAATCAATTACCCAAAAGAAAGAATTAAATCACAATAATTAATTAGGAGGCCCACCATAGTCCACGGGCCCTTATCCCTAAACCCAATCCCTAGTCCCAAAAGAAATAGAATTAGCAAGCCCATAATACTAGTTCCTAACTAGGACTCCTAAATATATAAATAGGGGACTTAAGAGGCACCTAGAAACCCCCCACCACAATAAACGCCCACCACCCCAAAGAGCTCCAAGAATCCCCTAGAAGAAATCAAGAAAGCAAGAAAGCTTAGAGAAAGACCCTTCATAGCCAAGGAATTAAATAAAGGCTAAGAGGTAACCCATGTCTCAACAAAACCTATTTTCATAGTTATGATTCCCCCTTAGGGTTTCCCCATATTATTGTGTATTAATGACTTGTGATGATTATTATTGATGATTGATGTGATGATCCCATGAGGGATCTTGATAATCTTGATATTGGGAGATTCTTGATTATTATGATGTTCTTGATGATTATATGGAGTTCTTGATGATTGTGTGTTGTTCTTGATAATTGTATGATGCCCTCGATGCTTATGTGTTATTCTGACCGAATCTTGCAATTAGAAGGCGAATCGTATTCTTGTTGATATAAAAGTGATTAGAACCGTAGGTTGTATCGTATGATGTTATTCTTGGGTTATCGAGTGGGGTAATCGCATGTTTGGGTGTTGATTATGTTTAGAAAAGCATGATAGGTTATGTGTCGTTCGTTCCTCGTATTTGATCCGTTAATTGTCTACGTGTTGTCGTTAATTGCGTTGTAAAGTGTCTAAGCATGGTTTCGGGTTCCACAATGGTTCCCGGGGCGAAATTGTGTGATAAGAGTCAGTGGGGGGTAGGGGACCCGCCACCTACCCACGGCCGGAAAACACATCTCCGGCAGCGGGCGGGCAGCTGCCCGCCGGCGACCCGCTGCCCGGAACAGTAATACCCGGCGGGCAGCCGGCGGGTGGCCCCCCACCCACCGGCTACCCGCTGGAAAATCATCCCCCTCGGGATCTGGCTTCCCCGTTTGATGTTTCCCAGTCCCCCGTGGTGTCCCGACGGACTCCGTTAATCGTGCCTTTTTCTAGTTGATATTTCGGGTACCGTTCGTAGGTTTATGAGTCTATTATATTGCATGCTAGTTGGATTGGTATCCCGTTGACCTAGGTAGAAGCAGTATGAACCCCTTAGGACTATTCTTAGTATGTGATGGATCACGCATAGGTCTTGTTATACGTTTTCTCCCCCTTCCCAATGTGTTAATATGGGTTGCATGTACTTGCTATGTGTTATGTGTGCATGTAACCCCGAGTTGGTTAAGATCAATCGGGCTATACGGGCAGTCGGGTGGGCTGAGAACCATACCGGCTGTTAACCAGGCTGGTAGAGACCGGTCAGGTATATAAATATTATATAGGACTAAGTTCCACTATACGGGCAATCGGATGGGCTGAGAACCATACCGGCTGTTAACTAGGCTGGTAGAGACCGGTCAGGTATATAAATATTATATAGGACAAAGGTCCACTATACGGGCAGTTGAATGGGCTGAGAACCATCCCAACTGTTAACCAGGCTGGTAAAGACCGGTCAGGTATATAAATATTATGTAGGACAAAGGTCCATCAGTCGGTTGCGATCGGCTCCTCCGTAATGTGAGACGGGGCAGGGTGCTGCGGGGCCGTGTCAGAGCTATATGCGCTGACCCTCATGTATGGGCATGCGATTGGTCCTGTGGCGCCAACAAAGTGTGCTATGTGATGAGATATGGATGAGTTGTGGTTATGAGTATCTTGAGGGATGGGACTATGGGATTTATGCTGGGGATTGATTATGTTGGGTTATGATTATTAATTGTGCTCAGCTTTATCTGTCTTGCTTGTTGTAGATTGTATACGCTTGTTATAACTGTTGCTTGTGTCTAGCCTTATCTGTCGAGTCATTCCCGGTTTTAAAAGCTAGAGTTCGTAGGATACATCTTCATGTTCAAAATGGTTTTCGTATATCTATATATACCTCTATATGTAATGTATTTCAACACGTTGGAGTGGGTTACCAGCATCTCTCGCTGAACAGATATATTTGGCTTTCAGGCACAGAAGGTTAAGTCACTGGAGTGCGCTAGAGCTTGGATCATAGAAGTAGTTAGTTTCCCTTTCGGCCTGCGTGCCATGTTTATGCATTCATATCTTTGAGACATTAGTTAGTTAGCCTGTGCACCTGAGTTCTCTAGCTCAGGTGTGGCATAACACCCCGTACACTCGTACTCTGTTGGGATTTAATGAGATTGCACCCTTAATTTATAAGTTTTAAATATCTTGAAAATCTGGGGTGTTACAGTTGGTATCAGAGCCTAAGTTTGACCCTAGGAAAAGACTCTTAAAGACCGGACTTTAGGACATTAGGATTGAACTCTAGGTGCCTAGGAGCGTAGGATTCAGGAATCTTAGGACGCGCAGTGAGATTGTGAAACCTACACATAACTTCCCTACACTTTACCCTTACCCATTCTAAAACCCTCCCCCACTTATCACTTCACCAGAAGGGCGTCGAACTCTAACTTAACATTCTTATAAACGCTGACCAGAAAGACGATAGCATGGCACCGAACAGAAGGCAATCCAGAACTCCAGAGCCCGCCACAGACAACCCCTTGACCCAGACCCTACAGCAACTAACACAAGTCACACAGGCACTAAGTGACGCGGCCCTTCGCAACAACAGGCCCCCACCGCCTCCGTCAAACGCAAACTCGGACGTCGCCCGACAAGTTTCGAATCACCGACCACCCACGTTTTCGGGAGAAGAAGATCCCGCGGTCCTGGAAGAATGGATCCGGACTCTTGATAAGATTTTTGGAGTAGTAGAATGCCCGGAAGGACGCCGCGTAGAGATAGCCTCGTTCTACTTCGGGCACGAGGCCGATCTCTGGTGGATCCACGAGGGGCCCACTTATCAACAAGAACCGGGGTTCAATTAGGAGAACCTCAAAACACGACTGCGAGAGAGGTTCTACCCGACACACGTGAGAGCGTCCATGTACGAGGAGTTTCTCCATCTGAAACAAGGGACAGCGACCGTTATGGAATACCACAAACGATTCCTTGAACTAGCACGCTTCGCACCCGAACTCGTCCCCACCGAGGTAACCAAAATAGAGAGATTCGTATCGGGCCTCAACTTTGAAGCCCGAAAAGCACTAGTGGTAAGCCGACCCCGGACTCTCAACGAGGCTTACTCCAGTGCCGCCAATCTCTACCGAATCCAACTACTCTAACGCGGGGTTCAGGAGCAAATGCGGAAGAGGAACCCCGGAGGAGGGGCGCCACTAGTAAAAAGAACAAGGAACGACACCAACACGAGACCCGGCAACCCGACCAACCAAAGGCCACCTCGGGAAAACAACGACGCCAGCGCCAGGGGCTTCCCTTGCCCGAAATGCAACAAGAGCCATCGAGGCAAGGATTGCATGGGCAAACCCTTGCGATGCTTCAACTGCGGAGAAGAAGGACACAAGGCCTTCCTTTGCACCCAACCCCAAAGGCCACGCACTACCACCATGGGACAACATGGGGGCACCACTCATCAAGGAAACTACGGCACTCCCGGGAAAATATTCGTCATGAGTCGCACTCAAGCCGACCTCGGGAACGAGGGCGATCTCGAGGAAGGGAACCAAGGCCCAGAAGACGAGGACCACGCAAATCCCGTGGGAGAAAGCCAAGAAGACGAATTCTGCCTAGGTTAGGTTGGCAATTTCTTGTAATCACCTTCGTGATAGAGTTACTTGCTTAGCTTAATTACTTGGAAATATTATAAATAAAAGATTAGTTCATAATTCGGTTCTACTTGCAAACTAGCCAAACCCCACCACTAGAAGCCGGAATAAGGAAAAAGACAAAAGCCCCATCATCAAAACACCTAGTGTTGCCAATAAGAAGTGAACTCTAGACCTCCTATTTACAAGTCCAAGCCCCTAACCACTAAGCCATGAGTGTTTCTTGAAAACCTTAAGGGAATACTCCCTTGTTAAACCCCTCCAAAGCCCTAAAACCCACAAAACCCCCAAATCAAAAACCCTTCTTCTTCTTCCTCCCCTTCTTCTTCCCCACTCTCCCCCTTCTCCTTCCCCACTCTCCCCCTTCTCCTTCTCGCACACCTCACCGCCCCACCCCAAAGAAACCAACAACCACCCATCATCACCGCCGATCGACCGCCGCCGCCGGCCGAACACCACCCGCCAACGCCACACCGCCACACCGCCGCGCCGCCGTCCCAGCCGGCCACAACCCGCCACCCGGAGGCTCCCCAGCGGCGACCCGCTGCTCCTCCACCCGAACGACGCCACCCCACCATCTCACCCCCACCGCACCAACGCCGAACCTCCACCTCGCCGCCGTCCCCCTCGAAAACAAGAAACCACGCCGCCTAGAAGCTCGCCGGAAAAACGTGCCGGAGCGCCGTTCACCTCACCGGAAAAACACGCCGGAGCCCCGCCGCCGCCTCGCCGGAAAATCGCCGGAAAACGTCGCCATCAACCGAAGAACCACGATGCCAAAGAAACCCCTCGGAACCCGCACTCCGGAGTGGAGCAACGCCGATTACACCGTGATCGGAGGTAAAGCACTTGAGCCCGACCAATTCTCTCCGGAATTGGTTGATATGCTCAAACATCAAGGGCTTTTAGATACGTATCTCACCATCAAAGGGGATACGTACCCCGAATTGGTGAAGGAGTTCTATCAACACCTTGTAGCCACCAAACGGGGTGACAAGGTAGAAATCACCACCAAGGTCCGTGGCAAGGAAATTGTGCTTTCCGAAGGCCGTTTGGCCAAGCTCTTGAAATTGACCACCACGGGTGTGTCTAACTATGACCAAAAGGGGTGGATTGATACCCAAACTACGGGATACAAGGACTACCTCGAGTACCTACTCGGGAAGGAGGACGGGTTCACCTCGGCCACTCGACCAAACCGAAAGTGGCTATCGGCGGAGCAAAAGATATTGGTTATGATTGTAACCGATAGCCTCTTGCCCACCAATAACAAAAGCAAGGATGTGGGAAGCTTGGAGTGCACCTTTGCTTACCTCCTGAAACATAAAATCAAGTTCAACCTGCCGGCACTCATGTTAAAACACATGGAATTCTGCAAATCAAACAACCGGCTTAGCTACCCTACGGGATGATCCTAAGTTGAATCATGGAGAAAAAGGGGGTAGACCTAAGCCACACCGAGGTCAAGACCGCAAATGGCATGGTTTTTAACGCCCAGAACCTCCGCCGCAACGACATCTACTACACCGAAGGGGGACATTACCTCACCCTCGAAGAAATTTGCCAAAAACCCGAAGAAGAGCGAAGGGAATTGGTCGACCGACTGGACATCTCCAACAAAAAGCTCAAACGAGCCATGCAAGACTGCGGAGATTCGGAGGGACATGAGGACCAGGAGGAGGAAGACGAACCCAACCCAACAGTGCAACCACGATCAGGAGGAAATCCAAGGGAGCAAGACGAGGACTCAATCCATGAACGCATACTCACGCAGCTCAACCGACAAAACCAAATCATGGAGGAAGGATTCTCATCCCTGATCCGTACGACACGCGCACTAGATCAAAGGGTGGCAGCAATCGAGGCCACCTTGGGCACTCGCGGGGCACCCAGCTCAGGACCGAGGTAGGCCTTAAACCCTTTCTATCGCAACACCACCAGAAATCCAGTCTACCCCAGCTAAGGCAAAACGTGGCGCAACATTCCTAACCAGGAGGCCAAAATGCGGGATGCCTGGGGGTGAAAGAGTGGATTAACACACCGGGCTTCGGGGACGAAGCCCCTCATAAGGGGGGGAGAGTGTAACACCCCGTGTTACGACCCCTAAGATCAATTAAATCATTTAATCAATTACCCAAAAGAAAGAATTAAATCACAATAATTAATTAGGAGGCCCACCATAGTCCACGGGCCCTTATCCCTAAACCCAATCCCTAGTCCCAAAAGAAATAGAATTAGCAAGCCCATAATACTAGTTCCTAACTAGGACTCCTAAATATATAAATAGGGGACTTAAGAGGAACCTAGAAACCCCCCACCACAATAAACGCCCACCACCCCAAAGAGCTCCAAGAATCCCCTAGAAGAAATCAAGAAAGCAAGAAAGCTTAGAGAAAGACCCTTCATAGCCAAGGAATTAAATAAAGGCTAAGAGGTAACCCATGTCTCAACAAAACCTATTTTCATAGTTATGATTCCCCCTTAGGGTTTCCCCATATTATTGTGTATTAATGACTTGTGATGATTATTATTGATGATTGATGTGATGATCCCATGAGGGATCTTGATAATCTTGATATTGGGAGATTCTTGATTATTATGATGTTCTTGATGATTATATGGAGTTCTTGATGATTGTGTGTTGTTCTTGATAATTGTATTATGCCCTCGATGCTTATGTGTTATTCTGACCGAATCTTGCAATTAGAAGGCGAATCGTATTCTTGTTGATATAAAAGTGATTAGAATCGTAGGTTGTATCGTATGATGTTATTCTTGGGTTATCGGGTGGGGTAATCGCATGTTTGGGTGTTGATTATGTTTAGAAAAGCATGATAGGTTATGTGCCGTTCGTTCCTCGTATTTGATCCGTTAATTGTCTACGTGTTGTCGTTAATTGCGTTGTAAAGTGTCTAAGCATGGTTTCGGGTTCCACAATGGTTCCCGGGGCGAAATTGTGTGATAAGAGTCAGTGGGGGGTAGGTGGGGGGTAGGGGACCCGCCACCTACCCACGGCCGGAAAACACATCTCCGGCAGCGGGCGGGCAGCTGCCCGCCGGCGACCCGCTGCCCGGAACAGTAATACCCGGCGGGCAGCCGGCGGGTGGCCCCCCACCCACCGGCTACCCGCTGGAAAATCATCCCCCTCGGGATCTGGCTTCCCCGTTTGATGTTTCCCAGTCCCCCGTGGTGTCCCGACGGACTCCGTTAATCGTGCCTTTTTCTAGTTGATATTTCGGGTACCGTTCGTAGGTTTATGAGTCTATTATATTGCATGCTAGTTGGATTGGTATCCCGTTGACCTAGGTAGAAGCAGTATGAACCCCTTAGGACTATTCTTAGTATGTGATGGATCACGCATAGGTCTTGTTATACGTTTTCTCCCCCTTCCCAATGTGTTAATATGGGTTGCATGTACTTGCTATGTGTTATGTGTGCATGTAACCCCGAGTTGGTTAAGATCAATCGGGCTATACGGGCAGTCGGGTGGGCTGAGAACCATACCGGCTGTTAACTAGGCTGGTAGAGACCGGTCAGGTATATAAATATTATATAGGACTAAGTTCCACTATACGGGCAGTCGGATGGGCTGAGAACCATACCGGCTGTTAACCAGGCTGGTAGAGACCGGTCAGGTATATAAATATTATATATGACAAAGGTCCACTATACGGGCAGTTGAATGGGCTGAGAACCATCCCAACTGTTAACCAGGCTGGTAAAGACCGGTCAGGTATATAAATATTATGTAGGACAAAGGTCCATCAGTCGGTTGCGATCGGCTCCTCCGTAATGTGAGATGGGGCAGGGTGCTGCGGGGCCGTGTCAGAGCTATATGCGCTGACCCTCATGTATGGGCATGCGATTGGTCCTGTGGCGCCAACAAAGTGTGCTATGTGATGAGATATGGATGAGTTGTGGTTATGAGTATCTTGAGGGATGGGACTATGGGATTTATGCTGGGGATTGATTATGTTGGGTTATGATTATTAATTGTGCTCAGCTTTATCTGTCTTGCTTGTTGTAGATTGTATACGCTTGTTATAACTGTTGCTTGTGTCTAGCCTTATCTGTCGAGTCATTCCCGGTTTTAAAAGCTAGAGTTCGTAGGATACATCTTCATGTTCAAAATGGTTTTCGTATATCTATATATACCTCTATATGTAATGTATTTCAACACGTTGGAGTGGGTTACCAGCATCTCTCGCTGAACAGATATATTTGGCTTTCAGGCACAGAAGGTTAAGTCACTGGAGTGCGCTAGAGCTTGGATCATAGAAGTAGTTAGTTTCCCTTTCGGCCTGCGTGCCACGTTTATGCATTCATATCTTTGAGACATTAGTTAGTTAGCCTGTGCACCTGAGTTCTCTAGCTCAGGTGTGGCATAACACCCCGTACACTCGTACTCTGTTGGGATTTAATGAGATTGCACCCTTAATTTATAAGTTTTAAATATCTTGAAAATCTGGGGTGTTACAGTATGTCCGCCACCGGCGGGTGGTCCTCCACCCGCCGCCCACCCGCTGGAATCGTGGTGTAGGGCATGATGTTTTCCCCCGTTTGTTGTTTCCCCGTGTCCCGTTGTATCCCATTGTACCCCGTTTGTCGTGTATGAGTCTCATTTGGTGTTTTGGGTATCGTTCTAGGAATTTATGTGTAATACGTGTCGTTGTTGTTGTATCTTGATTGTTATTTGATTATTTGTTGATTGATTGAATGGTGATGAGTATCGTGGTCATTACGCAATGGCCGGTGTGAATGATGATGATGATGATGATGATGATGATGAGATTGTGATTGGTGGAAATGAATTGTTGGCGGTTGGCACCACTTGTGCCCGGTCATTGTACTAAAGGTACAGGCCATAGCGGTTACTGTGCTAAAGGCACAAGCCCACCTTCGACTAGCTTGCCGTTGAGCATGGGCCAGGTTATAAGTGTTGCGGTGTCATGTTAGAGCTATACGCGCTAACCCCTTGATATTGGCACTAGAGGTGCGGATCAAGTGAATGGCACTGCGGCACCATCTTGATATGTTGGTGGTTGATAGGTGGTGTGTCGGTGGGGGCATGTAGTTGCCCAGAGGAATAAGGGGTGGTGATATAAGGGTGGCCTGGAGGTATAGGTTGGAACTGATTTAAGGACGGAGGGGAACTACAAGGTTGGAACTTGGTATAAGGTTGGAAGATGGATTGTGTGCCTTGATGATTACCTGTTAATTGATTGTTTTTGAATGCCATTGTTGTCTCTATTTGCTACTTATGAGCATATTTGTCTACTATGTCTGGTATCGTATTCTTAGGACTCATGCTAGTCTTTATGATTATATTGTCAAGTCTATTATCGTGTCTTGAGTCTTGATCTTGGATTTAAATTAGAGTCTCGTAGGTCATATATGTATTCCGGTTTCAAAATGATTTTCTTATATCTACCTATATTGTACTTAACGCGTTGGAGTGGGTTACCAGCATTATTCGCTGACGGTTGTTACACCGAATGTTTTTCAGGAACAGTTGAGTAGCTTCGGAGTGCGCTAGTTGGATTCGTGGACTTAGTTTAGATAGTTCTAGCTTTGATGAGATGGTCTGCGTGCCTTGATTTATACTTGGATATTAATTACGCTCTGTTAGTTAGTTTAGCCTGTGCATTTGAGTTCTCTAGCTCAGGTGTGGCATAGCACCCCGACTATCATGTTTAGTTTATGCTCTGTTTGGGATTCAAATGTTAGATTCGCCTTTATTTTATAAGTTTTAAATATCTTAAAATTCAGGGGTGTTACACGCAATGTACCCCAAAATTTAGGATGTTGGGTTTAAATCAAGTCTTGGTGTTGAATTTAATTTAAAGTAGCTAAAAATAATTTATTCAACACCAATTTCATCGCAAACTTTTTTTTTATGGAGTGAAAATTGGCTATTTTAGATTTTCTTAAAACTGGATTTTTAAAATTAAATTTTGGGTTGTCACATCCTACCCCACTTAAAGGAAGTTTCAACCCGAAACTTAGAAAAAACGAATGAATCACTTGGTAAGGAAACTTTCAGAAGGATACTAGGAGTATCGAGATTTGGTTTAAGGATTTCTTGTGGAACACATTGGTGAAATAGGAATGTCTTAGCTTCTTAGTTATTTTTACTAAACCTTAAACACAACTAGCTACGCAAGCTTAACTACTAACTGAACTTTAAAGCTTAACTGATTACCTTCATCAAAGCCTCCCGATGAACGTCCTGGTGGCATGTAGCTAGGGTCCCAACTGTACGGGGTCCATCTCTGGACATTCTCAATTCCCATCCTTTCCTCTATCACAGCTGCTCTTTGATCAAAATTAGCAAATCCATAATTGACTTGTGCACTCAAATTATTAAACCTTGTGTTGATCATCTCGTACATGTCATCTTATGAGTGTCCCCTAGGTCCACCCATATACTCTCCCTGCGGCACTATCGGAGGTGCTGCAACTGGTGCTCCCTTATCCTCATTTCTCATCTCTTGATCTATTCCCACGGCGTTACCTTCGCCACTCGCCTCAGCAGTGTGTCTGGCTTCAATTCCCACACTTGCCCACTTCTTTTGTGGTATATTCAAATTGACCACAGTGTTATTCTTTCATCAAAAGGTTTCCTCGCAATCTGTGACAAAGTGAGGTACTCCTTATCAACTGTCTGATACAAATAGTAGTATCTCAGATTGGTAGCAGTTAAAGCCGTCCTCACAGTCCTTTGTATTCTTTCCCCACACTCAGGCAGATTCATCTTGATAAATACCCAACTCAACATCATGCTATAGGGAAAAAACTATAAGGATGCGAATCCCTAACTTACCGTTACGATCGGTGATGATCCTGTTGACACCGGAATGACGCCAACAAGGAACCAGTCGAGAACCCCTGAGCCTCCTACCCAAGATTCGTTAACCCAGAACCTACAACAGTTGACTCAGGTCACCCAGACGCTGAGCAACGCCATCCTCAATAACAACAACCGACCACCCCCGAACGGGAACCCAGACGTGGCTCGCCAAGTCTCGAGCCACCTCCCACCCATCTTCGCAGGGGAAGAAGATCCTACGACCCTCGAGGAATGGATTAGAACGTTCAACAAGATCTTTGAAGTAGTAGAATGCCCGGAGGGATGCCACATGGAACTAGCCTCGTTCTACTTCGGACATGAGGCTGACCTTTGGTGGGTTCACGAGGGACCTGCCGGTAGACAAGAACCGGGATTCAACTGGGAAACCCTGAAGGCTCGATTACGGGGATGTTTCTACCCCGCACATGTGAGGGCAGCGATGTACGAAGAATTCCTCCACCTAAAGCAGGGAATGACTATAGTTGTGGAATACCACAAACAATTCCTCGAGCTGGCCCATTTCGCACCTGAATTGGTGCCTATAGAGGCGACTAAAGTAGAGAAGTTTGTGGCAGGTCTCAACTTCGAGACTCGGGAGGCTTTGACCGTAAGTAAAACAAGGACCCCCAACGAGGCTTATGCTAGCGCCGCCGACCTTTACCGAATCCAACTCCTACAACAGGGAGTTCAGGAATAGATCTGGAAAAGGAATAACGGGAGTGGGAGACCACCTGTAAAGAGAGCTAGGAACGACTCTAACGCAAGTGCGGTTAACCCACCAACCCAAGGACCGCCTATAAGGTACAACGAGGCTAACAAAAGACAATTCCTATGCAGAAGGTGTGGCAAGGATCATATGGGCAAGGATTGCTTCGGGAATGCCTTACGATGCTTCAACTGCGGAGGAGAAGGACAGAAAGCCTTCCAGTGCACCCAACCCCCAAGTGCAAGACCTGCAAACGCGGTCCAACAAGGGAATGCAAACAACCGAGGGAACTACGGGGCACCCGGAAAGGTGTTCGTCATCAGCCGCACCCAAGCCGACCTCGAAGCCAAAGCCGGAATCGGTACCGAAGGCCCAATTGGGGAGGACGAAGACCCCACAAGCCAACTAGGGGAGAATCCGGGAGAAGAGTTTTGTCTAGGTTAAAACAAGCAAACCATTGTAAACTACCCCTTTTATTTATAACTGTTTACTTAGTTCAATTATTTAGGATTCCCGTAATTCTAGTAGTAAAAATTTTATCAGTTAGTTCGACCAACCCAGTCCTAGTAATAAAAAACGCTACGTCACCTTATATCAAACTTGACAAATCTAGGAACGCCATCAGAAATTTAAAAATCCCGTTTTGAGGCAACCAAATGAAATCAAGCCCAAAAACATGAAATAGATGCACCAAGAGCATTAATGTAACTAGTGAGAATTAAACCATTAACCATCCACTTCAAAACCCATACCATGACCATCGAACCATCACTTATGTCTCAAAACCTAAAGGAGACAACACCTTCTTAACCCTATTCCAAACCCCTAGAATCCCAAAATCCCCAAATAAAAAACCCTTCCTCCTCCTTCCCTTATTCTTCTTCCTATCTCTCTCTCTCTCTCTCTCTCTCTCTCTCTCTCTCTCTCTCCCTCTCTCTCACCCAGCCACCAACTGCCGCCGTCGACCTCCCATCCATCACCCACCCGTCGCCCGTCCACCGCCCGCCGGATGACCACGGCCGACGCACCGCCACAGCCGCGCACCGCGACCAGCCACCTCGCAGCCGCCCGACCGCGACGCGACACCACGCCATCACACCGCAAGGACTGGGCAACCGCCGCACCACCACCTCGGCCGTACCCTACGCGAGAACCCCCACCCCAAAAATGTCGTCCGCCGCACCCGCCGGAAAATCCCACCAAAGTCCTCGCCGGAAAATCGACCCCGCATCCGTAGCCACCTCCTAAAATTCTACAATGCCGAAGAGCCCCGTCAACGCCCGAGTCCCGGAGTGGAACAATGCCGACTACACGGTATTGGGAGGTAAAGCACTAGAACCCGACCAATTCTCTCCGGAGTTGGTTGATATGCTTAAATTCCAAGGCTTGCTGGGTACGTACCTTGAAATAAAAGGCGATACGTACCCCGAATTGGTGAAGGAATTCTACCACCACTTGGTAGCCACCAAGAACGGGGACAAGATGGAGATCACCTCCAAGGTCTAAGGCAAAGAGATAGTGCTAACCGAGGCCCGCTTGGCTAAACTTCTGAAATTAGCCGCCACGGGCGTGTTAGATTATGACCGGAAAGCATGGATTAGTACCCGAGACATGGGGTACGAGGATTACCTTAGTTATTTGTTGGGAAGGGAAGACGATTTCACTCCGGCCACAAGGCCAATTAAGAAGTTGTTAACTGCCGAACAAAAGCTGTTAGTCATTATCGTGACAGATAGCCTGTTACCCACTAACATCAAGAGCAAAGATGTGGGAAGCCTAGAGTGCACCTTTGCCTATTTTCTTAAGCATAAGGTCAAATTCAATTTACTCACTCTTATGTTGAAGCACATGGAGTTCTGCAAATCTAGAAACCGACTCAGTTTACCCTACGGGATGATCCTAAGTTGGATCATGGAAAGGAAAGGGGTGGAAACAAGCTTGACCGAAGTCAGGCCCATGAGTGGGATGGTTTTCAATGCTCAAAACCTCTGCCGCAACGACATCTATCATGTCGGAGAGGGACAGTACATTACCCTTGAAGAGATTTGCTTGAAACCCCCGGCTGAACAGAGAAGGCTAGTGGACCAATTGGGTATCTCGAACAAGAAAATGAAATGAGCGATGCAAGAAAGCGAGGAACATGAAGAGCAAGAAGAAAATAGTGAGCCAAGCCAACCGGAACTAGCGCAGGAAAGGGGGAACGCGGGGGATCGAGACGAGAGGTCCACCAACGAGTGCATCCTCGCGCAACTCTTGAGGCAAAACCGAATCATGAATGAAGAATTTTCGTCCTTGATTCTCGCGACGAGATCCTTGGACAGGAGAGTGGCGGCAATTAAGGCCATGCTTGGCGCACGCGGAGCTTCAAGCTCGGGGATGGGAAACCAAGGTACATCTATATCCCGATCCTTACTTGCCTTCTGACTTGATCAATCCCCATCCTACGCTTATTAGGAAACAAGCATATCCTACATTTCCCTAATTTAACGATAAAACTACATTAGAACTGGGAACAAGGGGAGTAACCTGTGTCTAAGCTTCGGGGACAAAGCTTCTTGTAAGGGGGGAGGGTGTAACACCCCGTGTTACGGCCCTTAATCCCGAATTAATTATTTAATTAATTCCATTAATAATAATTAAAAACGATTTAATTTGATTAGAAATCCCTTTAATTAATTAACGTGGTCCACCACGGATCATGGACCCTTGCCTAAACTAGAGTCATAAGCCTAGTAGGAATAAAGAAAGTATACCTTTACTATTCAGATTATGGTTAGGATTCTCTTTAATTAATTAATATGGTCCACCATGGACCCTTATCCCTAAAACAAGTCCTTAATCCTATAAGGAATAGAATTAGTAAACCCATACCATTCAAACCCTAATTAGGACTCCTAAATATATATATATATATATATATATATATATATATATATATATATATATATATATATATATATATATATAAAAGGACATAGGAGGCACCTAGAAGTCACACCACAATAAATATCACCACACAAGAACTCCCAAGGGACTCCCCACCACCAAGCCTAGGGAGATCAAAACGGATGGAAATCTTAGGGAAGAACCTTAATAGCCAAGGGATGATTAATTAAGGTTAAGAGGTAACCCATGTCTCAACAAAACCTATTTTCTTCGCTATAATCTCCTTCCTTGGCCTCCCTCTATATTCTTGTGTCTTGATTTAATTCTTCTATGATAATTATGTTATGTTCTTGATGATTGATAAGATGATTTATATGCTTTCTTGATAATCTTGATGATCTTAATGTTAAGAAGAAGTACTTGATTATGATGTGATGATTCTTGACGAATCATGATATTTTCTTGATGTTAAAGATTAAATATGTTCTTGATGATTTGGGTGGGATTAGAGCCCTAGGTTGGATTGGGAATTTGTATTTTGATGTTCTCGAGTTGTATTTGGGTGGAAATTCGCATGTTCAGGTGTTGTTTACATTTAGAAGTCATAATAGGATAAGTCCTACATGATCCTTGCTTTTGATCCGTTAATTGCTTACGTGGTGTCGTTATTTGCGTTTAAAAGTGTCTAAGCATGGTTTCGGGTTCCACAAAGGTCCCCGGGACGAATATATGAGAAAAGAGTCAGTGGGGGGTAGGTGGGGGTGGGGAACCCACCACCTACCCGCTGCCCAAAGAGGCGCTGCCCGGCAGCGGGCAGCCACCGGGCAGCCGGCTACCCGCCAGCTACCCGCTGCCCGGAACAGCGCCCACCGGCGGGCAGCCGGCGGGTGACCCCCACCCACCAGCTACCCGCTGGTCCACACCCCACCCCGGGTCCCCGGCTTCCCCGTTTGATGTTCCCCGTCCCCCATGGTGTCCCAACGGACCCCGTTTGTCGTGCATGAGTCTAGTTTGGAATTTCGGGTACCATTCGTAGGTTAAAACGAGTCTTAGGAATTGCATGCTAGTTGAATTGGTAACCCGTGGACCTAGGTGGAAGTTATATGAGCCCTTAGGAACCATTCTTAGTGTGTGAATGATCACATGTAAGCTTAATTATATGTCTCCCCCTTCCCTATGTGAATTATGTGTTATTATGTGCTATTGTGTGTTACGTGATGCATGACCCCAACTTGGTTAAGACCAATTGGGCTATACGGGTAGTTGAATGGGCTGAGAACCATCCCAACTGTTAACCAGGCCGGTTAAGATCGGTCAGGGATATTGATATGATATAGGACTGAGGTCCACTATACGGGCAGTTGAATGGGTTGAGAACCATCCCAACTGTTAACTTTGCTGGTAGAGACCGGTCAGGTATATAAAGATTATGTATAGGACTGAAAGTCCACATGGACCTCGGTGATATGACCCACTGACCGGGATGCGCCAGGCGGTATGGGGCCAACAAGCCGAGGAAGGTTGTAGTCCACCGACCTGAGTAATCAGGCGGTGTGTAGGGCTACGACTGGCTGCGACCCACCGAGTGGTGGGACATCGGTATGTAGGACCGTAGTCTCCAAGGATCTTTGCCCACCGACTGAGTTTAGCTCAGTGGTGTGTCGGGCTTGATCCGCTACGGCATGCCGATTGTGCGCATCAACGGTGTGTAGGGTCGTAAGTCCCCCCTTGTAAAGGGGATCGCGGTCCACCGACTGGGCGCGTTAGCGGTGTGTCGGATCGTGGTCCGACGTTGAGTTCGTCAGCGGTTCTCAAAGGGTTGGTTGCGATCAACTCCCCTCGTACTGCGGTACTGAGGTAGGGTGCTGCGGGGCCGTGTTAATGCTATAGGCATTAACCCTCATGTTCGGGGCATGCGATTGGTCCCGTGGCGCCATCGATGATTATGTGATATGAATGATGATTGGATGATAATGTGAATTGGAATTGAGAAGTGACTCGTGACCGTAAATGCGTATTCCTTATGATGTTATTATTGTTGTCTGATGTGCTTATCCCTATTTGCTGAGTCTATTCCTGGTTTTAAAACTAGTGTCTCTGAAGTATATATCTTCCTGCTTCAAAATGATTTTCGTATATCTATATATATCTATCTATAATGTATTTCAACACGTTGGAGTGGGTTACCAGCATCATTCGCTGAACATATATATTTGGCTTTCAGGCACAGCTGATTAGATCCCAGAGCGCGCTAGAAGAGCTTGGAGTAGATAGATAGTTTTCCTTTTTGGCCTGCGTGCCACAATGATGTATCGAGGATAATTAGTTAGTTTAGCCTATGCATCTGAGTTCTCCGGCTCAGATGTGGCATAGCACCCCGCACCCTTATGTTTAGTAATACTCTATTTTGGGATTTAATGAGAATTTACCTTTATTATATAAGTTTTAAAAGTTTCAAAATTTCGGGGTGTTACAGTTACGGCCTCCAAACCCGGACTAATTATGGAATTAATTCCGTTAAAATATAATTAAAGAGGAATTAATTGGATTAGAATTCCCATAATTAATTAGTTTGGTCCACGATGGACCATGAACCCTTATCCTTAATCAAGCCTTTAACCTTGTTAGGAATAGGGAAAGTGGGCGTTCACTATTAAGATTCTAGTTAGGATTCCTGAATCTATATATAGGGGATTAAAAAGCATTTAGAAACCCTACCACGAATAGCTCTGCCACCCGAGATATTCTCCCAAGTAATCTTGCAAAAGAATTCCCTCTACCGAGCCTAGGGATAATCAATTGGAAGGAGATCTTAGAGAAGAACCTTAGTAGCCAAGGGAATTTGATTTAAGTCTAAGAGGTAACACATGTCTTACAAAACCTATTTTCCTTGCTATTGTTTATTGATTGGCTCCGTTGGTTGATTGAATGTGTGATTTTGTATGTATATCTTGTTAGAGCTTGTCTTTAAGTTTATATGGTGAATTATTGCTATTCTTGATATTCTTGATGGCCCTGTGTAGTTATTAATATGATCTTGTATTTAGTTAATGTCTAGAGCTTGTCCCTAGGGTTTATATCTTGAATCTCGTGTTGTGATGTTCTTGGTGCTCTTGGGTGGGTTTATGCATGCTCGGGTGTTAATTCTAGACTAGGACTTGTCTTTAGGGCTTTGCATATAGATTTCTTGATGTTCTTGAGGTTCTGGATGCTCCTGAACCGTTACGTGTTTAATGTCGAGTCTTGGCATGTTTAGGAATAGTGTTAGAATGTAATTGGAATGATTCTTGGTTCAATCTTTGTTAATCGTATCCGTGTTGTTGTTGATACGTGTTGGGACGTTTTTGGACATGGTTTTGGGTTCCACGAACGAACACCGAATTGAGTATTACCTTCGTACCAGTGGGGAGTAGGTGGGGGGAGCGAACCCCCGCCACCTACCCGCGGCCGGAACTGCCCAATTCTAGCGGGCAGTTGACAGGCAGTGGACTGCCCGCCGGTCACCCGCTAGAATGTGACCGCCCCACCGGCGGGTGGTCCTCCACCCACCGCCCACCTGCTGGAATGGGGTGGTGTGGCGGGTATTTTTTCCCCGTTTGTCGTTTCCCCGTATCCCATTGTACTCCGTTTTATGTTTATGAGCCTCGTATGATGTTTTGAGTACCGTTCTAGTAATTTATGTGTAGTGTGTATCGTATGTTATTGTACCTTGATTGTTAATGTTGATTATATGTTGATTGATTGAATGATGGTGGGTGTTGTGATCATTGCGCAATGATGGTTGAGATTGATGATGATGAGATTGTGATCGGTGGAAATGAATTGTTGACGAATAGCACAATGAGTGATCGGTTATCGTGCTAAAGGCACGGACCACCCCTTATACTTGCTGGCTAAAGGCTTGGGTCAGGGTATAAGAGCCGCGGTGCCATGTCAGAGCTATATGCGCTGACCCCTTGGTAGTGGTGCTAGAAGCACGGATCATGCGAATGGCACTTTGGTGCTACCATGTTGGTGGACTTATTGGTGGTTTCGGTGTGGGGCATGTAGTTGCTCCGGAGGGATAAGGGAAGCGATATAAGGGTGGTCTAGAGGTATAGGTTGGAACTAATATAAGGATGGAGAGGAGTAAAGGTTGGAACTTGGTATAAGCAAACTCATGCTTCTATATACTACTCATGCAATCTCGTGCAAGACATATAACACATAAGCAAACTCATGCTTCTATATAAGTATAGATAGGTATACATATACACTCCTTTGTAAAAGAAATACATTTTCTATGGAGGTTTCTTAGAGTCAAAAGTGACTCGCTTTGCTCTTCATTTCTTAGAGTCTCAATTGACTCGCTTTCTTTCTCTTGAGTCTCTTGACTCGCTTTCTTAGAGTCTCAATGACTTGCTTTCTTTCTCTTGAGTCTCTTGACTCGCTTTCTCTTTACTCGTGGGCGAGGCAGGACTTCTCCATAATGTGAATGTACCTATTGGGCTCGGCGTCTAGACGACCAATCTCTCATCCCGCCCACAGAACCAATCTCGTGGTTCCAAACTCAAACTCTGTGGAATTAGGTATCGAACTATCAGTGTGCACACCCCCTGACCAGGATTCCAAACCTGGCGGGCAGTTTCCAATCTCGTAATGTGGGAATACACCGCGTTACATGATATCGGATCGCAATGTCCATTTCTTTCTCTTTTACTCCGAAAGGACATAATCCAAACAGGCCATCCAAAACAAGATTCTCCTCACAATAGAAATATATATATATATCACTCATGCAATCCAAACATGCACAACTTTTCTTATGCAAATATGCACATAACTTCTCAACTCATTCTCAATATGACAAGATAATGACTTTCCAACATGGATATGAGTTTTTTGGAAAATAATACTTAGGCTCACGTTGGCCACTTATGCACTTTTAAAATATGATATGATCAACAATGCCATCTACTATAAAACACGCTTCCTTTTCTTATTCACTGTGAAAACTCAATAAATACTTAAGTCATGCTTTTAACCATATAACTTGATAATTCTTCTCATCAAACACTTAGCATGTAATTCAATATGTACTTAGACTCAAAATACACATCTTATACTCATTTACTGCAATTGAACATGCAAGTTAGACATGCACTGTAACATTTACAAGCTAGGCAAGATTCTCAATAAATCATATAAGACACTTTAAACATGCTTTTCAATCAAAACTTAACACATAGTGTTCATACTTCTCTATTTAACAATCAAATAGCAACAAACTCATCATATAGGTACTCAAAGTCTGATACTTCCCGTTTTCTTTCACTGATGCAACTTCTGCAACATATATTTCCACAAAATGTAACATAAAAGGCTCGAATCTTCTCCAAACTCAATGAAATAAAAGCCAAAACGTGCGTCAAGACAGCCCCGAGGTACCGAGCCACAAGGGCCCACGATTCCTCGTCCGAAACGACATGTAGCTGAGCCACAAGGGCCCGGCCACTGCATAGAGAACTCTCAACGGGGCTTGGGGCGGGGCTTAGCTAGGCCCGCCCCTTGGCCTGCCTAAGACGCGGATCTGGGCAACGGCCTTCTTCTAGGACCGTCCTCTAGAGTCGGTCTACCATGGTGCTAGCCAACGGCCTCCTCTGAGGGTCGTTAGCTAGGCCCGTGAAACTTACTGGCGCACACTGTCTATGCACCGTTATCCCTCATGGAGGCCTTAGCTCAGGCCGGCCGACCGTTATCCCTCATGGAGCAAAATCTCTATATTTTTAGGGGATTGAGGCCGGAACTGAAAGCCATGGCAGCTTCGTTGACGGTGTCGGGATCTCCGGTCACGCTGGCGCATCTCTCCGACCATCTCCAGGCCCACGAGTTTATACTCCCTCTGAGGGCCGTTGGCTAGGCCTGTGAAACTTACTGGTGCACACTGTCTGTGCTCCAGTGGGCTTATTCTCATCTGCAAATAAAATCTCAGGGATTTCCAACACATCCAAACCATCAACAGCACATCATAAGTCAACAATAGATCACTTAATAGCTCAAACACTTCAATAATCTAATATTTCTACTCAACAATAGACTTCACAGAGTCTAGAAAATAGCTTGGGAGTCCATGGGTTATACCTTTGAAGCTTTCTTCTTCTTGCTTGGATTCCACCTTCTTCCTTAGCTAGCTACAACCTCCTTCACCTCCTAAACATCTCAAACAAACCACACTACCAACTTAAAACTAGAGCCTCAGAGAATGGATGAAAGCTAGAAGGAAAAATGAATGGATGGAGGAGGAGTTTAGCATACTTACTGTGAGTGGCTTTGTGTTCTTGCAGGGGAGGGAGACAAAGATGGAATCAAAGAGGCAAAGTCTGATAAGGCTTGAATATATAGTAGAACAAAAATCCTAGGATGATTCCTCACGATTAGTGGAGGGTAGAAGAGTAAAAAGCTTCGCTAAAAGATGTTACCAGACAAGGTTGGTTGCTTGTGGTCTGCCATACTCCATGAACCAATGCTAGAATTGCTATTTTAAAATAGTTTGGGGTTGGAAAAGGAATTTTTCCAAACTGATTTCTAGATAAACACTTGATTTAGGCTTCTCAGATTCATCCCGGTTTCACTCAAATATGTTTCTCAGTTCAAAACTTAGCACGCAATGTACCCGAAAATTTAAGATGTTGGTTTTGAATCAAGTCTTGGTGTTGAATTAAATTTAAAGTGGCTCAAAATAATTTATTCAACACCGATTTCATCGCAATTTTTTTTTATGGAGTGAAAATTTGATATTTTGGATTTTCTTAAAATCGAATTTATAAAATTAAATTTTGGGTTGTCACATCCAACCCCCAAAAAGGAAGTTTCGTCCCAAAACTGAGAACAAACGAATGAATCACTTGGTAAGGAAACTTTCAGAAGGATACTAGGAGTATCGAGATTTGGTTTAAGGATTTCTTGTGGAACACATTGGTGAAATAGGAATCTCTGAGCTTCTTAGTTATTTTAACTAAACCTTAAACACAACTAGCTACGCAAACTTAACTACTAACTGAACTTTAAAGCTTAACTGATTACCTTCATCAAAGCCTCCCGAGGAACCTCCTGGTGGCATGTAGCTAGGGTCCCAACCGTACGGGGTCCATCTCTGGACATTCTCAATGCCCATCCCTTCCTCTATCACAGCTGCTCTTTGATCAAAATTAGCAAATCCATAATTGACTTGTGCACTCAAATTATTAAACCTTGTGTTGATCATCTCGTACATGTCATCGTATGAGTGTCCCCTAGGTCCACCCATATACTCTCCCTGTGGCACTATCGGAGGTGCTGCAACTGGTGCTCCCTCATCCTCAACTCTCATCTCTTGATCTGTTCCCACGACGTTACCTTCGCCACTCGCCTCAGCAATGTGTCTGGCTTCAATTCCCACACTTGCCTACCTCTTTTGTGGTATATTCAAACTAACCACAAGTGTTATTCTTTCATCCAAAGGTTTCCTCGCAATCTGTGACAAAGTGAGGTATTCCTTATCAACTAGTATCTCAAATTGGTGGCAATTAAAGTCGTCCTCATGGTCTTTTGTACTCTTTCCCCACGCTCGGGCATATTCATCTTGATAAATACCCAACTCAACATCATGCCATAGGGCTAAGACTTCCTGTTCCTGGTCTTGGTATAGGACATGTGCTTGAGGATTAAAGCTGGCAGATTTATCTCATGTGCAAATCTCAAAAAGAAAGCAATAGTGCAAGTCCAACTACCGATCTCACTAGCGTTGTTCCTACACGGGAACAAACACTCTTCTATCAGCAATACCAACAACTTTTTCTCACCGTTCAAGGCGGACTTTTCAGGTCTATATTCCTTAGGGAACTCTTCCCTACTACTAGTCATGTATCTCAGATATTCAAGGTAGGTCACCCTATCATGGGAAATCCAATCATCCCGATCATATGTATCTACCCCACTTAACGGCAAATCAAACCAACTAGCCAACTTTTGTGGCGTCAATTCTATCTTGATACCTCTCACATTAGAGGTAACCTTTGTGATTCCCTTCTTGTGCTTGGTGGACAGGTTCTCATAAAATTCAATAACTAAATCCGGATAAATTTCCTCCTGAATCCTTAGAAACTTCCTCAATAACCCTCGACTTTCTAACATTCGATTAAAATCCTCAGAAAAGAGCTCAGGAAAATAAGTTTTACCTCCAATGACCGAATAGTTAGAGCCTTCATGGCTAGTCTCCTCTACTTGCTTCTTTCCTTTGACCATTGCAATCCAACTTCTTGTGTTGAACTTGTTGAGAAGTGGTAGAACACTCCACAAATATTTTTCTTGTACTTAAGATGGCTTGTAGAATGAATCCTTGAATTTTCTAGGAAGAAAATTGATGATTTGAAGAAGATGGGATTTTCTTGATGTTGATGCAGTAGCTACATAGAAGGGAAGGAGAAGAAGATGATTTCTACACAAACTGATTTGGAAAAGGATTCTGGAAAAAGGCTTGAGCTTGGGCGGTCCTTGGGAAACGGCTCTCTTAGAGTTTCGGTTCGAGAGCCGGTGTTAGCGCGCCTGACACGGCCCCAGGTCACGGGCTGCTACGTGGCCCGTGACCACGTTCCGTTACAATGGAACGGAGTCCGTTGTTCTCCGGAGGCTATACCCGCTTGCAGGTCGGGTAAAGGGGTCGGTCCCATCCGGCCCCAAATTCACTTGGTCCTCCGACTCTGTCCAAATCCCAATTAGAGTCAAAATTGAGTGTAGTTCTTCACTTCAAGAAATTTCAATTTCTTAGTCAATCCTTTGACTTTCCAATTCCTTTTTCAGGATTGCCCGATCCAACGTAAACTCAAATCGAATCTTTGTTTAAGTCTTCCTTAACGAAGATAGACTCTTTCCGTTCTTACTTTACTTGGGTTAAACGCTACTTTCAGAACTACCTCTTCTATCTTAAACTTTAATCGTTCTTTAACGATTTCGTTGTTTACTTTTCGCTAACTTGTTCTTACAAGTTTCACTTTCACATTCGGCACTCTTGCCCAACTTTTCAAAAGTATTTCTAGTGACACTTTGGTTTCCAAATCTCATAACTAACACAAAATCGCACAAAACTTTCTCATGCACAAAAGTCAACAAGTACTAAGGCAAAATCAGAAAAGCACTAAATTTCCAGTTTAGATTGTTTCCTTTCTCCACGCCACGTCTTCCAGCCTGGGTCTGCCCCATGACCATAATCTTTCCTGATCCAGCTCCTACTGCACGTCCTTGCTGAGCTCCTCCTCGCCCTTGATTGCCATTTCCATGAGAACCTCCTCTCGACCTATTTCCTCGACCCATCCCTCTATTGGGTGCCTAGCTAGTCGGACCTCTAGGTGGCTGGCTCGGGGTCGTACCATGGGATTGCTCCGTCTTCGAATACCAACAAACTGCAACTCTATAACCCGGCCTCCCGCACGGAAAACAAATCACAGGTGATCCTCCACACGTACTCTTAGGGTGATCCTTGCCGCATCTCTGGCAAACCTTACTCCTCTCGCTAGATGGTCCTCCAGCTCCAACTCCTTGTCTCATCACTAGGTTCTTCCTTTCTCCACCTCGATTGTCACTCTGCCTGCAGGGTTAAATCGATGTCCTTTGCTTGACTGGGCGTCCATACCCTCATTCTTCCTCTTCGATCCATGCAAGGCATCTCGATGGAGTTGCTGAATCCTGGAATGACCAGCAGCTTCGTCGTAAGCCTCGGTCAACGTGGCAAACTTTGTTGCAGCGAACAACTTTTGTGCATCAAAATGCAGTCCCCGAACAAACTTTCGAGCCTTACTGACCTCATCCGGTGCCAAAGTTGGAACGAAACGAGACAACGCCACAAAGCGGGCATGATACTCCTGAACTGTCGATCTTCCTTGCTCAAGGTGCAAGAACTCCTCATATTTTGTAGCCTTGACACGCTCCGGGTAGAACCTCTCTCTCATTACTGTCTTGAACATCTCCCAATCAAATCCTTCTTTTTCCTTGATATCTGGTCCTTCCATTACCCACCAGTGGTCAGTTTCTCCTTGAAGGTAGTACACGGCTGACTCTACTCGTTGATCCATCGGGCAGCCTACTACATCGAACAGCTTATGGAACGTGCGGATCCAACTCTCGAGGATCTCCGGGTCCTCTTGGCCCAAGTAACTCAGTGGATTGCGTCCCGTGATCTTTCTAAACACATCCCCGCCAGTGTTGTTCCCATTAAGCACTATGGCTCCTATCGTCTGAGTCAGCTGCATGAGCTGGCGTAGGCTTTCTGTTAGTGTAACACCCCAGATTTTCAAGACATTTAAAACTTATAAATAAAGGTATTACCTCTTTAAATCCCAAAACATAATACAAGTGTACGGGGTGCTATGCCACACCTGAGCTAGAGAACCCAGGTGCACAAGCTAACTAACTAATATCCTCAATAATGTAAATGCATAATATGGCACGCAGGCCGAAAAGGGAACTATCTACTTCTACGTTCTAAGTTCTAGCGCGCTCCAGTGACTTATTCTTCTGTGCCTGAAAGCCAAATATATCTATTCAGCGAGAGATGCTGGTAACCCACTCCAACACGTTGAAATACAATACATATAGAGATATATATAGATATACGAAAACCATTATGAGCATGAAGATATATCCTACGAACTCTAGCTTTTAAAACCGGGAATGACTCAACAGTTAAGGCTAGACACTAGCAGTAGACATGGCAAGTATAAGCATCTCACAATAGATAAAGCAGTTACGACAAGGCATAAACGGTAATCATAATCCCATCATAAACAATCCCCAATATGAAACCCATAGTCACATCCCAAGGCACTCATAGTCACAACTCGTCCATATCACACACATAACGCACATTGTTGGCGCCACGGGACCGATCGCATGCCCATACATGAGGGTCAGCGCATATAGCTCTGACACAGCCCCGCAGCACCATGCCCCGTATCGCAACACGGGGAGGTCGATCGCAACCGACCGATGAACCGCAGCTCATCATAATGTTTGATCGCAACCAAACAGTGGACCGCAGCCCAAGAGAGTGTCATCTGACCGCAGCCAGGATAAAGGACGAACCGCAGCTCGTATAGAAACGTTTGATCGCAACCAAACGGTGGACCGCAGCCCAAGAGAATGTCATCTGACCGCAGCCAGGAATACCAATCTGACCGCAGCCAGCTTCTGAACCGTAGCTCAGGATAACCAATCCGATCGCAACCGAATTGGGGTAGCACACACACATAACACATAGCAAGCACATGCAACCCACGTTACACATTGGGAAGGGGAATAAAGCGTATAACAAACCTATGCGTGATCCATCACATACTAAGGATAGCCCTAAGGGGTTCATACTTCTTTCACCTAGGTCAACGGTATACCAATTCAACTAGCATGCGATAAAACAGACTCATAAACCTACGAACGGTACCCGAAACATCAAACTAGACATAGGCACGACAAACGGGGTCCGTTGGGACACCACGGGGATCGGGGAAACATCAAATGGGGAAGCCGAGGTCCCGGGTGGGGTGAGATTCCAGCGGGTAGCCGGTGGGTGGGGGTCCACCCGCCGGCTGTCACTGTTCCGGGCAGCGGGTGCCCGACGGGCAGCTGCCCTCCCGCCGGCTGCCCGCTGCCGGAGCTACCCGAGATTGCCGCGGGTAGGTGGCGGGTCCCCTACCCCCACCTACCCCCCCCCCCCCCACTGACTCTTTTCATCACTTTTCGCCCCGGGAACCGTTGTGGAACCCGAAACCATGCTTAGACACTTTTCAACGTAATTAACGACAACACATACACAATTAACGGATCAAATACGATAGACGAACGGCACATAACCTAACATGCTTTTCTAATCATAATCAACACCCAAACATGCGATTTCCCACCCGATAATCCAAGAATAAGATCATACGATACAACCTAGGGTTCTAATCACTTTTATATCAACAAGAATACGGTTCGTCTTCTAATTGCAAGATTCGGTAGGAACAACACATAATCATCAAGGATACCAATTAATCATCAAGAACATCATAATCATCAAGAACAATACATAATCATCAAAATCCCAATTAATCATCAAGAACATCATAATTATCAAGAAACTCCCAGTATCAAGATTATCAAGATTCCCCATGGAATCATTAAATCAACATCAATAATAATCATAGTAATTCGCCATTTACAATCATATGGGGGGAAACCCTAAGGGGAAATCATAGCTATGAAAATAGGTTTTGTTGAGACATGGGTTACCTCTTAGCCTTAATTAGTTCCTTGGCTATGAAGGGTCTTTCTTTAAGCTTCCTTGTTTTCTTGCTTTCTTCTAAGGGAATTCTTGGAGTTCTCCTGGGGAGGTGGGGCGTTTAGGCATGTGGGGAGTTCTAGGTGTCTCCTAAGTCCCTTATTTATATATTTAGGAGTCCTAGTTAGGAACTAATATTACAGGCTTGCTAATTCTATTCCTTTCGGAACTAAGGATTGGGTTTAGGGGTTGGGTTTATATATGAGGGCCCATGGGCTACGGTGGGCCTTTTTCCCTAATTGATCATTATGATTTATTCCTTCTCTTCGGCTTATTGATTGATTAATTAAATGGTTTTAGGGGCCGTAACACGGGGTGTTACAGTTAGGTCTGTGGAAGACGATGCTCCGGGTCCTGACGAACGAGGAGTCTCTTCCTTAACTCTTCGCGGTGGCATAGCGACGATCCTTTAACATGATCAGAACAGATCATGCTTGTTAGCACAACTAAGGGTTAACTTCAACTAATTTCTCTATTCTAAAGGTGAGGCTTACAACAAGTAAAGCACAAACAAGCACAAGCAAAAGCTCTTTTACTTAGCCACATTAGCCACTTTCACAAGGTCCTTCTCTTTCAAACCTTAAATTTCAAGGTTCACTACTTCTAGCTTTCTTAGCTTTTCACTTTCAACTTGAAACTCTTGGTTTTTCTCTTTCAACTTCTCACTTTTATATTATATATATTTTTAATACATTTTAACATATTCGTAGTATATATGTTTAACAATTATGCCAACTCTAATTGGGATGAGGTTGGAACCTAAGACTTTTCTTATAGAAATTAATGAGTAAGTTAAAAATAATAAATAGTTAACGGAATATTTCGTTACTAAAGTGTATACTAACGGAATTTAAGTTATTTAAGGAAAGAAAATAATATAATAAGCTAAGGGGTAAATAAGAAAAATCATTAAAAAATACTAAAATCAAAATCATATGAACCATTCATTTTAAGAAACAATACTACAGAGACGGAGCCAAAGGGGGGTAGGGGGCAGCTGCCCCCCCCCCCCCCCCTCACCTCACCCCACCCCTACCCTATATTGTATATAATATGTATATATAGTACATTATTCATATAAGTATTATAAAACAGATTATGTAAACAAAAGCTTTGGTAAACAAGGTAGTAGGAAATACAAATGAGTTTTAAAATGGCTTGGGTATGAGTTTCAAATTGGTTGGGTTCGAGTCCTTACGTTGACAATGTCACAATCTTCTTCACATCTTTGCTTAATACAATTAAATTTTGGCATGATATATATAACTTTCTTTTATATTAATAATGGAATGTCTTTCTATTTTATATTAATATTAATAATGAGATGTATATATAACTTTCTTTATATTAATAATGGAATGCGTAATTTATAATGTGTTTTATATTCGAATTGTTTTATCAAATTAATTATGTTTCATATTTCGTTATAGATATTTTTATAAAGTTTTAATATGTTTTATTTTTCGCTGTATCCAACAATATTTATTGTTATACTTCTTTTAAGTGTTTCATTTTTTTTTCAAACTTTCTCTTTTATTTTTTCCTCTCATTGAAAAAAAATTCTGAATCCGCCATTGAATCCATCCATACTTCTTTGCCCCCCCCCCCCCCCCCCCCCCCCCCCTCAACATATTTTTTGGCTCTGTCCCTGAATACTACCGACATTTTTTTGTTCCGGTTAAGGGCCTAACATTATTGACTCTTATTAGAATTGTATATATATATATATACTAGTTTTTCATGCGCATTGCGCGAATAGGATAATGCCAAATGTTTATTTTTAAACAAATACTTCAAAGTATATCAATACAAGATTATATAGGAGATGTTCATGCATAGATAATTGAATGTTGAATTTATTTATTTAAATTGATAATTCAAAGTATATGAATGTAAGATAATATAAGAAAGATTTGATTATAATTGTCATTAAAATAAATGTTTAAAACTTTGTAAAAATTTTAGTCTAAATACTTAGTCTAAAATGATAATATAAATAAATATTACTTTTGGTTTTAATTTCTGACTCTGTTTGACAGAGCTTATTTAGGAGCTTATAGCTTATTTTAAACTACTAATAAGCTATAAGCTCTGTTTGGTAATGTTGCCAAAATACGCTCGTAGCTTAAAATAAGAGCTTATTTTGGAAAGCTACCTTAGATAGCGTTTCAAAATAAGCTAGTAGCTTCCTAACTTTTTTTCCATCTTTGTCCTTATTATTTTAAAAAAATGACATCCTTTACCCTTCCCAATTAAAATGATTTTCTCTTCTCCTTTATCAACTTTCATCGCAATTATTATTATTATTATTATTATTATTATTATTATTATTATTATTATTATTATTATTATTATTATTATTATTCTTATTATTATTGTTGTTGTTATTCTTATTATTATTATTATTATTATTATTATTATTATTATTATTGTTATAATTGTTATTATAGTTATAATAATAATAATAATAATAATAATAATAATAATAATAATAATAATAATTATTATTATTATTATTATTATTATTATTATTATTATTATTATTATTATTATTATTATTATTATTATAAATAATAATACCACCACCACCACCACCATATGAAGGAGATTCGCAACAATATTACTACTTCATTATGGGATCGCAACAATATTACTTCTTCATTATGTGATGCTAAATCATGATTATGCTAATAATTTTATTTTAAAATGTTAATTTTTTTTAAGACAAAAATGTTAAATTTTAATATGTAAACAAACTAATTTAAATTTTATGAAGATGTCCTTTTTTGTCTTTTTACAGTGATCAACTTATCAAAATGCTACTTTTACCAAACACTTTCAAGCATAACAACTAGCTTAATAGCTCTTCAGTTTTCAGCTCCTAGCTTATAGCTTTTCAGCTTTCAGCTCCTTTTAAGCTTGTAGCTACCTTTTCAGCTAGGTTTGCCAAACATAAGCGCTATAAGCCTTCGTAATTTTCTTTTGGGTAGCATTGTCATTGTCTTCATCTTCAGTACTTGTCCTTTTCTTTTTTATTGGTAGTGTGTCATGTGTAATTGGGTTATTGGTGGTAGTATAGAGGACATCGTCATGTAATGAGATTATGGTGTACGAAGCAGTGGATTTGCTTTATTATGTATATGACTGGATCATAGTTGTACTATGAACTCTTGATCTTGCAAGTGCCTGTTAATATTTGACAGTGTTTGTTTTTTCCTACATGTTTCATGTGTTGTGACTTGTGAGATTTGTGCTATAGATTCTCATGTGAAAATATTTAACAAAATATTAATATTTATTAAAAATTTACTATTTTTCTTAAATTTTATTATTATTATATGATTGTGATTATTACTAAAATAATAATAGTTGGCTAGAAACACATAGTTGTTACTTATTACCGACAAGTGTACGTTTATTTTTAGAAAATATTATTATAGCTATAATAAGTATATAATTATTACTATCTTGGCAGGTCAACACCATATACAAATGAAGAAGATAAAGACGATTGTAAAAGTGACTCATCAAAAAGTAAATCGAAAAGGAAGAATTAAGATCGTAATCATAGTTACGTTCCGATTGTATTTAATTAATTACTTCAAGTTTGTAGTTACTAATTCTAATTGACATTTTTGTCTAAATGTTTAATATTAGTAAAATAACCCTGAGTTTGGGAGGAAAAATTTGGTCAGACACTTATGTTATTATATATATATATACTAATTTTTCACGCGCATTGTGCGAATGCAATAATGTCCAATGTTTATTTTTAAATAGGTACTTCAAAGTATGTCAATGCAAGATTATATAGGAGATCAGATGTTCATGCATAGATAATTGAATGTTGAATTTATTTATTTAAATTGATAATTCAAAGTATATGAATGTAAGATAATATAAGAAAAATTGATTATAATTGTCATAAAATAAATGTTTGAAACTTTGTAAAAACTTTAGTCTAAATATGATAGTATAAATAAATACTACTTTTGATTTGAATTTCTCTAAGTCTTCATAATTTTCTTTTGGCCTAGCATTGTCATTGTCTTCATCTTCAGTACTTGTCCTTTTCATTTTTATTGGTAGTGTGTCATGTGCAATTGAGTTATTGATAGTATTATAGAAGACATCGTCATGTAATGAGATTATGGTATAGCAGAAAGCTGTGAATTTGCTTTGTTGTGTATATGACTGGGATCATAGTTGTACTATGAACTCTTGATTTGTAGATTCTCATGTGAAAATATTTAACAAAATTTAAATATTTATTAAAAATTTACTATTTTTTAAAATTTTATTATTATTATATGATTGTGATTATTACTAAAATAATAGCTGGATTGAAACACAGAGTTGTTACTTATTACCAACAAGTGTACGTTTATTTTTAGAAAATATTATCATTATTACTATAATTAAGTATAATTATTACTATCTTTGCAGGTCAACGCCATATGCAAATGGAGAAGATAAAGATGACTGTAAAAGTGACTCATCAAAAAGTAAATTAGAAAGGAAGAATTAAGATTGTAATCATAGTTACGTTTCGATTGTATTTGATTAATTACTTCAAGTTTTTAGTTACTAATTCTAAATGATATTTTTGTCCAAATGTTTGATATTACTAAAATAACTCTGAGTTTGAGCTGAAAAACTTGGTCAGACACTTCTGTTTTATATATATATATATATATATATATATATATATTAATAAGAAAATGAAGCTACCTCAATTTTTATTAAAAATCACCATTGTAGTAATAAAATTATTTATATTCATTCATTGTTTATGTTGGGGGTTGGTAGCTAGGATGGGCCGAGTTTAGTCCCTGCTCGATTTGAGACGTGGAATTATGGCTTATCATGGAGGGATATGATTAAATGTTAATGTCCACCTACTTATCACGACTTAGTTTTAAGTAGAATATAATATGACAATCATATAGCCAAAGAACTTTGTAGTTAATCGTGTCTGATTTACAACAGTCACATGATGGGTCAGAGCCGAGTTCACGGGTTTGAATCGAAAAAGAGGCAAAAGCTGAGTCCAGTCCTAGATGAGATGTGAGCATAGGTCGGACTGCAGTCAGACATGCTGAGCAACTGGGCTTGGTGCTCAAAGGTTGCGTCAGGTGCTGGGAGGGGATTGTTGGGCGTCGGCAGGGTGGGCCGAGTTCAGCTGATGATGTGGTTAAATAATTAATGTCCACATACTTATCACCGATTGATTTTAAATATGATATGATAACCAGATAACCAAAGAACTATGTGATTAAGCGTGTTTGACGAAGTAAGCATAATGCCGCGCTGAAATCCAATAGTTTATAAATTAGCTAATCTTATTATAATAATAATATACCAAACTAATAATTAAGATAGATAGATGAGTAATGTCATGTCAAAGACAAATATAATACTCCGTATTAGAAAAGTTAGTTTAAAGGCCAAAAGACCAATTTTGTCCTTCCAGGTGTATCAATTTCTTTAAACAAAATTTGTCTTGCTCGTCATATGTCTCAATTAAGCATCACAACTATACTCTTTACATTAATGAACTTATTAATCAACTTTATCACAATTTAATCAAATCACATAAAATAATTAAAAACCCCCCAAAAAAATCCTTTTTGTAAATACTTAGTACGACAATAAATGTGTTGTTAACATAATTTAATCTACAATTACTTAGACATGTGCGCCGTTGGAGGTGAGAAATCTAGGAGCCTTCACACTCTGACCTGACAAAACATTTTACAGTGACTCAATGGTTAAGTAGACATGGCCAAATATCGGTACGCACAAGGAATCTTTCCACTTTAGGCATAATCCCTACACTGTCACTGTCGAAATTTGAACACTAATCTCTTCTCTCAAATACTGTCTATTGAACCAATAAGCTAAGCCTGTGTGGAAAATGTCACCGAAGGTTAGATAAGCAGTGGGAGGTGCTTATAACATAAGCAAGCAAAGCTTACATACTTCACGTCATTAGTGGTCCAAGGTTATGAGGTTATCCATATGCATGATCAATTGAAATCTCTAAAACTAATTAATAAGGTTTACTTGAGATCACAAGCATTCAATCTGATTGGAGATTGAGCTAAATCGAGCTAAATCAATCCATATTAGAGCATCCACAATGGTTGGAGAGAATTGGGGAATAATGTAAGAGTGATTAGGAAAGAGAATGTGGAAAGAAAAAAAAAAATCAAAAAAAAAAATTTAAAAAGAAGGTTTAGGCGTGCCGATCGGCGAGCCTGACGCGCGTGCATTGCACGCGCCCGTGTGGGCTGCTGCTGTGCGCAAACCACGCACAGCAGCTGTTCCTTCATTTTTCTTCTTTCTGACATTATTTTAATTTCTTCTTGCAGATGAATTCTGTCCAAATTTATTCTCCCCTACATTAGCTATAAACTTGAAGTGGGTGAATTAATGCTGCAATCTCCTCATATTATCTACTGATGTAGATGCTCTTAGTGTCCAAAATGAAAAGGAACTGCATGTCATAAATTATTGCTTATAGAAGTAATATAAAAGGAACTCCATGTAGATGCTCTTAGTGTCCAAAATGATAAGGAACTGCATGTCATAAATTATTGCTTATAGAAGTAATATAAAAGGAACTCCATGTAGATGCTTTTAAGTAAATCACCTTGTGGATCAATGGCATCAAATTGCTTCTTTATTGGCATCACCTTGTGGTTTTCAGATATTATATTGTAACATAGTTACTAGTATTTTTTTTTTTTTTTTTGAATGCTACTAGCTCTATTAGAATGTAGTATCTGTTCATATACTTTCCCAACCTACTGAAACACAAAAAATCAATAACACCTCCACTGAGGCTTGAACTCACAACCTTCCAAATGAAAGTTCAATCCAGGTACTATTAGACCACATAGTCCTGATATAGTTACTATTATTTAAAAAAAAAAAATCTCTTTAATTTTGAGTTCGAACTTTACTAGAAAATTATGTTTTATAGTACTAAAGTTAGAAAATCGTAAATTTCAAACCATCGTTACTGTCAGCTACCTAAAAAGTGGTAAGAAATTTAAACCATATTTAATGCGTGGTCTGAAAGTTCATTACCTTTCATAAAAAATAGAGTTAATCAACGATTTGGTCCCTCAATTATTACCAAATTGTCAATGTAATTTTTCAATTGCTTAATTATCAATTTAGTTCCTGAAAATAATTATTTTTAGTTAATTTAGTCAATTCGGCCGTCTTCCATCGAAGGCCAGAGGGACTAAATCGACTAAAAATAATTGTTTTCGGGGACCAATTCGACGGCCGAGGGACTAAATTGACTAAAAATAATTGTTTTCGGGGACTAAATCAATGATTAAGCAATTGGGAAATTACATTGATAGTTTGATAATAATTGAGAGACCAAATCATTGATTAACTCTAAAAAAAAATATAACTTCACGTGGTTGGAAGTTTTTTCTAGGCACAAGTGTCAAATAGACTCATCTATTACTACGAAGTGCTCAATTCCCACCACGAACTAAATTAAATGTCAAATAGGCCCATCTACCAGCTAAATTTGTTCGATTAGCATTTTTTACAGGTTGGTAGCAGGTTGCCTATCTAATTATTAAAAATAAATAAATAAATAAAATAAAAAATTAAAAAAAAAATTAAAAAAAATAGAAAATTTAAAAAAAAATATCAGCCACCGGGACAGCCGGGGGCTGATATTTTTTTTTTAATTTTTTACTTTTTTAATTTTTTTTTTTTTTTGAAAATACTTTTTTAATTTTTTTACTTTTTTAATTTTTTAATTTTTTAATTTTTTAATTTTTTAATTTTTTAATTTTTTTACTTTTTTAATTTTTTAATTTTTTAATTTTTTAATTTTTTAATTTTTTAATTTTTAATTTTTTTATTTTTTAAATTTTTTAATTTTATTTATTTATATTTATTTATTTTTAATAATTAAATAGGCAACCTGCTAGCAACCTGTAAAAAATGTCAATTGAACAAATTTAGCTGGTAGATGGACCTATTTGACACTTAATTTAATTCGTGGTGGGAATTGAGCACTTCGCAATAGTAGATGGGTCTATTTGACACTTAAGCCTTTTTTCTATAGTCCAATGTAAAATTGAAAGTTTTTTGAATTAAAACAGAAAATTTAGATTGACAAAATTTTATTTTATTATTATTATTTTAATTTTTTTTTGGAAAATTTTACATCATTTTATATTGATGATTTTGTTGAAAACGGGTTCACCATAAATCGGGCATATATGTACATAATGGGAGGTAGGAAAATAGTAGCTTTATTATTCAAGGCAAATTATATCGTGCACCAAGGCGCATAATCATGTTCCAAAATGATGTCGTTTTGTATGTGTTTTTTTTAGAAATTCTGTTTCCCGTTTCTGCCGTTAACTTCTAAAAAAACAAATTATGTTTCGAATGTAGAGAATTGTATAGCAGAATACATATAAACTCCTAACATAATACACATAATCTAACGTAATACATAATACACATACACTCTTAACAAAATACACATAAACTCTAAAAGAATACACATAAACACGTGATAAAAATTAAAAAAAAAAAAAATTGTAACGGACGGAACGGTGTCCGTCGCGTCAACTCTTCACACAACTTATAAAAACGACGTCGTTCTAGGCCAGGCCGCCCTGGTGCACGATATAACGATGATTACCCGGGGTGCTAGGCCCAAAATAGTATGTACAAAGCCCGAGACCCATGCCAATGGACCATAAGGAGTTTGGTGAGCCCATGAAGGATTTTTAAGGGAAGGGAAGGATGCCTATTTATATTTTATATTGTTGAATGACTCACAGATGGTTGACAAATGAATGGCATTGGGCAACCTTCATTCTTGACCACACATGTGTGCTCCACTATTTTGCTTCCAGCACACTCCATAAGCTTCCTGCCCTTTTATATAAGATCTTGAGTGGCTTGGGTGGTTAGCTCTTGTGTTATTATATTAAGTGGGAGGTTGTGGGTTTGATAACCCTTGATTACACCTCTTATAATATTTTGCTCTAAGCTTTATTCTTTCCTTAGCTCAATAAATTTCTATTATTCTTATTGAGTCGGGCCCATGTCCCCATCATATATATACAGGGGCGGATCCAGCATGTGGGCAGTTGTCCCCCTCCCCCCACCCCCACCCCATATATAACCCTTCTATGTGTATATATGTATGTATAGTACAAGTTTTAGTATAAGTATAGCAAAATAGATAAAAATTACAAAAAAAAAAAAATGATTAGATTAGTTGGCAAAGCACATGTGTTATCTTTGTAGAGGCTAGGGTTCGAATTTTGGCACACTTTTTAAGAGACGAGGCCAGGGTTGGAATGCAATGTGTGTTCTGACTAGTGTTGAAGCAAAAGATACGAATGATCCGCAATATGATTTTGGCACAGCTTTTTAAGAGGCGAGACCAGGGTTGGAATGCAATGTGTGTGCTGACTAGTGTTGCGGCAAAAGGTTCGAATGCAATGTGTGTGCTGACCAATGTTGCGGCAAGGAAGGCCGGAATTGGCCTCCTCCGCAGCTTACCGACTGAACAGTCGATAATTTTTTTATTTTTATTTTTTTTTGAAAAAAATGTGTAAAAAGTTTGGCAAGATATAACTTTTGACTCGGTTATTTGATTGGGATAATTTTTTTTTAAAATCGCGTATTTTTTCAAACACTTGTTTTAAGTATATATGTATGCATTTCTTGTCAATGGATTTAAAGTATTAGTAATTTCAGCAGTGAAAGTTCTTCGTTTCAACAACACAATATTGAAAAATAGATAATAACGGTAGACCATCATCAGCACAAAGTATAATTGACAACAAAAACGCAAATTGAAAGACTGCTTCTTGATTCAAAGATAATTCATTTCTTTCAGATATGGTAACAGGGAGTACAAGTTTCTTCTTTTTCTTCTTCTATTTCTTTTTCATTCTTTTATTCGTTTTCATTTTATGTTGAAATTTCGCGTTTCACAAATACCTACACAAGGTGCCTTAGGCACAAGAAGCTTCTACAGCTAAACTCTTTGTAACTCCTGCACACGGATTGCCAAATGTGGTGCTCGAGACTCCAAGAGAGCAGTTTCGCAATCCAATGCAAGCCTGTGATCGTTTCGTGTTAAAAAGTCTTGGAATCGAAAAACCAAGTGCTTCAGTTATATAACACGAAGAAAAAGGGAACTAACCTTCTTTACAACAGAAAGAGCGTTGGTGCTCCTGCATTTACCATGGCTAAAACTTCCACAAGTCCCTTGAGGAGTGCCAAAGCTTGCAAATTTTATCGTTGAAATCACTTGGTTAGAAAGAGGGCACTCGAGAGAGAGCGCTGCACCTTCTTGTTTTTGCCCCGATAGGTCTGAAGTCCACATGTCTACGGGCATTGGGTGAGACTCCGAAACTCTTGAGCATAGACTTCCTACCTCTCTAGTTGCAAATGATAGCTTGGTTGGATCTCCACCAACTTCCTCAAATACCACTAGCACATTTCCACTCGATTTTAGCCACGAACGAGGAACATGGTAACTGCATGCATGATGTATACAACTCCAGTTCATGACAAAGATTCCTTAAAAAAACGCTACGCTTTAACTTTAGCAGATAGAATACTAACTAAGTCTGAGAAGGCTTTCCACAATTCCTGAGGCATTTGTCAGAATTATAGGGTCCTCTGTAGTTACACGAATCAGTGCAACCACCATTTGAAGCAGTATACGTTGGCCAGTACCGCCCAATGCTTTGTCCATTTACCCATGCCACCCCCTTTCCCATCCCCGTGAAATCTATAGCAAGCGGGCTATCACCGCCAGGGGCATCAAAATTGGCCTGAACGAACAAGAAACACAAATTTGTAATTGTAGTTCATAGTTTTGTAAACACTAACTGTTTCAAAGAGAACGCAGCCCACAAGTATTACCTTGTACCATATTAATGGTTGATTTGTAGGCAAAGCAGGCTTTGACATCCAAAGCGAAGAATCTCCATTGAACAAGCTCAACTCTTCCCCTTTTAAACCAATCTGCAAGTTCAGAGTAAAAAACGATGAGTCCACATTTAACTTTCAAGAGGCTACGAGGCTACGAGCTTAAAAAGATATTACAGACACATTAAAGAAATAAGTTAATCTCGAAAGCTAAGACGTAGTGCTATACTGCTATACATTCTGAAATTACGATTAACCTGATATGTCCACTTCTGCGAGGAAAGATCAATACTTGATCCACTTTTCGAATCTTTCAGCTGCACTGGACCAGTAATCCCTGCTCCCTTTAAATCGAAATGTCCTCCATAATTCTGGAGTCAATTGCAGGTGTTAACAGTTCATCCACTAATCATCCCATTTTGCTTAATAAATCGATGAAACCAATCGGTATAGAACAAACATGCAAATAATAGCTTCTTACAAATACTTAAACACATTAAAATCGGAGATATCTAACCTGAAGTCCAACTGTCAAACTCAAGAGATCAATTTTATTTTTCCCCGCTACAGGGCTGACTGGAACGTCTATTGAAACTCTAGCATCCTTACTGCCTCCCTTGCCACTGCCTGGTAAACAACTAACTCGCTTTTGAATATATGGGCAATATTATATGGTTAAGCAAATACTTTTAACATCAATCGTCATACATTAAGGATTTAAGGGCCTATTTTGAGTGAGTCATATTAAATTTACAATCATCTTCAAATCTAGACTTACCAAATGTGTAGCTTAGTATTGAATGTCAATTAGTGCACATTTGCAGATCAAAAGTATTGAGAATAGTCACCTAATATTCGGCTATACTTTTTGTTTTTATTGCTTTTGATATGCATAGGTGGTCAATAAGACGGTTAAAACCAAGGACCTAGCGTTAGAAAGATAATACTGAGAGAAAATAGTCGTGTAACATAAGTTATTTTGCATCACCTGCAAGCTTTCCATTAATGAAAACGTGAAGGGCATGTCCAAGTGATTGCACATGGAGAACTGCTTGAGATCCATCTTGCAGGAAAGGCTCATCGCCTTTAATTTCAATACTGCGAACGCAAGAAGTGAAAGCTTCAAAATACTAAAACATCGAAAAGAGTTGGAGATAATGATGGAAACCGTGCATTTGCATCAACTTTGGTACCTTAAAGAATACCACAGATAGTCACTCGCATCAGCTGTAGTATTTATTTGTTCCACTAAACCATCCTTTGTGAAGGCCTTATCGCTTGAAATACCCACAGGCTCGTTAACCCAACTCCAACCAGATAGTGATGCCCCGGAAGTATCAGCTTTAGAAGACTGACTGACAAATCTCGGGATGGTTGCTACAGAGTTAATCTGTCATCACAATTCGAAAGAATTAGGTCGTGCTGCTGCAAAAGCTAGTGGGTGTTTGCATGTAATTATTTGAGGAGGAGATTGAAAACAAACCTTTGCAGTATTAAGTGCCACATTCTTGCAGTCTGGTAAGATGCTTACAGACCAAGCGGGCAAGAGATAAGAATTTCCATTGAAGGTCACTGTCGCATCAGATTTGGTATGGATATTAGCTAGGAAGGCTGAGCACAGCCCTGATTCAGTCTTATAAACGCTGGCCTGACAACGAAAATGACTTTTCATTAATGGGAAAACCATTCAGTTGTGTGTAAAACATAATGCTCTACTCTCCTCAGAATGTGTTTTGTGATTCTTTGGCCAACCATATGATATGGAAAATAATTTTAAAAAATATACTTGTCAACACAGTTTTTAACTACACAATTTTCTCAAGAACTATGCCAAACTTTTTGAGTGGACAAAGAATGAGTACTTCTATTTGGTGTTAAAAGGAGATGGATGGCAACTAAGTACAACCATCTAGCACAAGAATTCATGGATACACAACACAGAACACTAACACCTCTAAATATCAGGGAAAAGAACCCTATAATGCTCGTGAATGACTTTATCTTTACGAGATTTGTTATGGATGAAAGTCTTATTTTGAGACGGGAAATATCATTAATAGTACCTCCAAATTTGAGCCGAGAGAAGTGATGGTGGGATCAGTTGCGACCATAGCTGCTTCACAAAGCTTTATCGCCTTGTGTAGATCTTTTAAGTGGCCCCATTTTGGTTGTCTTATTTGGCCTACACCACACATGGAGATTTTCAAAACCTTTTTAACACAAGTCACAGAAAAGAAATTATTTGCACTGGAAAGTATAATTGTAGACTATATAAACTATTCCCATCTATTACTCTTTAACTAAGACTGCAAAACTTTGTCTTTTGCATCGCTGCTTGGTTAAGATTACATAATAGTTAACCCTATGATTCCTACAAATTGACAAGAAAACACGAGTGGTCTTGGCTTTGATCACAGGAAGCACGAATCAACAAGCAGAGAAAATTTTGGGTATCAAGATTCAAGAACTTTACCATACTCGTCGAGTGGAGCATCATAATCATAGGATGTTATAATAAAGGGTCCACCAGAGGATCGACCAAAGTTAGTTCCTCCGTGATACTGTTTAAACAAAGCCAAAAGCTAATTATACAAGTAATGTGTTGTTATTTTTGCAGAGGGGGAGAGAGAAAGCAAGAACGAATTGCATGTCAAAAGCATCGCAACAATACCATGTAATAATTCTGGAAGGTTCCGCCCCGCTGGAAAAACCTAGCCACTGCAAAAGCAATGTCTTCTACTGGTCTATAAGGCACAGGGCCACCAAATGAAGTAAACCTGAGATTCAAAAGAACCATATCATCTGAGTAGAAGAGGGATCTATGGACTATGGATTCTTAAATTGATATTTCACTGGATGAGATTGCTTGTCTACCTTAACGCAAGAAAATAAAGACTTACCATCCAGTCCAATTCTCAGTCCACATTTTTGGCTTCTTATCGGAGTTGGGCGTGAACTGGTCACAATAGAACCCATTGCAAGTGTTTATCTGTCAATTCAGAATTTCGTATTATTCGCTACTTCAGTAGATATTTTCAAACTACTACTAGATGAAATTAATACATAAGGTGGAAGAAAGCAACTCACAATAGGATCAGGAGCATCTGCTTGCTGGCACATAACCCATGGTACCCCGGTATCCAACGAGGTAGCCATTGCTGCTGCCCATTCCACATATGGTTTAGCACGAGGTCCATAGTCGAATTGAACATTACCATACTCATTTTCAATCTGCACGGTAATAAAAGCAATTAACTTGATTCAGTTTACTCATCAGTCATCACCCAGAGATTCAAATTCCAAATCATTACACTTGGGCTTTAACACAAAGAAGCCAGCCTAAGATAGTACCTGAGACAATATGATGGGACCTCCTTGGGATGCATAGAGATTTTCTTGCTTCATCAAGTCAACAATCTTGGTCGTGAACCGCTGCATTTCAGCCTGGAACAGGACCACTTGCATTAACAGGTAATATGAAGACAGAAGCTATTGACAAAAACTGGAAATTAGTAACTAGAATGACGTAGAAACCTTGAACGGCTCGTTGTTAGATCGAAGTTCAATCCCAGGTATAAAATGCAACCAGACAGGAAACCCACTGTTTCAAGAAAACACAACATGCCCACATTAGTTAACACCAACCTCAACATTTGCAAAATGAAAGACAAGTAAATTTCTAAAAATATAGCCAGAAGAAGAACATTTACCCATAGTTCCACTCAGCACAGGCATAAGGCCCAATACGTAGATGAACAAATAAATCAGCTTCTCCAACCAGTTTCACAAATTTAACAATATCTTTCCTCCCTTCAAAATCATACTGCAGAAATCCCTTATCATATCAGCACCCTTTAGGCCTTTACTTTCTTCAATATTTTGGTTAATAAATTAACAAAGGCAGACAAATTAATAATCAAAAAAGTTTTTTTTTTCCTTAAAATTTAACCCTGGGCATTACCTAATCCGTTTGATAAACTTTGAAAAACAAAAACAAAAAAGCAGAGAAGCTCAAGCCATCACTCCAAACTAAGACTCTTGAATCTTGATACATAAACCAATAATAGGAAATTCTTTTTGTTTTCTTGTTTTGTAAAATTTCCTTAACAAGTAAAATAAAAAGGCAAAAATTGAAGAACAACCAAGAAAACGTGTGAATCTGGAAAAGAATAAAAATCTCAAGAATTAAACAAAACAAAAAAAAAAAATTTATCATAAACCTGGTTTCTAACTGGTTCGTGCAAGTCCCAGAAAATATAAGTCTCGATAACATCCAAACCTCCATCCTTCGATTTCTGAATCAAGTCTGGCCACATCTGCATTTTATGTTCACAGAAAAATAAAAATTAAAAAATTTACTGTACAGACACATGAACAAATGGTGGTGTAGAGAGACAAAGGTACAAGAGCTTAAGAGAGAGAGAGAATGAGGAGAGGAAGCTCTCTCACATCAGGAGTGCTCCGAGGATAGTGGATGGAGCCGGAGATCAAGACCCTCCGTTTGCCGTCAATGACCAATGCACGGTGATCATACGTCACATTGGCGGCAAACGGCGCCAAGCACTGCAACAGAACCACCGCGAGCACCACCGCCACACCTCCCCTCATTTTCACCGTCATCGCCACTCAACTAACCGCTCATCAAAAGCCCAGACTTTATTCCTCCCCAAGAACAGATTTTGAAACTGTAAACATATATACAACGAGACACTCGTTAGTCGTTCCTGTTGTGTGCAGAAATGGATTTCTCAAAAGTTCTTTCTTTAAAGCGCTAATTTCTGAGGTTTCTTTGGCCGATACCTTGAATTTTTCTGAGAGTTTATCTTACAAGTTGTGTAGCTTAAGAGTTTATGAGAAAGGAGCGGTCGAGCTCTCTATCATGCGCCGCGGCCGCCGTGCCACCGCTCTTATCCTGAGCCCACCTGACGACGTCGGTTCGTCGCCTTCTGCTTCGTTATTAGCTGCTCACTCTTCTGCAACTAAGCTTTGCTTAATGCAATAATGCTTGATAGATATATCAAATATAATATATCTACATATATATATATAGTTGAAAGGAGAAGAAAAATCAAACAACCTTAAGAATTTTTATTACTTTTCATGATGTTAAAATATATTAGATTATAATCTATTTATAGTAAAAGAACTAACAAATTATAGCTAAAAAAATTTAAACACTAACCCACTTACGCTAGGAAAGTAACTAACTACTGATCCCCAATTTCCTTCTTCAATTTAAGAAATGTCTCCATTTTGTAAAGATATTTACAACTTGATATTTATTTAAATAATACTCAATGTTAATTTTTTTTCACCAACTAACTCTCTGATTTTGTGATACTTAATATCAATGTGTTCGCTATGACCATGAAAGACAGGATTCTTAGACAACAAAATTGCAGACTTGTTATCACAAAAAATAGTTGTAGCCTTGTAGGTACTTTTTGCTTGTGTTGTAAAAATTTCAAAATTCTCCTCAACCAAACAGCTTGAGTAACACAATTTGCTGCTGCAATATATTCTACTTCTGCGATTGAAAGTGCTACAATATGCTGCTTCTTTGAAGACCAAAAAAATATGACTGAACCAAGTTTGTAGAACTTTTTTAACCATTGCACCATTTTCAATCGTATCTCCATATAACCTCATCTTTTTCACCATATCAATAAGATGAGTGAAATACGTATCTACTGTTTCTGTAGAAGTCATTTCACAATTATCATACAACATTCTCAACGACGGCAACTTAGACTTCTATGCCCGATCAACTTCTTTGTGTGACACCTTTAAGATGCCCCAAGCTTGCTTTGCTGTTTGAGCATGAGCTAATTGTCCAAAAATGAAGTAATCAACACCTTAGTGAATTTATCCCAATTCCAATTGATCCGCCGTATAGCGGCTGTCGGTTGTATCAGCTCATTTTGGTAGACTGGGATCAACAAAGCTCCAAAGATTTTGAGCTTTCAAATGTGTGATCATCATAATCGAGGTTGATTGACTCTGATACAAAATGTTAGATATATCAAATAATATATATATATATATATATATATATATATATATATATATATATATATATATATATATATATATATATATATATATATATATATATTTGTGTGTGTGTGTGTTTAAGTTCCAGTGCGGGTGAATGCTTCCCGTGCAGTTGCGCGGGTGATTGATGTGCGTGAGTTTTGTACTTAATGTGCGTGAGTCTTGTACTTAAGGTGTGTGATGTTTGTGCTTAATGTGCGTGACTCTGTAGTGCTTAATATGCGTGAGTTTTGTACTTAAAGTGCGTGAGTCTTGTGCCTAAGATGCGTGAGTTGTGTGCTTAATGTGCGTGCGTACTTAATGTGAGTTGTTGTTGAAACTTTAAAGTGCATGAGTTTGTGCTTAATGTGCGTGAGTTTTGTGCTTAAGATGCGCGAGCCTTGTGCTTAAGGTGCGTGAGTTTTGTACTTAATGTGCGTGAGTGTGTACTTAATGTGAGTTGTTGTTAAAACTTAAGATACGTGTGTTTTTGTGCTTAAGCTGCGTGAGTTTTGTGCTTAAGGTGCGTGAGAGTTGTGCTTAAGATGCGTGAGTTTTATGTTTATGGTGCATGAGTTTGTGTTCTGAATGTATTTTGTTTGTGTGTTTAATGTCTGTCTGTTGTGTACTTAAAGTGCGCTAATCTAATGCTTAGTGTGAATCCACCGCACAACCGCACGGGAAGTACCACCCGCACCTGATCCCTTCCATATATACATACATACATATTTTTATTTTGTGACGAGTAAAAGCTTTTATTACTTCTCATGACGTTAAAATGCATTGTACTACCATCTATTTATAGCAAAAGAAACAACAAACTATAGCTAAAAAAAAGTTAAACACTAACTCACTAACGCCACTAAAGTAACTAACCACAAATCCCACTTAAAAAAAAAAAAAAAAAAAAAAACTAACAACTACTTCGTTTAATATAATAATAATAATAATAATAATAATAATAATAATAATAATAATAATAATAATATTATTATTATTATTATTATTATTATTATTATTATTATTGTTATTGTTATTATTATAACAAGGCACCAATGCACCATCTTTATATTTAGGCGCTAAATCTCTTCTCTTAATTAAAACAATTACTAATTTTCTTAAATTATTACTCCGTATCATCATCATCATCATCATCACATCATCATCATCATCATTATTACCTCTAATGGTCCTCCAAGTATTGAGATATTACCCACTGTGGTCCTGCAATTTTAAACCGACCAGAAGACGTCCTACTAGTTTAAAAACATAACCACACATGATCCTTCGTTAGTTTTTCTGTCAAAAGAGAGTTAAGGGGAGGACAAAATTGCCATTTCACCATTACTTTCTTCCTTATTGCCTTCGTTCAGAGCACCGTAATATCGCAAACTATTTTTCCTCCAAATCAAAGAGTCCTAATATAGTCGTGAAGGTCAGCGACAACAATGGAGGCTTCGTATGGATCAAGTTCCATGACAAGGAGTGGCATTTTGAAGAATGGTGATGTGAGCGTAATTGTACATGTTTTTAGTGTTAGTTTGAATCTATTTGTGGGGTTTAAGTTCATGAAAATGTTACTTTAAATGCATATTCCCTTGTTTTGTCATTAATATATGGTTTTATACTTGATTTGAATGTTTTACTGTGTTTGTTAGTGTTTTGGAACCATTGTAGATCAATTGCAAAAGCAAGGAAAGTTCTTGGACGAGTTTGGAGCCAAAACAAAGTCAATGTGAAGCTAAAGAGGTGGCTAAAATGCTTCAAAGAAAGTCAAAAAGTGGTACTTTCAATGGATTTGATCACAAGAACCAAACAAGGAAAAAGTGGAGCAAAAGACCAAAGAAGTGTAATTCCCTCTTAATTCAGCGACAACTTAGTATTTTGATCATATCTCATGCTAGGAATGTCTGATTCAGGTGATTCTTGCGCTATTGGAAAGAAGACTTGAAGGGCTACATCCTATGACTCATAAAAAAAACTTGACGCGTCGAAAATTTTCAGTGAAGTTTCATCAGTAAAAATTCTCACACAGATTGGCGACAGTTTGATTTTCGGACCATATCTTAGCCTAGGAATATCCAAATGAAGTGATTCTTGCGCCATTGGAAAGAAGACTTGAAGAGATGCAACTCTTATGAAGACATCAGAGTCTATATCAGAAGGAAAAATGGTCAAAATAATCCTGAAAATCGGACATATGTCACTGGGCGAGATTTTTGAAAATTTCCTAATTTATTCCTATTGAGCTTCAACTATAAAAAAACCCATCTTTGATCAACCCTAGGGCATTATACTGAATTTTGGAGACAAGAAAGAAGAGAATTAAGAGCTACAAGTTGTCTTGGGAAGCAAGAAGAAAGCTGAGAGATTTGGAAGAATCACTTGGTTTATTCTTGTACTCTTTTTGATTACTTGTAAACTCTTTATTATTGCTATGAATTCTATATTAGCCATGTATGGCTAAGTTTTCTTAAAGATTCTTGGGTAAAAAGTGTTTATGAACCTATGTGCATGTACTCTCAGATTCTTTAATACAATAATATTTGGATTATAACTTGTGTTTGCAATTGTGATTATATTTTTTGATGCTAGTAGTTAACGACCGTAACTCCTTGTTTCATGGTTTTCTTTGTGTCACAACGGGAGTTGGGCATAAATTAGGGCACTCACAATTGCACTTAACTGTTGCACCTTGAGAGATGACAAATATGTTATGGATTTTAATTCTTGATTATTGCACATCAAGATATGTTAGTAGTTAGGGATTTATTATGAATGCTTGTTCTTTTATTTTTGGGTGTTTATACCACGAGAGTGGATATTCACTAAGGTTAGAGATTACGGGAGTAACTCTATACCACCTTTGCATTCTCACACTTGTTAAACCCGAATTTTAATATTGTTCTTTAGTTTGACACTAGGTGATTAAATACTTGAATCCCATGAATCTCATTCTTTCTCAATTGTTTCCACAAACTTGCATACTTGTTCTTTATTTAGTTTTTCTCATTGTTCAATCATGTCTTTCGTTAGGATTAGCTTCTCGTGAATAAATTAGTAACTAGTGCTTAATACCTCACTTTCCTGTAGATCGATAACCCGATACTTCGAATATTTTTGTTTGAGAAATATACTACAACTAAATAAATATCTGACTGAGTCTTTAGATGTGGAAACAATATAAAACTTTGTGGATAAATCAAAACTCAGGGTGTAAGTATTTGGTGTGCTCCACATAAATGATGAGTAATATTGATTTTTTTTTTTTTGGCTATTATTATTATTATTATTATTATTATTATTAATAAAATAACAGCTGGCTCGAAACACAGAGTTATTACCGACAAGTGTACGTTTATTTTTAGTGCTACATTGAAACCTGCAAAATTAATGATAATTGACAGAATCTACTGTGTGATTTGGACCATTTGGTATGTAATTATCAACCTCACATGGTGGACAGTTAGGCTTTTATTTTAGGTATATGGAGTATGGACTAATACCTAACGTTCACAAAAAAAATCATGCACCATTGTAGTAATAAAATTATTTATATTCATCGATAATTTATAAATTAGCTAATATAATCTTATGATTATAAGTTTAATAATAATATACCTAACTAATAATTAAGATAGATAGATGACTAATGTCATGTCAAAGACAAATATAATATTAGAAAAGTTAGTTTAAAGGCCAAAAAATTAAAGCATTATGTTTGCCCTTTATATTTAGACCAATTTTGTCCTTCCAGGTGTATCAATTTTTTTAAACAAAATTTGTCTTGCTCAAGATATGTCTCAATTAAGAATCACAATTATATTCTTTATATTAATGAACTTATTAATCAACTTTATCACAATTTAATCAAATCACATAAAACAATAAAAGAGCCAACAAAAAAATCCTCTTTGTAAATACTTAGTACGATAATAAATGTGTTGTTAACACTTTTAGAGATTACTAGTTCTTTTACGCGCTTTGTGCGAATGGAATAATGCCCAATGACTATTTTAAATAAGTATTTTAAAGTATATCAATGCAATATTATATTGGAGATGTTTTCATAGGTATAAATATTGAATCGGTAATTCAAAGTATATATAAATGCAAGATAATATATGAGACATTGATTATATTGTCACTAAAATAAATGTTTGCAACTTTGTAATAACGCTAGTCTAAAAACAATAGTCTAAATAAATACTACTTTTGGTTTAAATTTCTCTAATATAATTATTCTTAATTCTCTTTTGGGTAGCATTGTCATTATCTTCATCTTCAGTACATGTCCTCTTCTTTTTTCTTTTTTTTTTTTTATTGGTAGTTTGTCATGTGCAATTGGGTTACTGGTGGTAGCATATATGGATGAGATTATGGTGTAGCAAGCTTTAGATTTGCCTTGTTATGTATATGATCTGATGGGATCTTAGTTGTACTATTAACTCTTTATCTTACAAGCACCTATTGATATTTGTTAGTGGTTGTTTTTCCCTATATGTTTCATGCATTGTGAGATGTGTGTCATAGGTTATAATGTGAAAGTATTGAACAAAATATTAATATTTATTATATTTGTATAAAATACTTGGTAAGTAAATATATATAACATATTTTGTATTATAACTTTGATATTTAATTACAAGATAAGGTAAAAAGAAGACAATGGACAATGTAGTGAATATAATAAATTAATAAATTTGAAGGTAATGAATTTTGAATTGTAGAAAATAAAGATAATATAACTAATGAAATTATATCTCTTTTAAAATTTTTATAATGAATAATTTTTTTTTTAAATAAAGGCATTATAAACATCTAATTCTAAATTAATTAAATGCATATGTATTATTTTTTGTTGTAGCTACTAATTTATTTAATTTAATAAGAGTAATAAAGTGGCGTACATACTTTTCATCAACAATAATGAAATCATTGATTTTTTTTTTTAAAAAAATTTACATTCGTTGTTGAGACAAATTGTTTTGAGAGTTTGTCAATGACAATTCTTACAATTCTTGTCAATAGAGGATGATAATAAATAATTCGAAATATATAGTTACAATAGATATTGTTATAATGATATAGTAAAAATTAACTTACAAATTTGTTTAGAAGTTTTAATGCATAGATATTGAGCTAGTGGGATGTCAACATTGTCAAATTCTTTGGAAAACGGTCTTACCGTTTTAGAGTTCAAGTGTAATTATATTTATGATCAACAACTTTGTAGTTAGGTCGCGCAGGTCTGACAATGATGTAAGAACAATTTTGTCCGATAAAAAAAATAATAATATACTATTTGTAAAATAATGTACAATTGTAGCATTATTAAAATACATACAAAAAATATTAATACCATAACGACCTAAATCATACCAATAATGCAAAAGTATAATTGAAATATTAAGTTTTGTTCTGATCTAAATAATCAAAATAAGATTAATTATATTAAACGGAAAAAAAAAACACTTAACCTAAATTTTTTTTAATGCATAAAAATCAAATGATTTTTAAAGTTATTGATTTATAATCTTTAATGCTTAACTTTGAATGTTAGGTATTTAGTTGGACTAATTATTTGACCAAAGTTTATGTTAAATTTTATATTATATTTTTTTAATACATTTTAACATATTCGTAGTATATATTTAACAATTATGCCAACTCTATTTGGGATGTGGTTCGAACCTAAGACCTTTCTTATAGAAATTAATGAGTAAGTTAAAAATAATAAATAGTTAACGGAATATTCCATTACTAAAGTTTATACTAACGGAATTTAAGTTATTTAGGGGAAGCAAATAATATAATAGAGGGTAAATAAGGAAAATCATTAAAAAAAAATACTAAAATCGAAATGATATGAACCATTCATTTTAAGAAAGACATTTTTTTTATTCCAGTTAAGGGCCTAGCATTATTGGCTCTTATTAGAATTGTAGATATATTTTTTTTAATACATTTTAACATATTCGTGGTATATATTTAACAATTATGCTAACTCTATTTGGGATGGGGTTCGAACCTAAGACCTTTCTTATAGAAATTAATGAGTAAGTTAAAAATAATAAATAGTTAACGGAATATTCCATTACTAAAGTTTATACTAACGGAATTTAAGTTATTTAGGGGAAGAAAATAATATAATAGAGGGTAAATAAGGAAAATCATTAAAAAAAATACTAAAATCGAAATAATATGAACCATTCATTTTAAGAAACAATAGTACTGACATTTTTTTATTCCAGTTAAGGGCCTAACATTATTGGCTCTTATTAGAATTGTAGATCTCTGACCGTACTATAGTGTACACCTGATCGATATCAGGTCCTATACTTGAGTAGAACCCAATCCGACCAGCACCGACCCGATCATATACTTCCCCGACCTGGATCCCAGACCGGGGGTGATATCGATGGTCGACTGGAGATCAGTACCAATTGCTTTGCTCTGATCATATTAGGTCGGGACCGAACACCTGACCTTCCATACTTGGAGCCTTGGGCCTAGCCTTACTAGACAAATTCAACGATAGTGGATCCTACAACGTCAAGAATTTGCGAACACGTGGATGGATCAGTCTGGACAACCGACCTCGCCCTTAGCATGCGTCTCACGTGCCATGCATGCTGAGAGACTGGTAGCTGTTCCCTTACACCCCATATAAATACCACATTAAATGCGAAGAAGGGGACTTTTATTTGAACAATTTCTAAACCTCTACTTTAAGCCCGAAAACCTTTAACCCACTATCACCAACAAAGCAGGCTAAGAAAAGGGCCAAAACCGGACCCGATTGTAATATCTTACAAATTAGTAGTATCCATCGTATTTACTACATCAAACACTAAAAAACAAAATTAAAAATAATTGTGTACTATCAATCCTCATGTAAAACGTATTAAAAACCTACCATTAATTAGACAAGCTGTCGGAGATGAAAAATTTAGTGGAGGAATGTCAGCGAAGGTTGTGCTTATAATATAAGCAAGCAAAGCTTACATATATACTTCACGTCATTAGTGGTCCAAGGTTATCCATATGCATGATCAGTTGAAAACTAATATAATTAAGGTTTACTTAAGATCACAAGCATTCAATATGATTAGAGATTGAGCTAAATCAATCCATATTAGTGTCCAAAACGAAAAGCAACTGCATGTAATTAATTATTGCTTAGAAGTAATATAAAGTAACGTGCTTTCAAGTCAAAACTTTTTAGTTATGAGTTACTAGAAGAGTATGTTTTATAGCATTAATGTTAGAAAATTATAAATTTCAAACCATTATTTAAAAGGTGGTAAGAAATTTAGACCATAATTATTTTTAACAGTGATTGGAAACTCAAACAAATGTCTTTTTTTTTTTTTTTTTTTTTTTTTTTTCTAGATTGTACACTGAGGCTCGATCTCATGACCTCCCATATAAAAGAGTCACTACATATCATCTGAGCATAATGTGATATTTAATCCTTTCTCATTGACAGAATTTTATTTTTATATTTGAAAAGCAAACACACAAAAGAAATAAGAATAAACTCATAAATCTTCAAAAGGATAGTTTTATCATCTCGATTGAATACGTCGTATAAAGTCTTTATAATACGATTTATTTTCTTGTTTAATTTATTAACTATTACATGAAAATAAAATTTATCTAATACACTCTTAAATTGTGATTGCAAATTTCTACCATCAAAATAAATAAATAAAAGCCTGAAACATAGACAATTATTCACGATAATCACGGTTTGTATTTGTCTGAACTCTGAAGCATTGTGATATTTTGCGTGTAAAATGATGTGTTTATCTTTAATTATTGTCACAGCCTGATAGCCTTCAGGGTGATTCGTTCCAATAATTTTAAAATCACAACACGGAACTTCATTCACGTAATCACGTCATATATATTCCTCCACCAATTATTCTTTATTTTTTTTTTCCTGTCAAAGTTATACATAAGAAAAATATTATTTAGAGTCTCAAAATCTACTCTCACCTAATAATATTATTCTCTCATACAATTTTTTTATGTAGACATTTTTATTGCAACTCACATACAAAATAAAAATAATCTATCATTGTTTGATACACCTTAAGAGCTCAACATACCATTAGGAAGAATGTAAATCCACTTTGAATATAATTTCACATTGTGATTGTCGAGATTCAAACCTTAATCACTTCTCCCAAATACTACCTACTAAACCAGTGAGTTAAGCACGTGCAGACAACTATAACTCTATACATAACTAGTGGTGTTCTAATTGGATATATTAAATATAATATATCTAAATATATATTTATCTTATATCATTTTTTTTGACAATTGTCACATACTCAACAAATTTTGGTGCAGTTCAGGAACATAGAACACATCGGATATAAAATTGGGAATACCATCCTTCAACTGAATAGAGATTTTATCTTTTTTTCTCAAAATTGGCACTTTTTACTTATTGCCAAATGTTACTTCAGACCGGACTGATTCATCTAGTTTGAAAAAACAATTCTTTCTTCCCACACATATAGTTACTACACCAGTATCCAAGAACCATATGTTTTTATCTGCAGAAAAACTATCACTGGCCAAAAGTAAAGTTTTAGAACTCTCACAAGACTTTTCAGCAATGTTTGCTTGATTTCCACGATTGTTTTACATTGTCCTTATTATACCAGCAATTTGCAATCTTGTGTCCATATTTGTCACGATTGTAGCAATGAAATGGAAATTTACCTAGGTATTACATCCACCTTTTCCTTTCCTTGGTTGGAGTTACCACGTCCTCCTCCTTGGTTGGAGTTATCACGTTCTCTTCCACTAGATCATCATCTTCCTCTTCCATGACCTCTACCAGATCTTCCACCTCTTTGATTAGTGCCAATCATATTAAGGGTGACTTGGCTCTTCAAAGCTTCTTTTGCTTGTGGCTCTGATTTTGACACAATCCTGTCAATATGACTTTCTATCATACCTTTCAGCTCTGCAATTGATAAGAGCTCAGTATTGTACGACTCTGTTATTGAAGTCACCACATGGTCATATTTCATCGGCATAGTTTGAAGAACTTTTTCAACCATTGCACAATCTTCAATCGTATCTCCATATAACCCATCTTATTCACCATATCAATAAGACGAGTGAAATACATTTCTACTGATTTTGTAGAGGTCATCTCACAATTATCATACAACCTTCTCAACGATTACAAGATAGACTTTTGTGCCCGATCGACTCCTTTGTGTGACACCTTTAAGATGTCCCAAGCTTGCTTTGCTATTTAAGCATGAGCTAATTGTCCAAAATTGGAGTAATTAACACCTTGGTGAATCTGTCCCAAGGCCAATTGATCTCGCCGTATAGCGGCTGCATAAGCTTCTTCTGGTAAATCAGGATCAATAAAGCTCCAAAGATTTTGAGCTTTCAAATGTGTGGTCATCATAATTTGTCAATAATTGTAATCAAGTTTCTCATCCAATTTGGGACCCGACCATACAATATTGAAATTTGTTGTCATATTTCACTATAGAAAATATCTCGGGGTTGGAAGATTGACTGACTCTGATACCAAATGTAAGATATATTAAATAGAGGAATAACAATATTTATTTTACTTCAAACTCTTACAACTTGATATTCAGCGCTAAAATGCCAAGCTATTTATAGGTAAAGGAAAAAACTAACCACTGAAGCACTAACACACATTACTCACTAACTTTAATTTATTTAACAACCCATTAACCCGCTATCTTAATTCCACTAATTAAAAATAACTAACCACTAACTTGGTTTAATATTATAATAATATTATTATTATAACAAGTTTTGATTCCATTTTGACATATCTCATCCCATACTTGTAAATTATGATTCTTCTTTGAGTTAATTCCAGCAATGGTCCTCCGACTATTGCGATTTTCCAAAATTAGTCATCGTCTTTTACTTTGGACGAATTAGACCCTTGACTATCAGATTTGTTCCACTAATGGTCCTTCCGTTACAAATCAATTTGTTAGACGTTAAGTAGAGGGGTACAACAGTCATTTCCTCTTATTTCTTTCTTCCACCAACTCCATTGCTTTGTCAAGCTTGAACAAAGGACGAGAAGCCAGTCAGACGGCGGCGGCGGCACACAAGAGGCACGACAGCTGGTTTCTGCCTCGATGGAACCTTGCTGGGGTCGTTCCTCTCGCGGGTCTGATAAGAAAGAGATGAAAGAAAGAGAATAGGAAGAAGGAAGAAAAGGCATACTAGAAAACAAGATCTCACCATTTTAAGTTTGCGCAGTTCTCTTTTTGCAATTTTCATCCTCCTTGCACACTGTGTAGCAATTGTTGCTTTCTTCATCCTCCTATAATGAAGGTGGGCCAGGAATCCACGGCAATGAGTTTGAAATCAATGCAAATAGATTTGATAAATAGTGGCAAACCCACTCTGGCGGTAGCGGTGGCGGAGCTCAAGCGGGCTGGGCCGCTGATCTGGAGTCTGCCTTCCATCTTTTGGGTCGGTGTACCTGTCAAGTTCCAACTCCCCTCTTCCTCCTCCTTCAATGGCTTCAGAGCAGCTGGGTAGAAGCGAAGCAGCTAAAACGGAGATGGCCAGCAACCTTCTACTCAAAACAATTGACGTCAGCGCTTTCACGAAAACGGGAATTGAATTATCAGTCTCAATGCTGGTAGAATAAATGATAGAGAAATTGAAGAGACATCTATGTCCAAAGGATTGCCCTCTTCCTCTCTTCTGGGTCTGCTGCTTCTGTGGTGGAAATTGAGAGTTGAAGAGCGTATACCCATATCCGCAAACTGAGATTTGGGCAGCCCGATATATCAAACCTGCCATCAAACAACGAATTGGAGATTTGAAAAGAGAAACTCCCCTGTCTCTGAGGAGTCTGAGCTCTTAGTCTTTGACGACGCTCCACTTCTATCTCACATCCTCAACCTTGTTGGAAGGCAGCCTCCAGATCAGATGCTCAGCCCGCCTGAGCTCCGCCACCGCCAGAGTGGGTTTGCCCAGACCCGCCGAGGGTTGGTCATTAGAGCCCAGCAAGGCTCCACCGAGGCAGAAACCAGCCGTCATGCCTCTTGTGTGCCGCCGCCGTCTGATTGTCTTCTCATCCTTTGTTCAAGCAATGGAGTTGGTGGAAGAAAGAAATAAGGAAATGACTATTGTACCCCTCTACTTAACGTCTAATAAACTGATATGTAACGGAAGGACCATTGGTGGAACAAATCTGATAGTCAAGGGTCTAATTCATCCAAATTAAAAGACGAGGACTAATCTTGAAAAATTACAATAGTCGGAGGACCATTGCTGGAATTAACTCATTCTTCTTTCTTATCTTTGAAAAAAATCATACAAAGAGCAAACCTATCATCCTGACTTAAAGATCAGGAGTAACACTAATAGTGGATCTTGAATGATTTTTGATACAGTAAAAAATTAAAACGTCTTGATTTTTAACTAAAGTGAAGGCTGGTTATTTGTTGAATTTTCTTCCGATAAGTGAAGAACTTTTGTCAGAAAAAAAAATAGGCCGGCGTTGGGGCGCTTCAGAGTGGCTGCCAGTTAGCGCAGCGACTACTCTGAAATGAAGTTTCTTCTATTTTTTTGTTTTATTAAGATGTCCATTGCAACTGTCAGCTGCTTTATTCTTCTTTTAATTTTTATTTTATTTTTTATTTTTAACCTAGTCGTTGCATCGACCAACTTCTTTTTATTTTTTATTTTTATTTTTTAAAAGTTTTTCTTGTTTAATTTTGTTGTTAAATTTTTAAAATTTGAAAAAAAAAAATTATGCAATATAAATGTAGTATATAATTTTGATACCATATCGATCATTAGAATTGAAAATTTATAATTATAAATTTATTTTAACTTTGACATGTTTAATTTATGCAATATAAATAAATTTATTTTTACACTGAAGGTGCACCACTAACACTTAAGGTGCGCCTTTGTAACACTTAAGGTGCGCCATTTTTTCACTTTGCCTCTATCTTCCCGGGAGGCGATTTATTTTATTTTATTTTAAAAAATTCATTGATTTGAGTCGTTGATCTAAATTTAATCAACAACTCATATCTCACCACATGTTACCCGTGCGATGCAAGAAAAAGATTATACATTAATGAATTTAAATAAAATTTTTTTAAAAAATGAAAACATGTTAAAATGTATAATATAATATAATAATACACTTGGACTTCCATATATTAGGTCAAGTATCTATTTTCATAGCATACAAAACTAAAATTAAAATTTTATATGGTTAATATAGTTCCGAGCAACTTCTACTTTTAGTCATCGACTATTGCGGTATTGTTACAACTAGTTCTATTCTTTTAATTTCGTCATATTATTACATCCATGACTTTGAGCAACTTCCACTTTTAGTACTCGACTATTGTGGCATTGCCACATTTAGTCCTATTCTTTTAGTTTTTTCATATTACATCCATGACTTTCATTTGATTGCCACCATTAGTCTTCCGTTAAAAATTTCATTAATTTACCGTTAGAATTGACAAATAACAAAAGAAAACCCTTACACATATCTAACTCATCTTTTGTACATATTAGAAAGTGTGAATTCCATTTTTGGTCATAATGTTATAGGGGCGTTTCCAATTTTAGTCCACCTTAATTTTTTTTGCCACTTTATAACCACTATTATTGAATGTGTTCCACTTTTAGTCCCACCGTTAGTATTTCCATCAAGAGGCCGTGTAATCTAGGGGTATTTTGACATTTCTTCTCATCCAAGACTATGTTTGACTAAAGAAATGAGAACATTAAACCTAAAACCTAAGAAACCTCGCCGGCCCATGTTGGAACGAACGAAACAATGCAGCTTTGGCTTCCCATTCTCGTTGTTCAAAGAGCCATTTTCGAATATCGAAGGAGGAGGACGAAGCGCCTGGATTAAAAGAGAAGAGACAAACATAAAAACACCAAAATACCCTTTGATTATACGGCCTCTTGATGAAAATATTAACGGTGGACTAAAAGTGGAACACATTCAATAACAGTGGTTGTAAAGTGGCAAAAAAATTAAAGTGGACTGAAATTGGAAACGCCCCTATAACAGTAGGACAAAAAATGGAATTCACTCTATTAGAAATATTGTAAATATCAAAGGATGTAATATCGTAACTCATATAAATATGAGTTACGATATGTGTAAGGATTTTTTTCGTTGTTATATGTCAATTTAAAGATATCGCTGTGTTTCAATATCGTAACTCATATTTCTATGAATTACGATATTTCTATGAGTTACGATATGTGTAAGGATTTTTTCCGTTGTTATGACATTAATATTTTCTGTCTGTATTTCTATAATGATACAATTGTACATTACTTTACAAATATTGTAATATTATTTTATTATCAGATAAAATTGTTCTTACATAATTAAAGTTATATATATATATATATATATATATATATATATATATATATATATATATATATATATACATATATATATATGAGTAATGCTACCCACCCTTCATAATCTCCCCCTTGACATGACACTTTTCATTTGATGATTTAGTCTTTGATAATAAGTTAGTGGGATCACAATTCATGACATCCAATTGTTATAAGCCACATTAGGATGGATTTCATGTGAGGAGGAGGGAATATTTTAAGAGATTAAAGCATACACACACACACACATATATGGACAGATCTAGAGAATCATCTGAGTGGGAGCAAAGTTTAAATTACATTAGAAATGTCAATGACAAAATATCAACTTTTTAATTAGATAAAATTAGATAAAATAATTTGAATAATGCTATATTCATAAATACTTTTTAATTTTAATTTCTTTTAGTTAGATCAACTTTAAGTTTTTCTAAATTAATTTGAATACAATGAAATATAATATAAACTTATATACTACATTAATTAAATGATTCATAAAAAGTAGACTAGAAAAGCATTTAATTTATTAATTAAATGATTCATAAAAAGTAGACTAAAAAAATATTTAATTTATCTTGTGAAGGAATGAAAGAGATAAAATAAACAAAAGAAAATAATAACAACTGATGTTACACGTGAGATTTTAACATGAAGTTTGACGTTCAACAAATATAGATACAATTAACAATTTAAACATAAATATAGATTTTATATAAAATTTAATACTATATATGTATATACATACATACATATAAAGAGGTGGGTGGGGTGGGGGAGCGGGGCAGCTGCCCCCACAGTGACTCCGTCTATATATATATATATATATATATATATATATATATATATATATATATATATATATATAATATATATATATATATATATATATATATATATATATATATATATATATATATATATGCCATGAAATAGCCTTATATTTGTGCTCAATTATGCTTGCTTTTGGTTCAAATGTTAGGTAAAGGAAGGTGCAACAATGCATAATTTGGTGTATCTTGATTGAAGGAAGAAAAGATTGAGTAATGGTGAAGCAAGCATGAAATGATGCTAATCTTGGGAGAAAACGAGGCTTAAAATCACAAGAAAAAACACCCGAATGCACACCGGTAAACGAAGGAGCAAAATGGTAGCGTGAAGGTCATTTGGAGGAACTCACGCTGACACTCACACCGTGAGTCCGTGGCTGAGTCTCTGATCAGGAGACTCACAGTGTGAGTTTCAGCGTGAGTATGCTGATCAAATTCTGATCCTTGAACTCACGCTGAAACTCACACCGTGAGTGCTAGTGTGAGTCCTAATGATCAGAATCTGATCATTGAGACTCATGGTGGGACTCACACCGTGACTCACACTGTGAGTCCCACCGTGACTCCTCGTCCAGTGGGTTCCGAGTTGGCGCGAACTTCAGACTATAAATAGTTTTTAATGGTTATTTTGTATATAGTTTTCAATTTCTGACTTCTCCCTCTAATTTTCTCTCCACAAATCCATCTCAGAACCTTTCATATTTTTGCATCTTACATCCCATGTGGTTTTGAATTCTATGGTTATTACTCTAATTGCTTCTAGTTTTACCATTCAATTATGAGTCAAACATATCTAGGGATTTGCATTGAATTTCTTTGTACAGATTCTAATGTGAATTTAATTGCCAAAATTAGATTGTGTATTGTCTTCATGTTGAACTTGGTTATGAATTGTGTGAAATTGAATTGACTCTTCCATAGTTATGGCCAAACTATACAACAGATATTTGAAATTGGTGTTTCACCTATGAGAATAGAGCTACACCATGGCCATACCTCTCATATTTCTTACTCACCTTTGAGAAAAAGGGAGTTTGAAAGAAATGGGTATACAAAGTGTATGTTGAATTGCCTCATCTAACCAAGTTGCCATGAGAATGAGACTTAGGATTAGTTGATAGTCCAATTGATCACAAGAGTGGCATTCACACTTACACCATTTCCCCAAGTTTGTCATCTACAATTGCATAACTTAAACCTAAGTCACACAAGGGACTCTATGCAAGGATGTTTGGTTTAAATCTCACTTTCATCTATTATCTTGTAATTCACTTGTTAACATTATAGACTATTTGAACATGTAATACTCCAACATCTATTGGTTAGCTTTCAAACACTATATGAACCCATGCTTAACCCCTCATTACTTAATTCCTTTAAAGGCATTCCTTGAGGACGATACTCACTAAACATCACCATTAAAACCAACTTTCATATATACATACATACATACATACATACATATATATATATATATATATATATATATATATATATATATATATATATATATATATATATATATGATTATTTTCAAATACAAACCCCCCTTAAAATACAAAATCCCCTTAAAATACAAACTGTGTGCATGTAAGTATGTTAATGTGTGCACGAGCTAATCCCAGATATTGTTGATAGTGTGCCCAGTGTGCATGTAAGTATGTTAATGTGTGCACGAGCTTTGATGGATGGTTATGATTTTTTCGTCTTACGCGCTGTGTGCATGTAAGTATGTTAATGTGTGCATGAGCTTTGATGGATGATTGTGATTTTTCCTCCTACGCGCTGTGTGCATGTAACTATGTTAATGTGTGCACGAGCTAATCCCAGAAATTGTTGGCAGTGCGCCATTTGTGCATGTAAGTATGTTAATGGGTGCACGAGTTCAAGTTTGTATTTTAAGGGGGTTTGTAACACCCCAAATTTTCAGCATAAATTAAAACCATTAAAGCTTACGAAATAAAGATAAAGCTATCATTAATACCCAAAACAGAGCGGAAGCTAAACATAAGTATTGGGGTGCTATGCCACATCTAAGCTTGAGAACCTAGATGCATATGCTAAAACTAACTAAACAAAGCATAGACCATAATCATTATCCAAATACAAGCATGGCTCACAGGCCGTCTCTCTAAAGCTAACTACTAATCAACTAGGAACCGCAACTCCGACTAGCGCGCTCACGAGCCAACTAATCAGTACCTGAAAAACATGCGGTATTACAACCGTTAGCGAATAATGCTAAGCAACCCACTCCCACCCGTTGAGTACAATACATATAGATATAAGAAACCATTTTGAGACTTGAGAATACATAAATATAGTCCTAAATAACTCTAACTTTAAAATCAAGAATAAGACTCAAGACACGCCAACAGACTTGCCACAACAAGACACATAAAGACACTAGCATGCAAACTACGACAACAGGACAAGACGACAATAAGACTCAACAATAGCAACAAGATCACGCAACAAGACATGTCCATGTTCCAACCTTATACCAAGTTCCAACCTTTACGCCTCTCCAACCTTATAACAATTCCAACTTGTACCTCCAGGCCACCCTACACACCACATCTTTATCCATCCGGAGCACCGCATGCTCCCCGCCTATATAACTGCCAACAAGACCACCGATCTCTTAGCATCCGCGATGCCATTAAATCACACACCGGTACCGTAGTACCATCACACACAAGCACGCGCAGTGCATCAAACCGCCAACATATCTTTTCCGCAAATCTCATATCTTTTCTCATCATGGACAACAACACAATAAACGAGACTCGACAATGACTTCATAAGGGGATAATCAGGGGAAGGGCACATCATGCATAATGACTCTCAATAACAAGAGACCTCAAGGCGTCCACAAGACTCATAAAGACCACTATAGACCATACTCTGACACTACACGATACAAATATGGGCCACATGCAAAGACACAAAACACGACTCACATTACGGTACTTAAGACATCGTACTGGACTCACAAACATCAAACGGGGTACAACGGGGCACGGGAAAATGACCAACGGAGACCGACAAAATACCCCACCGCCCGTACCAGCGGGAGGACATCCTCCCGTCGGACTGCCCGCCGCCGTCGGACTGCCCACCGGCGGGCAGTCCAGCAGGTGGTCGTCCACTTGCCGGCCACCCGCTGGAACAGTGGCCAGCTTCCGGCGGGTAGTCGAGTGGGGGTTCGTTCCCCCACCGACTACCCGCTGGAACACATGTTCTTGGCATCTTTCCCACCCTTGGAATTCCCCAATTTTACCCAAAATCAAGTCCCAACACGCCCAAACACATATCAACAACCATAGGGACTTGAACACATAGAATAAGCCAAGAAACAACACAATTGAACCCTAAACGCAAACTCTAAACATGCCAATACTCAAGGATAAGCACCTAATGGTTCAAGAGCATCAAGAACCTCAAGAACATCAAGAAACCAACTATATAAGACCCTAAGGACAAGCTCTAAACATAATTAAATACAAGAACATGCAAACCACCACACAAGATCATCAAGAACATCAAGAATAACAAGAATCCATATCATAAATCATAAAGACAAGCTCTAACAAGGCATACCCACAAGATCACACATACAATCATTCAAAGGAGCCAATAAGTAAAGGATAGCAAGGAAAATAGGTTTTGTAAGACATGGGTTACCTCGTAGCTTTAATTAAACTTCTTACGACTTCTAGGATCTTTCCTCAAGGTCCTCCTCCTAACAATCTTTCCTAAGCTTGGTGACGGGGAATTCTTTGTCTGAACTCTGGGAGGGGATTTTCGAGTGGTGGAGGAGAAGGTGGGAGGGAAAGGTTCAAAAGGCTTTCTAATCCCTTTTATTTAGATTTAGGAATCCTAATCAGAGCTTAATTAATAATGGGCCCTCTTCCCTTATCCTAATAGGCTTGGGGCTTCAATATGGGTAAGGGTCCACGATCCTCTATGCACCATATTAATTAATTAGGGGATCGTGACTGAATTAAATTCTTTTAACTATTCTTTAACGGAATTAATTAAATAATTAATCTAAGTTTAAGGGCCATAACACGGGTGTTACAGGGTATGTATTTTAAGGGGGTTTGTATTTGAATGCAATATATATATATATATGTATATATATATATATATATATATATATATATATATATATATATATATATATATAAAATAGATAATAGGGTTTCAATGAGAACACTTGCTTAGGTGAGAACGTTAGAACAAATCGTGTGCATCCATTAAATATTTTTTAATTGTCTAGATTAGATTAAGTGTGTGCGCACGCGAATTAAATGTGTGCAAATGCACTTATATACTAGTGATAAAATGAGTCTATCTTGTTATAAGAGTCCGTGTGGACAGATCTGGACCATTGAATTCTTGAGATCAATGGCTTAGATTTCGCCAACTGTGTAACGTGAAATGTGCAAGTAAGTGCACAGTTGCCGTGTAACACCCCCAAACAAGGCCCAATAAAAGCCCTAACACATGCAGATTAAACAACAAAACTAGCACAGCGGAAGATAAAAACGGAAACTGGATAAAAAGAAATCCAACGGGGTGTTATGCCACGTCTACCAAACCCGGTAAACGCTACGGCGAACAATCTGCAAGTGTATAAAACTATCCCAAAACATCAATCTAACTACATTGGGCGCACAGGCCACAAAAACCACAAGATAAAGGTGCTAAGCTACCAGGCTCTAGAAATCGTGCTCGTCTAAACATCACTTGAAAGATAGAAAGATAAACATAGGACGACGCCCGGTCAACGATAATGCTGGTAACCCACCAACACCGTTAAGTATCATATATAGGTAGATATAAGATAGAAAACCATTTTCGAAACGGAATACATAAGTATATAAGTTAAAAGCCAAGATCGAAAGACAACACAAGACTCATCACTCTCAAAGATAACACCGGGAACACATCCCAAACAACAAAGGTTACCACAACACGAAGGAAATACAACTCACCCATGGCAACACATGCCCTTGTGACTACACACGTCACAAGAAAGAGAACTCACCACAATGGCTACACAAGCCCTCGCGACATCACCCATCACGAGTTGATATGCTTTCCTTATGCCCTGTTCCAACCTTATGGCTACCCCCAACCTTATACCTTCTTCCACCATTACCTCCAGGACCCCTGTACAGCCAAGTCCAACCTTATTTCGCCGGGACCGTCGTCCCCCACCAACAACCCGCCTATAAGACCACCAATTTCATAGTACACGAGGTACCGTACACACACATGGCACACATGCCCGGATAACACATGTTATCCCCCAATCACGTGAACCTTTCTCGAAGGAACACAGCTCCATAATCACGTCACGGCCACCACGAGGACCGCTGCAATACCTTGGTGACTAGCGTCCCATACCACTAATCGTGCAATCCAGGTAAAGCCACACACGCACAACAACTCACATGAGTCAAGCAACGGATTACAACGAAGGTATGAAACATACTCAATCAAGGAATGGGTCACCACCCAACGACAACAACGATGTATAACATGCACAAGTTAACATCAACCACACGGAAGGTACGAACAACACACACGCTAGCATTAAGACAACAAACTAGCATGCTTTACAACGGGGAAACTCAAGGTAGTTCCGAGGAACACACAAGACACCTCTTGGTTCAACGAAGCACAACGTTGAACACTTAGCACGATTCAAGACACCAAAGAGCCTACATGGATACCTACCATATAGTTCTAGACCTATGAAACATCAAGAAGACGCTCAAATAGTTCCACAAAAGGACAACGGGAAGTCAAAAGATCAAATACCGAGACAACCGAATCACGGGGAACAAATCCCACTCCAACTCCAACCATGTACCCGCGGGTGGACCGACGGGTAGTGCCCCACCCGTGGTTCCACCCGCGGGAACAATATCCCACGAGGCTGTGTACCCGCGGGTAGGCCGGCGGGTGGTGCCCCTCCCGCCGTTCCGCCCGCGGGAACATACCTGTTCCACAACTAATCCCTTCGGGGATTTTCTTCTCCAACACAAATTCAAGTCCAAAACATGCCAAATCTCACCAAATACAACAAAATGACTTGAACCATGGAAAATGCCAAGCAATGGCACAAAGGAACCCTAAACACAAGCTCTAGATATGCAATATCACAAGATAAATGCATAAACCCTCACATTTCATAGCAAAACACAAGTAGAATCCAAGAAATCACATATAGGTAAGCAAAATAGGTTTTGTTGAGCATGAGTTACCTCTTGTAGACCAAAAGACTTCACTTTACACCACAACAAGCTCCCCACAAATCTTACTTCTCAAACCCACTTCAAGATCAAACCAAAAGATCATAAAGATCATACCTTTAAGAAAAAGACAACTAAGATAGAACCAAAAAGACTAGACAAGCTTAGATCTTACCCTCCTAGATGCCCAAATAGGTGAAAGGTTGAATCTTGGAAGCAAAACATGGAATCTTGACAAGGGTCTCAACTTGGCTTGAAGAATAAGCTACTCTTCTTTTCTAGAGAGAAGATGGAGATATTTTCTAAGGATTGTAAGGAATGAAATGAAGAAGTCTTCTAGGTTTAGGTTACAATACTAACTCTTGATGAAAAGACAAGGATACCCTTACTAAGCTTTAGAAAGTGTAAGGAACAAGGGAACTCCTCTCAAAGCACAAGGTACAACACAACTTAAAGATTGACTAGTCAAATTCTAGTCCTTGAGTATTAAAAATCAGGATTTTAGGAATCAATTCCTCAAAAGAATTAGAATTAATTACTCAATTAATTCATGTATTGAAATGTGGATTTTTGGGGTGTCACATCCTCTCCCCCTTCAAAGAAGCTTCGTCCCCGAAGCTTGTGAACGACGAATTAGAAACAAACGGTGGAAGGAAACAACACTGTGACAAGAAGTTGAAGAATAACTCTTTTTGTTAAAAAATCCCAAAAGGTCTCACAAGGATTCCAAAGCAAAGAAGAAGGCATTTCGAATTCAAGGATTGGTCAAGAGCAAAACAAACGGATAGATTGAGCATCACAAACTCTAACCTCAACACAACCACCAACTTCAAGACAGCAAACAAGAACCAAACAACTAACTCCAAACGCCAACTTACTAAGCTAGCTAAACAACAAAATAACAAGCAAAACAGACAAGCAGGCAAAGCAAACAACAACCTAACACTAAGCTAACAACGGCTAAGAAGAAAACAACAAAGGAACAAGGCGAACGGAACAACCACATCACAAGCTAGAACTCTTCACTCTCCGACTCCTCGGCATCTTCGGACTCTTCCTCTTCATCTTCGTCTCTACGACTAGAACTAGCTTCAAACTGATCCAACCTCTGATGCACTGCGACAAACTGCACTGTAACACCCCGTGTTACGACCCCTAAGATCAATTAAATCATTTAATCAATTACCCAAAAGAAAGAATTAAATCACAATAATTAATTAGGAGGCCCACCATAGTCCACGGGCCCTTATCCCTAAACCCAATCCCTAGTCCCAAAAGAAATAGAATTAGCAAGCCCATAATACTAGTTCCTAACTAGGACTCCTAAAGATATAAATAGGGGACTTAAGAGGCACCTAGAAACCCCCCACCACAATAAACGCCCACCACCCCAAAGAGCTCCAAGAATCCCCTAGAAGAAATCAAGAAAGCAAGAAAGCTTAGAGAAAGACCCTTCATAGCCAAGGAATTAAATAAAGGCTAAGAGGTAACCCATGTCTCAACAAAACCTATTTTCATAGTTATGATTCCCCCTTAGGGTTTCCCCATATTATTGTGTATTAATGACTTGTGATGATTATTATTGACGATTGATGTGATGATCCCATGAGGGATCTTGATAATCTTGATACTGGGAGATTCTTGATTATTATGATGTTCTTGATGATTATATGGAGTTCTTCATGATTATGTGTTGTTCTTGATAATTGTATGATGCCCTCGATGCTTATGTGTTATTCTGACCGAATCTTGCAATTAGAAGGCGAATCGTATTCTTGTTGATATAAAAGTGATTAGAACCCTAGGTCGTATCGTATGATGTTATTCTTGGGTCATCGGGTGGGGTAATCGCATGTTTGGGTGTTGATTATGTTTAGAAAAGCATGATAGGTTATGTGCCGTTCGTTCCTCGTATTTGATCCGTTAATTGTCTACGTGTTGTCGTTAATTGCGTTGTAAAGTGTCTAAGCATGGTTTCGGGTTCCACAATGGTTCCCGGGGCGAAATTGTGTGATAAGAGTCAGTAGGGGGTAGGGGACCCGCCACCTACCCACGGCCGGAAAACACATCTCCGGCAGCGGGCGGCCGGCGGGCGGGCAGCTGCCCGCCGGCGACCCGCTGCCCGGAACAGTAATACCCGGCGGGTGGCCCCCCACCCACCGGCTACCCGCTGGAAAATCATCCCCCTCGGGATCTCGGCTTCCCCGTTTGATGTTTCCCCGTCCCCCGTGGTGTCCCGACAGACTCCGTTAATCGTGCCTTTGTCTAGTTGATATTTCGGGTACCGTTCGTAGGTTTATGAGTCTATTATATTGCATGTTAGTTGGATTGGTATCCCGTTGACCTAGGTAGAAGCAGTATGAACCCCTTAGGACTATTCTTAGTATGTGATGGATCACGTGTAGGTCTTGTTATACGTTTTCTCCCCCTTCCCAATGTGTTAATGTGGGTTGCATGTACTTGCTATGTGTTATGTGTGCATGTAACCCCGAGTTGGTTAAGATTAATCGGGCTATACGGGCAGTCGGGTGGGCTGAGAACCATACCGGCTGTTAACCAGGCTGGTAGAGACCGGTCAGGTATATAAATATTATATAGGACTAAGTTCCACTATACGGGCAGTCGGATGGGCTGAGAACCATACCGGCTGTTAACCAGGCTGGTAGAGACCGGTCAGGTATATAAATATTATATAGGACAAAGGTCCACTATACGGGCAGTTGAATGGGCTGAGAACCATCCCAACTGTTAACCAGGCTGGTAAAGACCGGTCAGGTATATAAATATTATGTAGGACAAAGGTCCATCAGTCGGTTGCGATCGGCTCCTCCGTAATGTGAGACGGGGCATGGTGCTGCGGGGCCGTGTCAGAGCTATATGCGCTGACCCTCATGTATGGGCATGCGATTGGTCCTGTGGCGCCAACAAAGTGTGCTATGTGATGAGATATGGATGAGTTGTGGTTATGAGTATCTTGAGGGATGGGACTATGGGATTTATGCTGGGGATTGATTATGTTGGGTTATGATTATTAATTGTGCTCAGCTTTATCTGTCTTGCTTGTTGTAGATTGTATACGCTTGTTATAACTGTTGCTTGTGTCTAGCCTTATCTGTGGAGTCATTCCCGGTTTTAAAAGCTAGAGTTCGTAGGATACATCTTCATGTGCAAAATGGTTTTCGTATATCTATATATACCTCTATATGTAATGTATTTCAACACGTTGGAGTGGGTTACCAGCATCTCTCGCTGAACAGATATATTTGGCTTTCAGGCACAGAAGGTTAAGTCACTGGAGTGCGCTAGAGCTTGGATCATAGAAGTAGTTAGTTTCCCTTTCGGCCTGCGTGCCACGTTTATGCATTCATATCTTTGAGACATTAGTTAGTTAGCCTGTGCACCTGAGTTCTCTAGCTCAGGTGTGGCATAACACCCCGTACACTCGTACTCTGTTGGGATTTAATGAGATTGCACCCTTAATTTATAAGTTTTAAATATCTTGAAAATCTGGGGTGTTACATGCGCCTTCATAAACGCGAAACCCTCGGCGATCATGCTGTTCTGCTGACGAAGCAAGGTGACAACGCGCTCCTCATGCGCCCTGGCATCATGCCCTCTCTTCGTGCGAGCTTCACTCATTCTCCGGTTTTCCTCACTGCCTGAATCACTTTCTTCAGCTTCGGCGGCCTCTGGTGTTTCTACTTCCTCTTCAACTTCTTCGTCACCGCCCAAACTCTGGACTGCGAGGCTCAACTTCCCGGAAGGGATTCCAAGCTCGGCAGCTAACTCTGCCCGCTCATCAGGTGCTTTCCTTGCAACCTCTTCGAGTGTGATGTACTCACCATCAACCAACTGGAACAGATTACAACTCTGGAGATTGGCGGCATCCAACACCATCTTTCCCACAGCCTTCGGGAGACAACCATCCCACACTAACACCCTTCTTAACCAAGATCCAGCTCAGCACCATCCCATAAGGCAAACTCCTCCGATTGTGATCCCGGCAAAACACCAAGTGTTGCAACACCAAAGCAGGCAGGTTGAACTTAACCATGTTCTTCAGACAGAAAGCAAAGGTGCACTCCAACTTACCCAGCAAACTGCTCTTGTTATTATTAGGCAACAAACAATCTGACACCAACATCACCAAGATCTTTTGCTCAGCAGACAACCACTTCTTTTCCGGCCTAGAGGCTTGAGTGAAACCACTCGTACGGCCTAGCAAGTAGCTCAAATAGTCACGGTACCCCATGGTATCTGTACTAATCCAAGAATGGCCACTGTACTGAGCTACACCGGTAGCAGACAAACTCAACAACTGAGCCAACCTCTTCTCAGAAAGCACAACTTTCACACCTCTCACCTTAGAGGTGATCTCAAGCCTTTCTCCTTCCTTCGTCACAACCATGTGACGGTAAAACTCTTTCACCAAACTCGGGTAAGTCTCGGCCCTTATGGCAAGAAACCCATCCAACAAACCTTGAAACTTAAGCAAATCCAACAAGGAACTTGAAAAAGATTCCGGATCAAAAGCTTTACCTTCAAGCACCAGGTAGTGGGCATCCACCCACTCCGCTTTCCTAGCCAAACTTAACCTTCTAGGCATGGTAGGAGATGATCCAAAGCTCAACAAACAAAGCCCACAACTTCTACTTCACACCCACACTACTTCTCACTCTCTCGAGCTCTCTCTCTCACTTGCGCGCTGCTCTCGGCGACACGGCACAGCAGATCGGCGACGACGGTGGTGGCGGTGGTCCGGCGGTGGTGGGGCGACGGGTTGGTGGTGATGAAGCTACGGGTTGGGGATGGGGTTTAGGGTGGTTCACGAGTAGGAAGAAGGAAAAAGATGAAGAGGAGGAAATTTTGGGGATTTAGGGATTTGGGAGAAATTGGGAAAAAGATGATTAAATTTGGGGATTTTTGGGTAAAGAGGGAAATTATGGATTAAAAGGAATTAGAATTGGGTAGGTTTCAAGAAAGATAATTAGCTCAAGTAGTTTAGAAGTTGGGTAGAAAAGAAATAGGCTGGGGTTCGAAACTCAAAGACTACGATTAAACTTTAGGCTTGAATTTTAGGATGCACAAGGAAGAATTTTGGCAAGAATTTTGCTATTTCCAAATTCAAAGAATACTTGGAAAATTTAAGAAGCTCACAAGGAATTGTTGTAAGAACAACCAAGTGTAGGGATCGAAGAATTGGGCTAAGCACAAGATATTCCAAGGATAAATGGTTACTCCACAAAAAGATTGAGATGCCAACTAAAGAAAGCACTTAGCAAGAAAAGAGTCTATACTAAGCATCCAACGAATTACTAACAAGGAAAACATGCCAAGGATTGCCAAACAAAGACAACTACGAAACACTAGAGAACACTCAAGGCACCAAAGAACACAACACTCTCGGGAAACAAGGATAGGCTCGAAAACAAGGGTTACCTGCTAACTCTTCCTCCACCAGACCCTCCGACTCCGCCTGCGAACGCGCCATCACGAAGACTCTTCCGGGAAGTCTAGCTCCAACAGCTCCACGAACTGGACCAGCTCCCGATGCTCCTACGGCTCCCAGGGGTGGCGGCAACGCTCTCTGGCCAGCTAACAAGGGACACTCCGAGATCTTGTGACCAGCAACTCCACAATGGAAACACCTAAACGCTTGGCCTTGACAACCATAGCCAACGTGCAACTTCCCACATCTTCGACAAATAGCCGACTTAGCTTGATCCCGGTGCTCCATTCTGACAGGTCCTTGAGAAGAAGATGACGCAACTCTAGCCGGGAAACTCAGTCGGGACTTCTTGAAGGCAGAAGGAACTCGCTCTCAACTCTCTTCTTGGCTAGCTCAAACGAACTCTTCTGAAGCTGCTGCACGCGATACAGATCCGCGGCACTCAGATACGCATTCTTGAGAGAACTTGGCCTACTCACCGTCAGCGCTTTTCGTGCCTCATAATTCAGACCGGCAACGAAACGCTCAACCTTGGCAAGCTCCGTAGGCACAAGCATCCTGGCGAAGCGCGCTAGCTCCAGGAACTTCTTGTGGTACTCCACCGCAGATAAGGGTCCCTGCTGCAGATGAAGGAACTCATCAAACATGGCTGCGCGCACATGTGCAGGATAGAACCTTTCACGCATCCGGTCCTTAAGAGCTACCCAACCAAACTCTGGTTTTTCGAGAAGAGCTGGGCCCTCGTGGATCCACCACAAGTCCGCTTCTTGGCAGAAGTAGAACGTTGCCAGTTCTACTCTCCTTTCTTCAGGGCAGCCTACCACGGAGAAAATCTTATCAAACACCCGTAGCCACTCTTCAAGGACTACAGGGTCTTCATCGCCAGCGAAGGAAGGCGGTCGATGACTCGACACTAAACGTCCTACGTCACGGTGCCTAGCAGGAGGAGGAGGCGGCACAGCGTGATTGTTGTTCAACAGAGCTTCATTGAGCGTCTGCATGGTCTGAGTCAGCTGATGGAGATTCTGAGCGAGCTGCTCGTTGGTCGGGGTCTCTGGGGTGTGAGCACGAGGACGAGGAGGCATCGCGACTTCTACAACAACAACACGATAATAGGAACAACAAGCAAGGAACAGGAAACAACACACAGCTCACCGCGCAACCTAGAGTCCTAGGCCTAACACTTAACTTCTTAAGGTCGCTTAGAGGTCTCAAAACACACTTAACCACTTAGAAAGTCTAGACTTAACTCTTCCTAGGCTCTAAACCTAGGCTCTGATACAAACTGTAAAACCCCCCCAAACAAGGCCTAATAAAAGCCCTAACACATGCAGATTAAACAACAAAACTAGCACAGCGGAAGATAAAAACGGAAACTGGATAAAAAGAAATCCAACGGGGTGTTATGCCACGTCTACCAAACCCGGTAAACGCTACGGCGAACAATCTGCAAGTGTATAAAACTATCCCAAAACATCAATCTAACTACATTGGGCGCACAGGCCACAAAAACCACAAGATAAAGGTGCTAAGCTACCAGGCTCTAGACATCGCGCTCGTCTAAACATCACCTGAAAGATACAAAGATAAACATGGGACGACGCCCGGTCAGCGATAATGCTGGTAACCCACCAATACCGTTAAGTATCATATATAGGTAGATATAAGATAGAAAACCATTTTCGAAACGGAATACATAAGTATATAAGTTAAAAGCCAAGATCGAAAGACAACACAAGACTCATCACTCTCAAAGGTAACACCGGGAACACATCCCAAACAACAAAGGTTACCACAACAAGAAGGAAATACAACTCACCCATGGCAACACATGCCCTTGTGACTACACACGTCACAAGAAAGAGAACTCACCACAATGGCTACACAAGCCCTCGCGACATCACCCATCACGAGTTGATATGCTTTCCTTATGCCCTGTTCCAACCTTATGGCTACCCCCAACCTTATACCTTCTTCCACCATTACCTCCAGGACCCCTGTACAGCCAAGTCCAACCTTATTTCGCCGGGACCGTCGTCCCCCACCAACAACCCGCCTATAAGACCACCAATTTCATAGTACACGAGGTACCGTACACACACATGGCACACATGCCCGGATAACACATGTTATCCCCCAATCACGTGAACCTTTCTCGAAGGAACACAGCTCCATAATCACGTCACGGCCACCACGAGGACCGCTGCAATACCTTGGTGATTAACGTCCCATACCACAAATCGTGCAATCCAGGTAAAGCCACACACGCACAACAACTCACACGAGTCAAGCAACGGATTACAACGAAAGTATGAAACATACTCAATCAAGGAATGGGTCACCACCCAACGACAACAACGATGTATAACACAAGTTAACATCAACCACACGGAAGGTACAACAACACACACGCTAGCATTAAGACAACAAATTAGCATGCTTAACAACGGGGAAACTCAAGGTAGTTCCGAGGAACACACAAGACACCTCTTGGTTCAACGAAGCACAATGTTGAACACTTAGCACGATTCAAGACACCAAAGAGCCTACATGGATACCTACCATATAGTTCTAGACCTACGAAACATCAAGAAGACGCTCAAATAGTTCCACAAAATAACAACGGGAAGTCAAAAGATCAAATACCGAGACAACCGAATCACGGGGAACAAATCCCACTCCAACTCCAACCATGTACCCGCGGGTGGACCGACGGGTAGTGCCCCACCCGTGGTTCCGCCCGCGGGAACAATATCCCACGAGGTTGTGTACCCGCGGGTAGGCCGGCGGGTGGTGCCCCTCCCGCCGTTCCGCCCGCGGGAACATACCTGCATGTTCCACAACTAATCCCTTCGGGGATTTTCTTCTCCAACACAAATTCAAGTCCAAAACATGCCAAATCTCACCAAATACAACAAAATGACTTGAACCATGGAAAATGCCAAGCAATGGCACAAAGGAACCCTAAACACAAGCTCTAGATATGCAATATCACAAGATAAATGCATAAACCCTCACATTTCATAGCAAAACACAAGTAGAATCCAAGAAATCACATACAGGTAAGCAAAATAGGTTTTGTAGAGCATGAGTTACCTCTTGTAGACCAAAAGACTTTACTTTACACCACAACAAGCTCCCCACAAAGCTTACTTCTCAAACCCACTTCAAGATCAAACCAAAAGATCATAAAGATCCTACCTTTAAGAAAAAGACAACTAAGATAGAACCAAAAAGACTAGACAAGCTTAGATCTTACCCTCCTAGATGCCCAAATAGGTGAAAGGTTGAATCTTGGAAGCAAAACATGGAATCTTGACAAGGGTCTCAACTTGGCTTGAAGAATAAGCTACTCTTCTTTTCTAGAGAGAAGATGGAGATATTTTCTAAGGATTGTAAGGAATGAAATGAAGAAGTCTTCTAGGTTTAGGTTACAATACTAACTCTTGATGAAAAGACAAGGATACCCTTACTAAGCTTTAGAAAGTGTAAGGAACAAGGGAACTCCTCTCAAAGCACAAGGTACAACACAACTTAAAGATTGACTAGTCAAATTCTAGTCCTTGAGTATTAAAAATCAGGATTTTAGGAATCAATTCCTCAAAAGAATTAGAATTAATTACTCAATTAATTCATGTATTGAAATGTGGATTTTTGGGGTGTCACATGCCGTGCACAGTTGCGAACTTGCACAGTTGGCAAAATCTAAGCCATTGATCTCAAGTATTCGATGGCCTAGATATGTTCACACAGACTCATATAACAGGGTGGACTTGTGAGAACACTGACATATTGTTGGTCTTGGTAGTGACTAAAGTGTGCCTGGAAAGGGGGGGGGGGGGTGAATAGACTCTACTCCTTTTTTAAAACTAACTCACGAAGAGTAAAGCACATCGAAAAATATATGTGTTCTTTTTAATGATTCTTCGTACTCTTTCATTATGGAAAATTAGGATTTGATGACCGTAGATGGAATGTAAAGCAGATAAATGTTTGAAACTAAAAGAGAGAGAGAGAGAGATTTTTATAGTGGTTCGGCTATTAACAAAGCCTACTCCACTCTTCTTCCACAACTCGTGAAAGAATTTGCACTATCACTCCTAGTACAAACTAAACAAGCTTTCTTCCTTGATCACTAAGCCGGACAACAACTTGTGTAGTTTTTTCAACTCCTCCGAGTTTACTCCGCCTCTATCAACTTCTTCTTCAGAGTTGAGGGTTGTCAAAGATTGATGGATTTCCAACTTGGAATCTTGGCTTGAATTTGCTTGATCGTCGTTTTAAAAGCTGCAAGATTTCCATGGTGTTATGAAGACTTAGATGGATGGATGATCTTCTTGGAAAAAGTCTTCACATCTACACGCTGGTTAGCAAAGCTTAGGATGATCGGTTTGAAAGCTTTTTAGATAGCAAAGAGTGATAAAAACCAGCACCTTCTTCAAGTGATGAAGAAAGGTATTTATGGGAAGAGAAATCCATCCGTTAGAGGGAGATGGAGATTTCAAACCTATTGACCAGCGTGTAATAACCTCTGGGTAAGGAGTCTTAAATGCGACTGTACTGTATAGCCGTTGACTTAAAAAAGCAACCAACCATTTCGTCATTTTGTGTAGACAAAAGGTACTAGACATTAAATGCTCCTTGATATTTGAAATTTCATTCCTAGGACACCATTTGTCTAGAATGATTTACCCAGCACTGAGACTTAGACAAACATGCTTCTGATAGCATATGAATTTTGTCCAATCAAGTCAAGCTTTGACTTGTAGTCTCTGGTCTTGATATAACGAAAGATTGTCCTTATCTTTCATTAAGATTTTCATACACGAGAGATAGACCCTTCCATGACTTCGGTCTTAGCTGATCTCTCGGTCTTCTTTTGATCTTCTCTTTTCTTCAATTAGTCCTGATTGACTAAAATCTGCTCTGATTCGTGTAAATATTCTGCTAAGCACGAATCACATGGTGAGCATTAACAGCTTTTGTTTAGTACGAAAGATGCAAAACAGTGAGAGTAAAAGAGGGGTCTACATTCCTAGTGAGTTTGGTATCATCAAAATCTAAATACACTTGTTCCTAACAATTTCTCCCTTTTTGATGATGCCAAAACTTATACTATCGCTATAAGACTGGAATTATCCACGAAAAGATTTTCATTAAAAAAACAGCCATGTAGTTGAGTTTACAAAAGCGTATTCTAATTTAAACAAGGTAATAAAAACTCAACACAACCTGCAGAAAGATAGATATCATTCATGTTTGATTCATTACAAAAGAGTTGAGACATCTAGCTATTACATATTTATCAACTTCTCTTTCCATAGAGCTTTTTGCCTTTGGGTCTCCTTTTCTTGGGCTTCTTATTTTCTTGCCATTGACTTGTAGTTGAGTTCATCATTGATGATTTTTCTGAATGCTCGGATTTCTCTGTCTCGAGCCACTTCTGCATATTTATCAGACAAGATGTAATTGGTGTAATTGTTGTATGCTTCGACTACATTTTGTCCTAGAATGAATCCATTGTTCCACCAAATGACAAGTTCTATGGAGTTCATTCCCTCGACATAACTTTTGCCAGATTCTTCATGGATTTTGAAGACATCATTGTGTTTGGCAGTTGAGTCGGCATCTTTTCCAATGGCACTAAGATCTTTTATTTTCTCTTTTATTTCTTGAAAATACATAAGGTCTTGTTCTCTTCTCATCTTGATGTCTTCTTCTTCTTCAAGCCGCAACCTTTCATTTTCTTCTCTTATTTCTTTGTTTCGGGCTCTTTGGTATTCTTGTCTGTCTTGATTGTCTCGCCTTTTCATGTGGATTAGCATGTTGCATCCTTCGAAGCGTTTTCCACGTCCTTCAACATATGGTTCAAATGGGATAAATTGTCCTTCTACATCAACTATCATGGATTTATCACGTATCCATTTCTTACGAAGTTGCTCCCTTTGCTTTTGGCTGGCTTGACGAGTGCCTCGAGATGACCCAAAGAGAGGGGGTAGGATTAGTTTGCTGGAATTTCCTCCATCTCTTCTCGATTTGCTTTTTCTTCGTTCGAGTCTCTCCTGTCTCTTCTTTCGTTGCCTTCTTCATCGTCTTTGTCTCTTCTTTCCCCCTTTTTGGCATCATCAGTTGCCGAAGTCAGAGGCTGAGTGAGAGTTCGAAGAGAGAGTGAGATTTCTCTAACATAATTTAAAGCGGTCATATGATTTTCACCAACACGAAACAAGTCATCATGAACCATTCAACTTTTGAGCATGCAAGGTCAACCCTTTCTTTAAGGCTGAAATTTGAGTGTTTCATATGATGTTCCTTTGAGAATTTTTCCTTGGTTTTCTTCAAGCTTCTGTTGATTAGACTGGACTAACATCATGTCTTGAAGTAGATGCTCCACTGACTTAGCAGATCATTGATTGCCGAATTTGTGACTTGGTCAGAGGAGATATTTTGAGCAGAAATTTGTTCTCGGGTAGCCTTGCCTTCGGAAGAAACACATTCTTTTGTTTCAACACTTTCTCTCTTGGTATGTCGTAGTGTCTTCCTCAACTCTTTAAAAGTTTGTATTATTTTTGGCTCGCTTTCCAAGTGCCGAAAGAATAACTGTTGTGCTAAGACTGTCAACCGAAGGAGCATGTCGATCTGGTTCATGTGTTTCTTTGTGACCGGAGTCGTCTTGTCTTGCACAGAGCGATGCATCTAAATTTCCATCATAGGCTGATCTCGGACTCGGGTCAGTACCATCATCATTTGAAGAATGATCTTTTTCAGCGATACCCGAATCGAATGGTTCGTGTTGTGGTTCTTTCGGGTCAAAGTCATTTGATCTGGGATTTGAGTCGATGATCATTGTATTTCCAGCATCATGATCATCACCATTACTTAGATTATCTTTATCATCACGATCATCATTATCATCTTGAGCATTGTCACCATCATCTTGATCATCATCACTGTTGTCATCATTATCTGAAGAGATTGGATCAGGATGTGGCTTAAAACTTGCACTATTCGCTGACAGTTGTTATATCGATTGGATCAGATTGGATCAGGATGTTACTAGCATTATTCGCTGACAGTTGTTATATCGAATGTTTTTTAGGTGATGAGCATTAGCTTCGGAGCGCGCTAGTCAGAACCTTGGACTTAGCTTAAATAACTTTAGCATAGTAGTTGGCCTGCGTGCCTTGGATTGTATTTGAATATTGATTTGCAGATTAATTATGCTTGGTTAGTTTAGCCTGTGCACCTAGGTTCTTAAACCTAGGTGTGGCATTGCACCCCGACACTTATGGATAGCTTTATGCTCTGTTTGGGATTTAATTGTTTGATTCACCTTTATTTTATAAGTTTTAAATATCTCAAAATTTAGGGATGTTACAGTTGGTATCAGAGCCTAAGTTCGACCCTAGGACAATGCCCTTAGGATAAGACTTTAAGACGTTTGGCCTGAATTCTAAGTGTTTGAGATACTTAGGAAAGAACTTTTGGATATTAGACTTGAACTCTAAGTGCTTAATTACTTTGGATCTAGGAAGTCTAGGGCACACGGTGAGGCTATGAATTTATCTAACATCATCTGCTTAAACTTCTTCCTAATCTATTCTGTGCTTAACTCGAAAGTCCCCCACAAATTATAACATCAAAGTACGGATGCAAGTCCCTAACTTACCATTACAATCGGTATTGATCCGGTAGACACCGGGATGACACCAACAAGGAGTTAGTCAAGAACCCCTAAGCCTTCTGCCCACGATTCGTTAACTCAAAACCTACAACAACTGACTCAGGTCGCCCAGACACTGAGCAACGCCATCCTCCATAACAACAATCGACCACCGCCGCCAAACGGAAACTTAGATATAGCTCACAAAGTCTCGAGCCATCGCCCACCTATCCTCTCAGGGGAAGAAGATCCCACAACCCTCGAAGAATGGATCCGAACATTCGACAAGATATTCGAGGTAGCGGAGTGCCCGGAAGGACGCCGTGTGGAATTAGCCTCGTCCTATTTCGGACACGAGGCCGATCTTTGGTGGGTTCATGAAGGACCTGCTTGTAGGCAAGAACCGGGATTCAACTGGGAATCCTTAAAGGCACGATTACGGGGACAGTTCTACCCCGCACACATAAGGGCAGCCATGTACGAAGAATTTCTCCACCTAAAACAGGGGATGGCCACGATCATGGAATACCACAAACGATTTCTTGAGCTAGCTCGTTTCGCACCTGAATTGGTGCCTACAGAGACAACCAAAATAGAGAAGTTTGTGACGGGCCTCAACTTCGAAGCTCGAAAAGCTCTAATCGTAAGTAAGCCCAGAACCCTTAACGAGGCTTACACCAGCGTCACCGACCTCTACCGGATCAAACTTCTGCAACGAGGAGTTCAAGAACAAATCCGCAAGAGGAACACCAGGACTGGGGGACTGACTGTGAAAAGAGCAAGGAACGACTCTAACACAAGGACGGTTAACCCACCTAATCAAGGATCGTCCACAAGGTACAACGAAACCAACGCAAGGCAATTCCTTTGCAGAAAATGTAATAAGGACTATAGGGGCAAGGACTGCCTCGGAAACGCCTTGCGATGCTTCAACTGCTCATTTTGAAACTGGAATACATATATACGTACGAGACTCTAATTTAAATCCAAGATCAAGACTCAAGACACAATAACAGACTCAATAGTATAGAATAATCATAAGGACTAACATGCATCCTAAGAACGCAATACAAGGCATAACAGAAGGATAATCATATAAATAACAATTAGAGGCAATGAAGGCATTCAAGACAATCAATTAACAAGTAGTCATCAAAACACACAATCCATCTTCCAACCTTATACCAAGTTCCAACTTTGTAGCTCCCCTCCGTCCTTATATCAGTTCCAACCTATACCTCCAGGTCACCCTTATATCACCACCCCTTATTCCTCCGGGCAACTACATGCCCCCACCGACACACCACTTATCAACCACCAACAAATCAAGATGGTGTCGCAATGCCATTCGCATGATCCGCACCTCTAGTGCCAATATCAAGGGGTTAGCGCATATAGCTCTAACATGACACCGCATCACTTATAACCTGACCCATGCTCAACCGCAAGCTAGTCGAAGGTGGGTTTGTTCCTTTAGCACATTAAGCGCTATGGCCTGTACCTTTAGTACAATGACCGAGCACAAGTGGTGCCAACCGCCAACAATTCATTTCCACCAATCACAATCTCATCATCATCATTCACACCGGCCATTGCGCAATGACCACGATACTCATCACCATTCAATCAAGCAACACATTATCAAATAACAATCAAGACATAACAACAACAACACGTATTGCACAAAAATTCCTAAGACGATAACCAAAACACCAAACGAGACTCATACATGACAAACGGGGTACAATGGGACACGGGGAAACATGAAACGGGGAAAAACACCACGAACCACGCCGGGTTTCCAGCGGATGGGTGACGGGTGGAGGACCACCCGCCGGCGGCGACTCACTATTCCAGCGGGTGCCCGGTGAGCAGTCGCCTGCCCGCTGGAATAGTAACCACGGGCAGCGGGTAGGTGGCGGGCACCCCTGCCCCCACCTACCCCCCACTGACTCACAGGTAACTTTCGGTCCCAGGATCTCTCGTGGAACCCGAAACCATGTCCAAACACATCCAAACACATAATGACAACACCACATATTCAATTAACGGGATTAAACCAAGAATCATACCAAATACGTTCTAACACGATTCCTAAACACGCCAAGACTACACATTAATCATATAACGGTTAGGAGCATCCGTAACAACAAAAATATCAAGAAATCTATATGCAAGGTCCTAAACACAAGTCATAGGCTAGACTCAACACCCGATCATGCATAAACCCGCCCAAATATACCTAGATCTTCATAATACGAAATTCACGATATAAACCCTTGGGCTCTAGACATAATCAGAATACAAGATCATTCATATAATCAATCATAGTATCAAGAACATCAAGATTATCACATAAACACAACATAAACCCTAAGCAAGGCTCTATCAAGACTCAATCACAGAATTACACATACGATTATCAAAGGAGCCAATGAATAAGATATAGCAAGGAAAATAGGTTTTGTAAGACATGGGTTACCTCTTAGCCTTAATTAATCCTCCCTTGGCTATTAAGGTTCTTCTCTAAGATTTCCCTCCGATTGATCTCCCTAGGCTTGGTGGTGGGGAATCTCCGGGGAATAATCTCGTGTAATACAATTATGGGTGGTAAGGGTTCTAATTGCTTTCGAATCCCCCATTTATAGACTTAGAAATCCTAATCAGAGTCTGCATAGTAACGACCTATGTTCTATTCCTAATAGGTTTATAGGTCTAGGGTTCCTAATTAGAATCTGACTGGTAAAAGGTCTACTCTCTTTATTCCTAATACACTTAAGACTCGGGTCCATGATCCGTGGTGGACCACATTAATTAATTAAAGGGAATCCTAACCAATTTAAATCCTTTTTAATTATTATTAACGGAATTGATTAAATAATTAATCCAGGATTAAAGGTCGTAACACGGGGTGTTACAACAATACACAACTCAACAAGAACCACAAGCAATACTCTCAACAGAAGACACAACCTATCATCTTAATGGTAGAGTTCTCGATAGACATGCTCATAAGAAATAAACACAACAAATCATATAATGACAAGTTTCACGTTCCAACCTTTTACTTTAGTACCACCCTTATGGCTACCCCCGGCCTTATCTCAGTTCCAACCTGTACCTCCGAGTGCCACCCTGTACTTCTGAGTCCAACCTTATCCCTCCTCTGTCGCCCCCCGTCAAACTGCCGCCAAACAATACCACCGAACTCTCAGTACACAAGGATACAATTAATTATCATAGTCACATACCGCCGAACTCGTGAGCAAAGCTCAAGTCACATCACCACCAATGTCAATCATAATCACACAGAGTGTAACACCCCGTGTTACGACCCCTAAGATCAATTAAATCATTTAATCAATTACCCAAAAAGAAAGAATTAAAACACAATAATTAATTAGGAAGGCCCACCATAGTCCACGGGCCCTTATCCCTAAACCCAATCCTTAGTCCCAAAAGAAATAGAACTAGCAAGCCCATAATATTAGTCCCTAACTAGGACACCTAAATATATAAATAGGGGACTTAAGAGGCACCTAGAAACCCCCACCACAAGAATAAACGCCCACCACCCCAAAGAGCTCCAAGAATCCCCCTAGAAGAAATCAAGAAAGCAAGAAAGCTTAAAGAAAGACCCTTCATAGCCAAGGAATTAATTAAGGCTAAGAGGTAACCCATGTCTCAACAAAACCTATTTTTATAGCTATGATTTCCCCCGTAGGTTTTCCAAATATTATCGTGTATTGATGATTTGTGATATTATTATTGATGATTGATGGGATAATTCCATGGGTGATCTTGATATTGGGAGATTCTTGATAATTATGGTGTTCTTGATGATCATGTGGAGTTCTTGATGTTTATATGTCGTTCTTGATAATTGTATGGCATTCTTGATGCTTATGTGTTATTTATACCGAATCTTGTAATTAGAAGACGAATCGTATTCTTGTTCGTATAAAAGTGATTAGAACCCTAGGTTGTATCGTATGATATTATTCTTGGTGTATCGGGTGGGGAAATCGCAAGTTTGGGTGTTGATTATGTTTAGAAAAGCATGATAGGTTATGTGCCGTTCGTTCCTCGTATTTGATCCGTTAATTGTCTACGTGTTGTCGTTAATTGCGTTGTAAAGTGTCTAAGCATGGTTTCGGGTTCCACAATGGTTCCCGGGGCGAAATTATGTGATAAGAGTCAGTGGGGGGTAGGGGACCCGCCACCTACCCACGGCCGGAAAACACATCTCCGGCAGTGGGCGGCCGGCGGGCGGGCAGCTGCCCGCCGGCGACCCGCTGCCCGGAACAGTAATACCCGGCGGGCAGCCGGCGGGTGGCCCCCTACCCACCGGCTACCCGCTGGAAAATCATCCCCCTCGGGATCTCGGCTTCCCCGTTTGATGTTTCCCAGTCCCCCGTGGTGTCCCAACGGACTCTGTTAATCGTGCCTTTGTCTAGTTTGATATTTCGGGTACCGTTCGTAGGTTTATGAGTCTATTATATTGCATGCTAGTTGAATTGGTATCCCGTTGACCTAGGTAGAAGCAGTATGAACCCCTTAGGGCTATTCTTAGTATGTGATGGATCACGCATAGGTCTTGTTATACGTTTTCTCCCCCTTCCCAATGTGTTAATGCGGGTTGCATGTACTTGCTATGTGTTATGTGTGCATGTAACCCCGAGTTGGTTAAGATCAATCGGGCTATACGGGCAGTCGGGTGGGCTGAGAACCATACCGGCTGTTAACCAGGCTGGTAGAGACCGGTCAGGTATATAAATATTATATAGGACTAAGTTCCACTATACGGGCAGTCGGATGGGCTGAGAACCATACCGGCTGTTAACCAGGCTGGTAGAGACCGGTCAGGTATATAAATATTATATAGGACAAAGGTCCACTATACGGGCAGTTGAATGGGCTGAGAACCATCCCAACTGTTAACCAGGCTGGTAAAGACCGGTCAGGTATATAAATATTATGTAGGACAAAGGTCCATCAGTCGGTTGCGATCGGCTCCTCCGTAATGTGAGACGGGGCAGGGTGCTGCGGGGCCGTGTCAGAGCTATATGCGCTGACCCTCATGTATGGGCATGCGATTGGTCCTGTGGCGCCAAAAAGTGTGCTATGTGATGAGATATGGATGAGTTGTGGTTATGAGTATCTTGAGGGATGGGACTATGGGATTTATGCTGGGTATTGATTATGTTGGATTATGATTATTAATTGTGCTCAGCTTTATCTGTCTTGCTTGTTGTAGATTGTATACGCTTGTTATAACTGTTGCCTGTGTCTAGCCTTATCTGTCGAGTCATTCCCGGTTTTAAAAGCTAGAGTTCGTAGGATATATCTTCATGTTCAAAATGGTTTTCGTATATCTATATATACCTCTATATGTAATGTATTTCAACACGTTGGAGTGGGTTACCAGCATCTCTCGCTGAACAGATATATTTGGCTTTCAGGCACAGAAGATTAAGTCACTGGAGTGTGCTAGAGCTTGGAACATAGAAGTAGTTAGTTTCCCTTTCGGCCTGCGTGCCATGTTTATGCATTCATATCATTGAGACATTAGTTAGTTAGCCTGTGCACCTGAGTTCTCTAGCTCAGGTGTGGCATAGCACCCCGTACACTCGTACTCTGTTTGGGATTTAATGAGATTTCACCTTTATTTTATAAGTTTTAAATATCTTGAAAATCTGGGGTGTTACAGTTGGTATCAGAGCCTAAAGTTGACCCTAGGATAAGACTCTTAAGATTAGACCTTAGGACATTAAGCTTAAACACTAGGTACTTAGGAACATAGGATTTAGGAATCTTAGGACGCGCGGTGAGATTGTGAAACCTACACATAACCTCTCCTCACTTTATCCCTTTCTAACTTAAAGAAACTCCCCCTTCGCTTATTGCATCAAGGTAAGGACGCAAAATAACATCAACCTATGAACTCCAGGATGGCACCGAGAAGAAGACAGGTAGGAACACCGAAACTCCCCACCGAGGAATTCCTGACTCAGAATCTGCAACGCCTGGCCCAAATTGCCCAGGCACTAAGTACTACCGTTCCCCAGCCTTTACCAAACGAGAACTTGGAGATCCACCAACAAATCTCGACGCACCAACCACCCACCCTCTCAGGAAACGAAGATCCCACGACCCTCGAGGAATGGATCGGGACTTTCGACAAGATATTCAGGGCAACTAAATGCCCCGAGGACCACCAAGTAAGAATGGCCTCCTTCTACTTCAGACACGAGACCAACACCTGGTGGGCTCACGAAGGACCCACCTGCGAACAGGACCCCGGATTCAACTGGGAAACCCTAAAAGCGCGGCTACAAGAACAATTCTATCCCAACCACCTAAGTGCCACCATATACGAAGAATTCCTCCACCTAAGACAAGGTGCAACCTCGATCACGGAATACTACCAACAATTCCGCCGACTGGCTCGCCTCATCCCCGAGCTAGTACCCACAGAAAGGATCATGATCGAAAGGTTCATAACGGGCCTTGACCCCGAATATCAAAAAGCCCTGGCCACACAAGAGCCAGGAACCCTCAGGGAAGCCTATGCCAAGGTATCCCAACTACAACAAGTGCCAAACCAACCCCGGGAAACACGCCTGGGAAACAAAAGGAAATCAGAAGGAAATCACATGAACCCCACCCGCGGCCTTAAAAGCCCCAGGGCCGCCTCACCCCGCCAAGTCACAGCGCCAACCGCTCAAGGAAGAATCCTCACTCTAAGCAAAGCCAAAGTTGGGGATAGCAACATAGTCTCCAGAACCTTCCTAGTACACGCCATCCCCGCCACAGTGTTATTTGACTCGGGGGCTACCAACTCATTTATAGCAACCGAGTTTGCCACCCGGCTCGGCCTCAACACCAGCACCAAGGTCCGACTCCAGGTCAAAGTGGCCTCCGGCGAAATCCTAGAATGCGACCGCATGTACAAGAATATAATGATCACCATACAAGGGGTGGAATTTCCCAGCAACTTAATCCGATTCAAACTGGATGGGGTACAAGTGATTTTGGGCATGGATTGGCTAGGGAAATACCAAGCACAAATCCTATGCGGAGAACAAAAAGTGGTCCTATGAGGACCAAACGGTAAGAGGGTATCTTACCATGGAACCCACCAGGAAGCCGGGATCAAAGTGGTGAACATGATGAAAATGAAGAAATACCTAAACAAGGGAAGCGAGGCCTTCCTATGTTCGGTCGAGGACCTCAGCACCAAAACCCCCGAACCACAAACCATCCCAGTGGTAAACGAATTCACCGACGTCTTCCCGGACGAAATCCCCGGGGCACCCCCAGTCAGAGAGGTCGAGTTCACCATAGATCTCGTACCGGGCGTTGCCCCAATTTCTAAACCTCCCTACCGATTAGCACCAAAAGAAATGAAGGAACTAAAGACGCAACTGCAAGAATTGCTAGACAAGGACTACATCCGTCCTAGCACCTCCCCATGGGGAGCGCCAGTGTTGTTTGTTAAAAAGAAGGATGGGAGCATGCGCCTATGCATCGACTACAGGGAACTTAACCAAGTCACGATAAAGAATAAGTACCCCCTTCCCCGAATCGACGACTTGTTCGACCAACTTAAAGGAGCAGGGGTATTCTCAAAGATTGATCTAAGATCCGGGTATCACCAAATACAGGTGGCCAAACCGGACATTCAGAAAATAGCCTTCCGGACACGTTACGGTCACTATGAATTCACCGTAATGCCCTTCGGACTCACCAACGCGCCTGCCATATTCATGGACCTCATGAACCGAGTATTCCGACCCCACTTGGATGACTTCATCATTGTGTTCATTGATGACATCCTAGTCTACTCCCGAAACAAGGAAGAACATGAAAGACACCTCCGCATAACCCTGCAAACTCTAAGGGAGCACCAACTATACGCCAAGTTCTCTAAATGCGAATTTTGGAAAGACAGCGTGGCCTTCCTGGGTCACGTGATAACCAAGGAAGGGATTAAGGTGGACCCCGCCAAGATCCGTGCCGTTAAAGAATGGACCACACCAAGCTCACTCACCGAAGTCCGAAGCTTCCTAGGCTTGGCGGGCTACTACAGGAGATTTGTACCCGACTTCACCAGGATAACCCAACCCCTCAACAAACTCATGAAAAAGGAAACCCCCTTCCAATGGGACAATGACTGCGTCTCGGCCTTTCAAGAATTGAAGGATAAGTTAACCACAGCACCCGTACTCGCCATCCCCTCCGGGGAGGAAGGATTCGAGGTCTTCAGTGACGCATCCAAGAAGGGGTTAGGGTGCGTGCTAATGCAAAAAGGCCGAGTAATAGCCTACGCATCCAGGCAGCTCAAAACCCATGAGGAAAACTACCCCACCCATGCCCTCGAGCTAGCCGCCATCGTGTTCGCACTAAAAATTTGGAGGCATTACTTATACGGGGTGCAATGCAAGATTTACACGGACCATAAGAGCCTAAAGTACATCTTCACCCAAAAAGACCTAAACATTAGACAACGGAGGTGGTTAGAACTCATAAAGGATTACGACCTGGACATCCAATACCATGAGGGAAAAGCTAACGTGGTGGCGGATGCACTAAGCAGGAAGACTAACCACTCCCTCAACACCACTTGGATCCTACCGGACCAACTGTACAGGGACTTCCAAAGACTGAATTTGGAAATAATAAAACAAGGTCAAAACCACCCCGACATCCACTTATTCAACACACGAGTCGTGCCTACACTCTTCGAGGAAATCAAAATAGGGCAACAACAGGATCCGGAACTAGATAAAATCCGCCTCGACCTAACTCAGGGGAAGGAGGGACCCTTCAAAATACACGAAGACGGCAGTCTCCGTTACCAAGGTAGGTGGTGCGTGCCCTCAACGCACCCCCACTTGAAGAAACAAATCTTGGAGGAAGGACACAACTCCCCATACTCGGTTCACCCAGGAGGTGACAAATTATACCAAGATGTAAAAAGGTCATTTTGGTGGCCCAACATGAAAAAGGAAATCGCGGATTTCGTGGCCAGGTGCCTGAATTGCCACAAGGTGAAGGCCGAACGATGCAAGCCCAAGGGACTCGTACAACCCCTTAAGATACCACAAGGAAAGTGGGATTCCATATCCATGGATTTCGTCGGAGGACTACCCCCAACGAAGACCGGCAAGGATAAGATTTGGGTCATAGTGGACCGACTAACCAAAACAGCGCGATTCATCGCCATGAAGGAAACGTGGTCAATGACACAACTGGCCCAAGCCTACTTGAGCCGAGTAGTGAAGTATCACGGAGTCCCCCGAAACATCGTATCCGATAGAGACTCCAGGTTCCTCTCACAATTCTGGAAATCACTGCAATTAGCCTTGGGGACACAACTAAAACTAAGCACTGCTTTCCACCCCACCACGGACGGCCAAACCGAGAGGACCATTCAGACTCTCGAAGACATGCTAAGAGCCTACGTGTTGGACTTTCAAGGGATATGGGAGGAACACCTAGACCTTATTGAATTCTCATACAACAACAGCTACCACGCGAGCATTCGTATGGCACCCTACGAAGCTCTATACGGACAAAAGTGCAGAACCCCCTTATGTTGGGAAGACATGGTCGACCCAATAACAATAGGGCCTCAACACCTACAGGACACAATCACCAAGGTCAAGCACATCTGGGAGAGGATGAAGGCTGCCCAGGACCGCCAAAAGTCCTATGCCGACCTAAAGAGGAAACAGGCCGAGTTCAACACCAGGGACAAGGTCTGGTTGAGAATCTCGCCCACACGAGGGGTGATGAGATTCGGAAGGAAAGGAAAGCTCAGCCCTCGATTTATCGGCCCCTATGAAATCATAGAGAAAGTTGGGAACCTAGCCTATCGCCTCGCCCTACCCGTCGAACTAGAACGAGTACACAACGTATTCCACATATCCCAGCTAAAGAAATACGTACACGACCCGAGCCACGTGCTTCAACCCGAGATCGTGAACCTCGACGAGTCACTAGTATACGAAGAAAGACCCGTGAGGATCCTGGACACCAAGACAAGAAACACTCATCGCCGAGCCATAGAAATGGTGAAAGTCCTCTGGACCAACCATGGGACCGAGGAAGCAACGTGGGAGCTCAAAGACACAATGAGGGAACGCTACCCCGAACTTTTCACACCAGGTAACTAAGAGAAAGTCACTCGGCAAGGACCAAGCTTCGGGGACGAAGCTTCCCGATAAGGGGGGGAGAGTGTAACACCCCGTGTTACGACCCCTAAGATCAATTAAATCATTTAATCAATTACCCAAAAAGAAAGAATTAAATCACAATAATTAATTAGGAAGGCCCACCATAGTCCACGGGCCCTTATCCCTAAACCCAATCCTTAGTCCGAGAAGAAATAGAACTAGCAAGCCCATAATATTAGTCCCTAACTAGGACACCTAAATATATAAATAGGGGACTTAAGAGGCACCTAGAAACCCCCACCACAAGAATAAACGGCCACCACCGCAAAGAGCTCCAAGAATCCCCCTAGAAGAAATCAAGAAAGCAAGAAAGCTTAAAGAAAGACCCTTCATAGCCAAGGAATTAATTAAGGCTAAGAGGTAACCCATGTCTCAACAAAACCTATTTTTATAGCTATGATTTCCCCCGTAGGTTTTCCCCATATTATCGTGTATTGATGATTTGTGATATTATTATTGATGATTGATGGGATAATTCCATGGGTGATCTTGATATTGGGAGATTCTTGATAATTATGGTGTTCTTGATGTTCATGTGGAGTTCTTGATGTTTATATGTCGTTCTTGATAATTGTATGGCATTCTTGATGCTTATGTGTTATTTATACCGAATCTTGTAATTAGAAGACGAATCGTATTCTTGTTGGTATAAAAGTGATTAGAACCCTAGGTTGTATCGTATGATATTATTCTTGGTGTATCGGGTGGGGAAATCGCATGTTTGGGTATTGATTATGTTTAGAAAAGCATGATAGGTTATGTGCCGTTCGTTCCTCGTATTTGATCCGTTAATTGTCTACGTGTTGTCGTTAATTGCATTGTAAAGTGTCTAAGCATGGTTTCGGGTTCCACAATGGTTCCCGGGGCGAAATTGTGTGATAAGAGTCAGTGGGGGGTAGGTGGGGGGTAGGGGACCCGCCACCTACCGACGGCCGGAAAACACATCTCCGGTAGTGGGCGGCCGGCGGGCGGGCAGCTGCCCGGAACAGTAATACCCGGCGGGCAGCCGGCGGGTGGCCCCCTACCCACCGGCTACCAGCTGGAAAATCATCCCCCTCGGGATCTCGGTTTCCCCGTTTGATGTTTCCCCGTCCCCCGTGGTGTCCCAACGGACTCCGTTAATCGTGCCTTTGTCTAGTTTGATATTTCGGGTACCGTTCTTAGGTTTATGAGTCTATTATATTGCATGCTAGTTGAATTGGTATCCCGTTGACCTAGGTAGAAGCAGTATGAACCCCTTAGGGCTATTCTTAGTATGTGATGGATCACGCATAGGTCTTGTTATACGTTTTCTCCCCCTTCCCAATGTGTTAATGTGGGTTGCATGTACTTGCTATGTGTTATGTGTGCATGTAACCCCGAGTTGGTTAAGATCAATCGGGCCATACGGGCAGTCGGGTGGGCTGAGAACCATACCGGCTGTTAACCAGGCTGGTAGAGACCGGTCAGGTATATAAATATTATATAGGACTAAGTTCCACTATACGGGCAGTCGGATGGGCTGAGAACCATACCGGCTGTTAACCAGGCTGGTAGAGACCGGTCAGGTATATAAATATTATATAGGACAAAGGTCCACTATACGGGCAGTTGAATGGGCTGAGAACCATCCCAACTGTTAACCAGGCTGGTAAAGACCGGTCAGGTATATAAATATTATGTAGGACAAAGGTCCATCAGTCGGTTGCGATCGGCTCCTCCGTAATGTGAGACGGGGCAGGGTGCTGCGGGGCCGTGTCAGAGCTATATGCGCTGACCCTCATGTATGGGCATGCGATTGGTCCTGTGGCGCCAACAAAGTGTGCTATGTGATGAGATATGGATGAGTTGTGGTTATGAGTATCTTGAGGGATGGGACTATGGGATTTATGCTGGGGATTGATTATGTTGGGTTATGATTATTAATTGTGCTCAGCTTTATCTGTCTTGCTTGTTGTAGATTGTATACGCTTGTTATAACTGTTGCCTGTGTCTAGCCTTATCTGTCGAGTCATTCCCGGTTTTAAAAGCTAGAGTTCGTAGGATATATCTTCATGTTCAAAATGGTTTTCGTATATCTATATATACCTCTATATGTAATGTATTTCAACACGTTGGAGTGGGTTACCAGCATCTCTCGCTGAACAGATATATTTGGCTTTCAGGCACAGAAGATTAAGTCACTGGAGTGCGCTAGAGCTTGGAACATAGAAGTAGTTAGTTTCCCTTTCGGCCTGCGTGCCATGTTTATGCATTCATATCATTGAGACATTAGTTAGTTAGCCTGTGCACCCGAGTTCTCTAGCTCAGGTGTGGCATAGCACCCCGTACACTCGTACTCTGTTTGGGATTTAATGAGATTTCACCTTTATTTTATAAGTTTTAAATATCTTGAAAATCTGGGGTGTTACACAGAGTCAAGGGGCACCACTTCTGGCGGAACCATGTCTTATGAAGAAAGGCCGATCCAGATCTTGGATTTTAAAACAAGGGAAACCCATAGGAAGTCGGTGAAAATGGTAAAAGTATGGTGGTCTCATCACGGAGTGGAAGAAGCGACATGGGAGTTGGAGTCTGCCATGCGTGAGCGTTACCCCGATCTGTTTACCTCAGGTACCGCGAGTTGCCCTTCTATTTTAGTTGTGTAGACTTAGTGTTGTGGTAAGTGTAACACCCCAAAATTTTGAAACTTTTAAAACTTAAATAATAAAGGTAAATTCTCATTAAATCCCAAACAGAGCATTACTAAACATAAGAGTGCGGGATATTATGCAACATCTGAGTTAGAGAACTCAGATGTACAGGCTAAACTAACTAAGTATCCTCAATACATCATCATGGCACGCAGGCCGAAAGGGGAAAACTATCTATCTAACCCAAGATCTTCTAGCGCGCTCCGGAAGCTAATCATCTGTGCCTGAAAGCCAAATATATCAGTTCAGCGAATGATGTTGGTAACCCACTCCAACGCGTTGAAATACAATATATGTAGATATATATATATATATATATATATATATATATATATATATATATATATATATATATATATACGAAAACCATTTTGAAGCAGGAAGATATATACTTAGGAGACTCTAGTTTCAAAACCAGGAATAGACTCGACAGATAGGGATGAGCACATTAAACAATGATAATCAGTTATATAGAGACAATAACATAAAGAACATGTATCTAAGGTCACAGTTTACTTTCAAATCGTTCACATCATCATTCAATCAACATTCATATCACACAAGCACACTTTGGTGGCGCCACGGGACCAATCGCATGCTCCGAACATGAGGGTTAGTACATATAGTACTAACACGGCCCCGCGGCACCTTACCTCATACCGCAGTATGAAGGGGTTGATCGCAACCAACCGTATAGACCGTCGAAAGTTTCAACAGCGGATCACAGCCCTACACACCGCTGACGCACTCAGTTAGTGGACTGTGATCCTCTTTAGGGGACTGCGACCCTACACACCGCTTGACGAGCTCAGTCGGTGGGTCGTAACCGATCAAAGCCCTACACACCGCCTGAGGGACTCATTCGGTGGGCAATGATCTTCGGGGACTACGACCCTATGCACCACAGGCACATACATTCGGTGGATCACAGCCGACCATAGCCCTACACACCGCCTGATCACTCATTCGGTGGACTATGGTCTTCCTCGGGCTAGTGACCCTACACACCGCCTGGCGCGTCCAGTCGGTGGACCATAGCTCACGAGACCCATGTGGACCGCAGCCCAAGAAGTGAATCACTGATCGCAGCCAGAAGAATGAACCGCAGCTCATGAGTAACCAGTTTGACCGCAGCCAACTTCTGAACCGCAGCTCAGGAATAACCAATTTGATCGCAACCAAATTGGGGTAACATGCTCACGTAACACGTAGTAACACATAATAGCACATTGGGAAAGGGGGAAAACGTATAAATAAACTTATGCGTGATAATCCACATACTAAGAATAGTACTAAGGGGTTCATACATCTTCCTCCTAGGCCAACGGGTTACCGATTCAACTAGCATGCAATAAACGAGACTCTTTTATCCTACGAACGGTACCCGAAACATAAAACTAGACTCATGCACGACAAACGGGGTCCGTTGGGACACCACGGGGGGTTGGGGAATATCAAATATGGAAGCCAAAGTCCCGAGGTGGGCAACAACCAGCGGGTAGTCGGTGGGTGGAGGGCCACCCGCCGGCGATACTCCTCCGGGCAGCGGGTGCCCGGCGGGCAGTCGCCTGCCCGCTGCCGGCGGCGTCTTCTTTGGGCAGTGGGTAGGTGGCAGGTCCCCCTACCCCCACCTACCCTCCACTGACTCTTTATCAAAATAAACATCTCGGGATCCTCCGTGGAACCCGAAACCATGCTTAGACACTTTTAAACGCAAATAACGACTCCACGTAGACAAATAATGGATCAAAAGCAAGAATCACATAGAACACATCCTTTCATGACTTCTAAACATAAACAACACCCGAACATGTGAATTTCCCCCCAAATATATATCAAGAACATCACAATACAAATTCCCAATTAAAACCTATGACTCTAATCGCATTCAAATCATCAAAGTCATAGTTTATCTTTAACATCAAGAAACATCAAGATTTATCAAGGATCATCACACAAACATCAAGAACCTCTTATCATCATCAAGATCATCAAGATCACACATAAAATCATCCCATCAATCATCAAGATTATATCACAATTATCATAAAGGATTTCATCAAGACACAAGCATATAGAGGGAGCCAAAGAAGGAGATTATAACAAAGAAAATAGGTTTTGTTGAGACATGGTTACCTCTTAGCCTTAATTAAATTCCTTAGCTATGAATGGTCTTTCTTTAAGATTTCTTCTTTCTTGATTTCTCTTATGAGAATTCTTGGAAATTCTTGTGTGGTGAAAGTTATTGTGGTGTGGGTTCTAGGTGCCTCCTATGCCCCTATTTATATGTCTAAGAGTCCTAATTAGGGTCTAAATGGTATGGGCTTGCCAATTCTATTCCTTATAGGACTAAGGGGTTGGTTTTAGGGATAAGGGTCCATGGACTATGGTGGACCCCTTTTTAGCTAACTAATGGATTTTAATTCCCTTTTTAGGGTAAGTAATTAATTAATTAGTTTGGTTTAGGGGTCGTAATACGGGGTGTTACACTTTCCCCCCCTTACACGAGGCTTCGTCCCCGAAGCCGGTGCGTGAATCCATTCTTTCACCCCTGGACGTCACGTATTTTGGCCTCCTGATTAGGAAATGTGGCCCCACGTGTTGTCTTTGCTAGGGTAGATTGGATTTCTGGTGAGGTGGTGATTGGAATGTTCGGGTCTACCTTGGTTTCCTGCTCCTGAGCTGGCTGCCCCGCGAGTGCCCAATATGGTCTCGATTGCTGCCACCCTCTGGTCTAGTGCACGCGTTGCGTGGATTAGGGACGAGAACCCTTCGTCCATGATTTGGTTTTGCCGGGTGAGCTGCGCGAGGATGCGCTCGATGGATTCTTCATTTCGGCCCCCTGGGTTTCCCCTTTCTTGTGCGGGCGTCGGTGGGTTAGGTTCGCTATCCTCCTCTTGTTCCTCATTTCCTTCCAGTCCCCCACATTCTTGCATTACCTGTTTTAGCTTTTTGTTGGAGATGTCCAGTTGATCAACCAATTCCCTTTGTTCCTCTTCGGGTTTAAAGCAAACATCCTCGAGGGTGATGTATTGTCCCCCTTCGGTGTAGTAGATGTCATTGCGGCGGAGATTCTGGGCATTGAAAACTATGCCGCTTATGGGTTTGATTTCTGTGTGGCTTAGGTCCACTCCCTTTTTCTCAATGATCCAACTTAGGATCATCCCGTAAGGTAGACTAAGCCGGTTGCTGGTCTTGCAAAACTCCTTGTGTTTCAACATGAGGGCCGGTAGATTGAACTTGATTTTGTGTTTTAGAAAGTAGGCAAAGGTACACTCCAGGCTTCCCACATCCTTGCTTTTGTTGTTTGTAGGCAACAAGCTATCAGTTACAATCATGACTAGTATATTTTGTTCAGCGGTTAGCCATTTCCTGTTAGGCCGGGTGGCCGAGGTGAAGCCTTCTTCCTTTCCTAGTAGGTACCCGAGTTAGTCCATATACCCCGTGCCTTGGGTACCGATCCACCCCTTCCGGTCGTAATCTGACACACCTGTGGTGGTCAGTTTTAGGAATTTGGCCAAGCGGCCTTCGGAGAGTACTATCTCCTTGCCTCGGACTTTAGCGGTGACTTCCACTTTATCACCCCGCTTGACGGCTACTAAATGGTGATAGAACTCCTTCACCAATTCGGGGTATGTATCCCCTTTGATGGTGAGATACGTATCCAAGAGTCCTTGAAACTTAAGCATATCGACCAACTCCGGAGAGAATTGGTCGGGTTCGAGGGCTTTACCTCCGATTACTGTGTAATCGGCGTCGTTCCATTCCGGGGTTCGGATACCAACGGGCTTCTTCGACATTTTGAGATTCCTTTAGGTGATGTTTTTCGGGTGATGCTTTTTCCGGTGAGGCTCCGGCGGGACTTCGATGAGGTTTTTCCGGCGACGAGGGGAGGCGGCACGACTTGCTGTTCCGAGGTCGACGGCGAGGGTGCGAGGGACTGGGCGGAGCAAGTGGCCGGTGCTGGCAGCGGGAGGTGGCCAGGCGAGCAGCGGGTTCGCCGTGGCAGCAGGCTCGACGCGGGTGGCCTCCGGGCGATGGCGGCGGCGGGTTCGTCGCAGGTAGCTTCCGGGCGGCGGAGGCGGGCCGTGTGGGTGGTCGCCGGTGGTCTGCTTGGTGGTGGCTGTTATGGTGGGTTTGGGTGGTGCCGGCGACGTGGAGAGGGGGTGAGAGGAGGAGAGAGGGAGTTGTGTGTTTGGAGGAAGAAGAAGGGTTTTTGATTTGGGGATTTTTTGTGGGTTTTAGGAGTTTGTAGGGGTTTAAAAAGGGAGTGTTCCCTTGAGGTTTTAAGGAGCACTCATGGCTTAGTGGTTAGGGACTTGGGTACTTTACAAGTAGGAGGTTTAGGGTTTAATTCCCATTGTTAACATTGGTTTCCTTTGTTGTGTACTCTTTGGCCTTTTCCTTCTTTTGTCTTCTAGTGTTAAAAGATTTGGTTGGTCCTTCTTGTTGTTGATGCGGGTTTTCGGGGTAGTCTAGTCCCTTTTCTTTATACTAAATTATTTTGATTTTGCTTCTTTATTTATAATAATTCCGAAGTAGCTAATCTAAACAAGTAATTCTAATACGAGGGTGGTTACAGGGGATTTACTAGTCATCCTAAACAGAACTCGTCTCCTTGGTTTTCTTCTAGTGGGTTTGCGGGATCTTCGTCTCCTGGGGCCATGTCTCCTTCGTCGAGGTTGCCCTCGTCCTCGAGTTCAGCTTGTGTGCGGCTCATGACGAACACCTTTCCGGGGGCACCGTGATTCCCTTGATTGTTTGTGCCTCCGCGTTGGCCCATGATTGTAGGGCGCGAGTTGGAGGGTTGAGTGCACTGGAAGGACTTATGTCCTTATCCTCCGCAGTTAAAGCATCGCCAGGGGTTTCCCATGCAATCTTTGCCTCTATGGTCTTTGTTGCATCTTTGGCAAGGGAAGCTCCTTATATTAGCTTCGTGGTTTCCTAGGGGTGGCCTCTGGCCAGCTGGATTACTTGGCCTTGTGTTGGCGTCGTTTCTCGTTCTTTTTATAGGTGGTGCTCCACCTCCTGTGTTCATTTTTCGAATATGTTCCTGAACCCCACGTTGTAGTAGCTGGATTCGATAGAGATTGGCGGCACTGGAGTAAGCCTCGTTGAGGGTCCGGGGTCCGCTTACTACTAGTGCTTTTCGGGCTTCGAAGTTGAGGCCTGATATAAACCTTTCTATTTTGGTTGCCTCCGTGGGGACTAGTTCTGGCGCGAAGCGTGCCAGTTCGAGGAATCGTTTATGGTATTCCATGACGGTAGTCGTTCCTTGTTTTAGGTGGAGGAACTCTTCGTGCATGGATGCTTTTACGTGTGCTGGGTAGAATCGTTCTCGCAGTCGTGTTTTGAGGTTTTCCCAGTTGAACCCTGGTTACTGTCTGTAAGTGGGTCCCTCGTGGATCCACCAAAGGTCTGCCTCGTGCCCGAAGTAGAATGAGGCTATCTCTACACTACGTTCTTCTGGGCATTCTACCAACCCCAGAATCTTGTCGAAGGTCCGAATCCATTCTTCAAGGATTGCGGGATCTTCTTCTCCTGAGAAGGTGGGTGGTCGATGATTTGAAACTTTTCGGGCGACTTCTGAGTTTGTGTTTGGTGGAGGTGGTGGTGGTCTGTTGTTGCGGAGAGTTACGTCACTCAATGCTTGGGCGACTTGGGTTAGTTGCTGTAGAGTTTGAGCTAGGGGATCGTGTGCGGCGGGTTTCGGAGTCCTCGATTGTCTTCTGTTTGGTGTCATGCTGTTGATCTACTAAGCCAATATTTATGATATCGAGTTAGAGTGTTATACCCTTACCTTGATGTGATATGCGAAGGGGGAGTTCTTTAAATTAAGTGTGAATTAGGGTGAGGGGAAGTTTAGGGGTCTCACAATCTCACCGCGCGTCCTATGATTCCTATATCCTATGTTCCTGAACTCCTAGAGTTTAAGCCTACTGTCCTAAAGTCTGGTCTTAAGAGTCTTGTCCTAGGGTCAAACTTAGGCTCTGATACCAACTGTAACACCCCAAAATTTTGAAACTTTTAAAACTTAAATAATAAAGGTAAATTCTCATTAAATCCCAAACAGAGTATTACTAAACATAAGAGTGCGGGGTGTTATGCAACATCTGAGTTGGAGAACTCAGATGCACAGGCTAAACTAACTAAGTATCCTCAATACATCATCATGGCACGCAGGCCGAAAGGGGAAAACTATCTAACCCAAGATCTTCTAGCGCGCTCCGGAAGCTAATCATCTGTGCCTGAAAGCCAAATATATCTGTTCAGCGAATGATGTCGGTAACCCACTCCAACGCGTTGAAATACAATATAGGTAGATATATATATAGATATACGAAAACCATTTTGAAGCAGAAAGATATATACTTAGGAGACTCTAGTTTCAAAACCAGGAATAGACTCGACAGGTAGGGATGAGCACATTAAACAATGATAATCAGTTATATAGAGACAATAACATAAAGAACATGTATCTAAGGTCACAGTTTACTTTCAAATCGTTCACATCATCATTCAATCAACATTCATATCACACAAGCACACTTTGGTGGCGCCACGGGACCAATCGCATGCTCCGAACATGAGGGTTAGTACATATAGTACTAACACGGCCCCGCAGCACCCTACCTCATACCGCAGTATGAAGGGGTTGATCGCAACAAACCGTATAGACCGTCGAAAGTTTCAACAGCGGATCACAGCCCTACACACCGCTGACGCGCTCAGTCGGTGGACTGCGATCCTCTTTTGGGGATTGCGACCCTACACACCGCTTGACGAGCTCAGTCGGTGGGTCGTAACCGATCAAAACCCTACACACCGCGTGAGGGACTCATTCGGTGGGCAATGATCTTCGGGGACTACGACCCTACGCACCACTGGCACATACATTCGGTGGATCGTAGCCGACCATAGCTCTACACACCACCAGATCACTCATTCGGTGGACTATGCCCTTCCTCGGGCTAGTGGCCCTACACACCGCCTTGCGCGTCCAGTCGGTGGACCATAACACACGAGGCCCATGTGGACCGCAGCCCAAGAAGTGAATCACTGACCGCAACCAGGAGAATGAACCGCAGCTCATGAGTAACCAGTTTGACCGCAGCCAACTTCTAAACCGCAGCTCAGGAATAACCAATTTGATCGCAACCAAATTGGGGTATCATGCTCACATAACACGTAGTAACACATAATGGCACATTGGAAAAGGGGGAAAGCGTATAAATAAACTTATGCGTGATTATCCACATACTAAGAATAGTCCTAAGGGGTTCATACATCTTCCTCCTAGGCCAACGGGTTACCAATTCAACTAGCATGCAATAAACGAGACTCTTTTATCCTACGAACGGTACCCGAAACATCAAACGAGACTCATGCACGACAAACGGGGTCCGTTTGGACACCACGGGGGGTTAGGGAACATCAAACGGGGAAGCCAAAGTCCCGAGGTGGGCAACAACCAGCGGGTAGCCGGTGGGTGGAGGGCCACCCTGTGATACCTCATATTTTCTAGGCAATGTACGAGGACCGTATGTCACTAAATTATTTAGAGTCTCTTAATCCATATTATTGTAGGACTATTATTCCTAGAGCCTAATAGTTCCCTAACCCTAATATAATGTGTACACAAATATGTTTTTGCTAATAATAAAGATTATATAAATATTTGACTAATCCTAGTAATACTAATATTTTTATGTTTGTGATTATATACATATGTACGCAGATATATATAGTTCCTACGACCTTGCCTAATTATATGTTACGTACAGTATGTTGCCAAAGATCATCAACATTACAATGCATCTTATATTCTAATATATGTATACATGAATATGAATACGACACTATATAATAATAGTAATAATAATAATAATTTTGACTAACCCTAATATATAAACCCTCCCTATTTTCCCTAATCCTAATTTATATCATTCTCATCATCTCCTTTCTCACAATATTGTCGAACAAAAAGGAAATAAGATACGTAGCCTTCTTCTTCAATCGATTGGTCTTCTCCCTCTGTCGTTATCGGGTTCTCTCCTATGTTCACCGTAGGGATTCAAGGATTTTATTAATTTCGGAATCCAGGTAAGATTTATGTCTACTCAAAGTTCTTTTACCGCAAATTAAAATTATTTACTACATGATTATGTGCAAATTATATGGATAATTATGTGATTATATGATAATGCATAAATTGTTTACTTTGGATTTATATTAGTTATGAGATTTGTAGTGAATTATGGATATACTGTGATTTATGTAAATTTGTATGCGTATAAATATATAAATGTGGTACTGTGCAACCTTAATCTTATGATGATGAGTGATCATACATATGAGTTTACATGCATATATTTATAAATTGGTAAATGGTGGCTCCTACATGTGTATATGTTTTCGGCATATCTGTATGTGAAAGTAAATCTATGTATATAACAATTATAATGTGTCCATAATAATCATACATCTTCCTGTAGTGCTTGTTTGTGTTTATATATACACGTTAGAATATTGTGTGCTTAAATATATATACCCAGGACATAGATTCGGTGTATTGTTATACATATATTACACATATATTTGATTATGGTGGAGAGAACAAACTATTTGGTATAAAACTTACATTTAATTAAATTTGGTCATGGAGGATTTGTACCTGGATTTTTATTGTGAGGTTGGTCTCTCACATTTGATTATGGAACCAGTGTGGGGTTGGTCTCTCAGATTTGATTCTAGAATATTATTATATACCTTGTGGGGTTGGTCTCTCACAATCGAGTTTGTTCTACCCATTGGGGTTGGTCTCTCAATGGGGGTATGCATACTTAAGGGATTGATCTCGAGCCAACTGGGTTGGTCTCTGGTTGGTTGGTTTTGGTCACTGGGGCCGAAGTAATGGTCCTTGCCTTGTATTTCTCCTCCTCATTGACTTGGTGGTAAATAAAGGATTAAATCCTAATATTGAGAAAAGTGGTCAAACGTGGAAGTTATGGTATTTTATGTTAAATTAATTGATGTTATGGTAAATTCTGAAATGCTATGTGAAATTATAAATTATATTTATTATGTGGTTGATTCGTTAATTGGTAATTAAATGTGAAGAAGTGGTATTAGGGAATGTTGCAAGTATGATATGATTAAGGGGTTAATGTGGAATTATATGCTCCAAGGTGTTATGTGTTATGTGTAAAATGTTTTACAGGGTGGAGTAAGTCTTACCAGCTGTTGTATGTTGAATTTGTTCCCCCTTTAGTTATTTTGCAGGTAATGTGGCACAAGTATCTGGAGCATGAGAGCGATTCATCTTTTAGAACTTCGAAGTTTTATATTATTTTAGAAAAATCTAGAAGTGAATTCTTAGACAATTGTATTTAATGCATTGTAATAGAACAAATTATGGGTTGTTTTTAGTAGTGTTGTTTTTAGCCTGTGCGTTTGGATATAGGTTGTTATCTAAACGTGGCGGTAGCATCCCTTTTTCCTTTTGTTTTGTTTAGCTTCCGCAACTAAAAATGGTTTTTAATAAAATAAATTCATTTTTATAAGTTATTTTGGTTAATGGAAAATGGGGGTGTTACAAATTGGTATGCCGGCTGCCCGTCGGCGATACTCCTCCGGGCAGCGGGTGCCCCGCGGGCAGTCGCCTGCCTACTGCCGGCGGCGTCTTCTTTGGCCAGTGGGTAGGTGGCGGGTTGCCCTACCCCCCACTGACTCTTTATCAAAATAAACGTCTCGAGATCCTCCGTGAAACCCGAAACCATGCTTAGACACTTTTAAACGCAAATAACGACTCCACGTAGACAAATAATGGATCAAAAGCAAGAATCACATAGAACACATCCTATCATGACTTCTAAACATAAACAACACCTGAACATGCGAATTTCCCCCCAAATATATATCAAGAACATCACAATACAAATTCCCAATTCAACCTAGGGCTCTAATCCCATTCAAATCATCAAAGTCATAGTTTATCTTTAACATCAAGAAACATCAAGATTTATCAAGGATCATCACACAAACATCAAGAACCTCTTATCATCATCAAGATCATCAAGATCACACATAAAAGCATCCCATCAATCATCAAGATTATATCACAATTATCATAAAGGATTTCATCAAGACACAAGCATATAGAGAGAGCCAAAGAAGGAGATTATAACAAAGAAAATAGGTTTTGTTGAGACATGGTTACCTCTTAGCCTTAATTAAATTCCTTGGCTATGAATGGTCTTTCTTTAAGATTTCTTCTTTCTTGATTTCTCTTATGAGAATTCTTGGAAATTCTTGTGTGGTGAAAGTTATTGTGGTGTGGGTTCTAGGTGCCTCCTATGCCCCTATTTATATGTTTAAGAGTCCTAATTAGGGTCTAAATGGTATGGGCTTGCCAATTCTATTCCTTATAGGACTAAGGGGTTGGTTTTAGGGATAAGGGTCCATGGACTATGGTGGACCCCTTTTTAGCTAACTAATGGATTTTAATTCCCTTTTTAGGGTAAGTAATTAATTAATTAGTTTGGTTTAGGGGTCGTAACACGGGGTGTTACAGTAAGGGTAGTTAGTTTTCCGTTAGTTGTTGTGTTTGCTTGGTTAGAGCTTGTTGCCTAAAGCCTTGTTTATCTTTTTCTTCTATTCATGTCACATTTTGTTCACCGTTATCCTTTTTGACAACCCTTGACGTACCCAAGCTTCGGGGACGAAGCTTATTGTTAGGGGGAGAGGATTAATCCTATTTAAAGGATAGGATTTTCAGGGTGTCACAATATCGGACGAAGCAGCGATAACGCACAAACATTGTTTTGATGCTTTGGATATAACCATGAGGGATCTTTGAGGTTTGCCATACCGGGTAGTGATGAAAAGACATTTGGCGGAAATACAGTAATTTTAGGTGGCGATTTTAGACAGATTCTTCCCGTTATTCCGAAATCAACTAGACTAATAGTTGTTGCAATCAGTACATGTACGACATGAATACTGTAGAAGGTCGAACATATTAAATTGTGACTCTTTGTGTAAGGCCGAATTAGATGGTGAAAATCTATCAGAAGTACACACTCCTGAATTCGTAAATAGGTTGAGATTGTCTGGACTTCCTAATCATTCATTGACATTAAAGGTTGGTGCACCTGTTATGTTATTGGAGAATATAGACCACTCTATTGGTCTTTGCAACGATACATGCTTCTTTGTCACAAGATTGTCCGAACACATTGTCGAAGCAAGACTAGTTAATGGGACTAATGAAGGAACCAAAGTTCTTATCTCCCGAATGTCTCTCACTCCTTCTGATACAAGATTTCCCTTCAAGTTCCAGCATAAACAATACCCGTTGATGATCGCATATGCAATGACTACCAACAAAAGCCAGGACAACCAGTAACTCACGTTGGGTTATTGCTGAAAAACCGGTCTTTAATTACTGTCAATTGTACATAGCTTTTTCCTGAGTCACCCATCCTGATGGCCTGAAGATGTTAGCTCTAGACAAAGATGGATAAGATTCTGCTGCTACTACCGATGTCGTCTACAAAGATGCTTTCAATAATGTGTAATTCCAACCAATGATATTATGTTTTCTTTTTATGCGAAGATGACAAAATTGGTATATATCTACACAGAAAATATATTTTCCATACAAATAAATTAGGATAGCAAATGATTTCTATAATTGAGTTCCTAGACAACGAGCAAATTTGTCTAATTAATACAAATCCTAAACACTGATATATAATTCTCTAAAGTTTCAGCACCAAATTCGTATATATACACATTAGCTATTAATTGGGTAATTATTTGTTCAAATTCAAGCAATGATAATATCATAAAATACAATCGATCGAACTCAAATCTTCAATTGCATTATATAATATTCAATGTTATAATTTATATAATTGTATATTGATCCAAATATTATTAAAATATTATAACAAATCCATTTCGTGCATCGCACGGGTGAAAATACTAGTATTTATTAATATGTATATAGACAAATTCTATAATATAATTTTTAAATTATAATTATTTATATTGCTAGATTCATAATTAAAATAATTAAATTTAAAAATTAACAAAATTAACATTTTAATTTTGTATGATTAATATAGTGCATAAGTATAAGTATGTATTTAAGAAAGTTTTTAAATATTTATGAACAGATATTTTGTTAATTTTATAATTTCATTTTTTAAATTAATTTCATATTTTGATAATAATTTTGTTATTATATTGATATAAATACATATCATATTATTTTTATCTATATATGAAAACCACTTTTGAAAAAAAAAAAAATTGCATTGATATTCGAATTTTGGTTCAGAATCTACTTTGGTTATTTTAAACTTTTACTTGTTATAAATTGATTCTTTTGGTTGATATAATATAGAAATTTCGCTATTTTTATTTAATTTATTTCTTATTTATGCTAAATATATATATGAATCTATTATATCACATATATATACACGGGATTTTCACTAAAATTTAAGTGTAATTGTAATTAAAAATTATTTGAAAACAATTAGGATTTATTTAGTGGATGAGAAGTCCACTTAAGACTTGTCTCCAGCGGTTAGATAGAGTTTGATCTCTGTCACATACAAAGAATTTGAGTTTATGTTGGACTCTTTATAAGTAGAATTGAAGTGTACAATTTAATATTAAGTATCAAAATTAAATTATTAGAAAGTGAGATTTTTTAGAAGTTGGGCGAGAAGTTAAAGTTCATAATTTTGTTTTTATATATAGTATAGAAGTATAGATTATAACGAGTTTGAGAAATTTGAGTTATAAAATAAAAATAAAGGGAAAATTACACTTTTGGTCCTATGACTATAGTGGAGGTGGTAATTTCAGTTCGTGACTTTTAAAAGTAACAGATTTAGTCCTTTTAGTAAGCTTTTTTTTACACATTGAGTCCTTCCGGCTAAATTGCCGGTAGAAATCCGTCGGAATGTCAATTGGATTTGTTTATTAATTTTTTGGGAGGGGTAAAATCGTCCGTTCAGGCCATAGAAAAGGGGGAAACACGAATTCCCACTTCCCACCTTAATTAAACTACACGCAGAAGGGTTTTCAGTTCTGGGAGAAGCGAAGGAAGCAAGAGACGAAGTGGAAGAGAAGCAATCAGTCGCACCACTCGCACGCTCCATTCTCCATCAGGTCGTCCTGGGTATGGCTAATTCATATTCTTCTTGTTCTTCTAATTCTGCTACTGAGTACTATGAATTTGGGGAAAGGTTTCCAATTATCCATTGTAGATGTGGTGAACAATTGAAAATTCGAACTTCATGGACAAATGAAAATCCCGGTCGTAGATTTTGGCAATGCTCCGGTGCTATTGTAAGTTTTTGTTTTTACAAGTTTTTGTAATTTTTGTACCGGATGTATGAATGAAATTGAATAAATGTTCTTTGAATTAATCCAGGGTAATGTGGGATGTGGATTTATTGATTGGTATGATCCTCCAATGTGCTATCGTTCGAAGAGAATAATTCCGGGATTGCTAAGACGCATCAACCGACAAGATGAAGAGATACAGAAATTAAATATGAAGCTTAAAGGTAATAAAGATGAAGGCAAAGTGGTTGGTAGTTCTAAGTGGATGAACAAGTTTGTAGCAGTTTTTGTTGTAATAGTTGCACTAATTATTGGTTGTAAGTTTTGCTAGTGAACTGATCCAAAGAAGTGTTCAGTATTTGTAATGTGTTTTGGTAATTTTAGAATTGTGGAATGGTTGGTGATGTAAGGATCATGGTAATGTAAGATGTATGGTATGTTGTGTTAATGTAAGATTTATGGTTTGGTTACTTAATGTAAGGATGATGGTTTATTTTGTTAATGTAAGGATGATAGTTTGTTTTGGTTTACAATTCAGCAATGTGTGACTCTTTTAGCAACACTGTAAAAGCCCATGATTTAACAGTTAGAGCATAACATTATGACCAAAACACTGCATACCATAATCTCATAGTTATCATACATTATGACCAAAACAAGCTGCTTTCAACAGTTTGTAATCATTTAGCAGCCAAATCAGTTACCAAAACATACATACAAACTAAATTCATCAAAACATACATACAAACTAACTTCACATGCATTCACTCAATGTCAATTGGGTTATCATGGTTGCCAAAGAACTTGGACTTCAACACAGTCTTGCTCCTTGTATAGTATGGCTTTTTCCTGTTTGATTGCTTCACTTTGGTTCCCTTCTTGGATTTGGCTGGTTGTTGGTTCATCTGAGGTTCTCCTGATCCACTCTGTTCCCCTTGTCCATGCTGGGCATCAACCTCATGCTGCCCTAATCCACTATGTTCCCCTTGGCCATGTTGATCATGATCCTGCTGCTGCCCTAAGCCACTATGTTCCTCTTGGCCATGCATCTGCTGTCCTAATCCACTCTGGTGCTCTCTTGTAGGCATATTGATGGGGATTTGGTGAGTGCATAGATGACCCTCTTCTTTGGCTTCAACTGAAAAACATAGAGTTTAGGTTACAATTGTTTTATATACAGTTTACTGTAATCCAACATAATATAATACTACACCTTTTTATTTGGATTAGATGGACACTTCCTAGCATTATGCCCAGCTTCCCTACATACAGAACAGTGCAGTTGAATGTGGTTTCTTGACACTCTATTTCCATCTTGGGTCAACTCAGCAGCTGATCTTGTCCTTAACTTTTTGGGCCTCCCAACCTGAAAAGCACCAACAAATGAAATCAGTTTTGATCCAGCAGAGATTTAAAGGATAAGGGTCAGCAATCAAGCAATCACCTTGGCAGAATACAAGGGTGGCAATGGGGGTGGTGTATCACCCCTAGGTAACTCAGCAGGACCTGCCATTGGGTTGATACTTGCACTGTATATCTTCATATATGTTTCTTTTGAGTAGCATGGATGGACAAAGTCAAACACTCCACCTTTCCCAAATTTTTTCCATATAGCACATATTGCATGCTTGCATGGAATGCCTGTCAGCTCCCACCTCCTACAAGAACATTGTTTTCTTTCAAGGTCAACTTGTTGTTGATCCCCATATAAGTGTCTAACCTCAAACTTGAAGAAATCACATTGTGTTGCTAAGTAACCAGATGCAGCCTTCTCTATTTGCTTCAACTTCCTGACAATCTTAGGACATATCAAGGACTTCCATTCTGCAGCTTTCTGTATATTCTCAAACAACTTAGCCATAATCATTTTCCTTATAATTTCTAGGCACTCAATGATAGGCTTGTCCCTTGCTTCCATTATAGAGGCATTCCAAGACTCACAAATGTTATTCACTAACATGTCGCAATGGGATTTTGTAGAGAAGTGGGATCTAGACCATTCTGTTGGGCTTTTATCACCTAACCATTGGTATGCAGCTTCATCTAATCTCCTTAGTTTATACAAAGCATCAGTGTAAGCATTTACAGTGTTTGCCCTAGCACAAGTCCATAATGCATCCTTAATAGCCTTACCCTGGAAACCTGCCACCTTCATATTTGCATGTAGGTGTCTCACACAAAATCTGTTTTCCACACCAGGTAGCACTTCATCAAAGGCTGGAATTAGACCCTTCTGTTTGTCACTTATGAAGCAATACTCATCCTCCTCTGTATCACTTATCTGCATATCATCTTTCAACAGCCTTAGAAACCATATCCAAGAGTCCTTTTTCTCTCCTTCCACAATAGCATAAGCTAATGGAAATATACAGTCATTTGCATCTATACTCACAGCAGTCAGAAGCATCCCTCCAGTTTCATATTTAAGGTGACAACCATCTACCCCAATCAGTCTTCTACACATCCTGAAGCCTTCCTTGCTGCTTTTCCAACAAACATACATTCTCAGAAATCTTTCCTGCCCACTTCCATCTTTTAAGTCACTCAACTTAACAAGACATGATGACTCGGGATTTGTTGTCAAGACTTCTTCTCTATAACTCCAAATCTTTTTGAAGTTGGCTTCCTCATCACCTACTCTTATCTTCTTTGCCTTCCAAATAGCCCTATATGCTTGTGAATCACTCACATAAAATCCCTCCTCTGTGCAAACCTTATGTTTGAACTTTCTCATCATCCAATCTGGGTGATCTTTTAATTGAGTTGCCCACCTCTTAGCAACAACACTTGATTTCACCATTGAGTTCTCCCAATCCCAAGAACAACCTTCATGTTCATCTACCATGTTCAAAATCCTCCATGCAAATGACCCTATTACTTTCCTCAACCCTATTCTCCAAGGGCAACCCTCCTGTGTACACTTAACAATGACCCTTTCCTTGTCATTTTTTAGAGTTCTAATTTCTTTGCCATTATTGAAAGCATAATTTTGAACTGCTTCCCTAAACTGTTGTTTTGAAGCAAATGTCATGCCTAAAGTGAAATGGGGGTCCTTCATGTCTGTTGCAGCTCTAAATATGGGCCATTTGCTTTCCCCATCACCATCACTATCAGAATCCACTACTGACTCCTCATCAGAAAAGAAGATGTCATCCAAATTCTTAACCTTTTTCTTTGTTTGAGCTACATCAACCTGCTCATATACTTTATCATCCTCTACAGTGAAATCAACAACTTGGCCATCATCCCCAGTCCCTACATCAACCTGCTCATCTACCCCCAATCTCTGTACCTCAATCTCATCTTCCCAATCTCTGTACCTCATTGTCTGATTGTAGCAACTTCAAACTATCATTTCAATAACAATAAATCAGGGCACCAACCTCACTATACCCTAACTGTTTTATCTTATCCTTCAACACATCTAGACACACTTCATTAGCTTCCATTCTTTCATACAGTTCTACATCACCACCCAAATATTTAACTTCACCAACCCTATTTACTATCCCATTATAGAAAAGGACAACTTCAAATGTGCCAACACCATCTCCTGTAAAGCCAACAGTCAACAGAGTGGTACCCACAAGACAGAAAAACAATAGTCATATGAAACTGATTCCTGACCACAAAAAGTTTAAACATAATGGTCCCCACAGAATAACAACCCTAAACCCTATATATGCACATGACAAGAATCAGTAACTACATCAGTAGTATTGGTCCCCACAGACCACTACAACAATTTCCCATACTCATCAGAATTCATACTAACAATAATAAACAACCTACAGAAAATGATCCCCACATTACAAGACACAAGACACAAGTACAAACTCCTTTATGCTTTATGCATATATAACCCACACGGCAAACCCTAGAAATGTTCAACTTCCATTCAACTCCACAAAAAACACTCCACACAAACAACACAAACTCATTCACTATAAAATTCATACAATTTAAACAGTTACAAATTATTCAAACTTACTTCGTTGGAGCGTATTTGGGGCAGAACCCGTTCCAGTCGCCAATGATTTACGCATTGCAGTAGGCGAAGTGAAGAGTTCTCTTTGTTCCCGCTTTCTTCCTTCTTCCACACTGTCTTCACGCTTCTCTGCTGTCTTCCCACTACTTGCACACAAAATTAGGGTTGCGTGGAGGTTGATTAAGGTGGGAAATGGGAATCCGTTTCCCCCCCCCCCCCCCCTTTTTCTATGACTTGAACGGACGATTTTACCCCTCCCAAAAAATTAATAAACAAATCCAATTGACATTCCGGCGGATTTCTACCGGCAATTTAGCCGGAAGGACTCAATGTGTAAAAAAAAGTTTACTAAAAGGACTAAATCTGTTACTTTTAAAAGTCACGAACTGAAATTACCACCTCCACTATAGTCATAGGACCAAAAGTGTAATTTTCTCTAAAAATAAATAAATAAAATTTACGGACTCAATCATCCCAACCTACGCAATCATATTCCTCCTTACAATAATTAACAAAAGGATGATAGATCTTCATTATCTAACATTAATCAAGTTTTATGTGGTCTAAGGATTTGACCTATATGACATCACCGTGTTCCCAGAACAGAAGAGGTTGCGTTCAACGTGTCGTGCTAAAATATATTATTAGGACCTTGTGGATTAATATGATTAGTGTAACCTCCCTATCATATCATTTTCCAATATTGATATGATATGAATATGAATTAATAATTGAATATATTTTGTCTTTTTAATGGCAGTTTGGGGTTGGTGTGTAATAGGATTTGCATGGTGTTAAAGAATAGTGACAAAATATCAATCGGCAGAGGAAGAAAAATCTTTAATTTGTTGGGAGCCGACAGCCGAGGACAGTTTCTTCATTCAATTTGACAACTGACAAGCACCCTTGTGAAAACAATTTGCAACAAATTCCTTTTAAAAATGAATATATCATAATTAATTATTTAATTATGTTTTATTTTTATGAGATAATTAGAACAAATGACTAATAAAAAGCTATTTTTAAATGGAGAACTTAATTGATTATATTCAAGAACAAATTAAAGTCAGTTCAAATTGTTTTGGCCTTACATAGTTACATATGAAGTTAACCTAAGACCTACATATTATCTGATCAACATGTTTGTAGGGAATTTGCACGTAAACCCGATCAACATATTCAATTAAGAAACTAGAATTGCACATGATAGTTACTGAATGTGTATTGTGCCAATCATTTAGAAGAGGATTTTTTTTTTTTTTTTTTGGGGTATCAAGAAGAGGGCCAAGCTTGGTGTCAACAACTCAACACCCTATGTTAATGTCACGATTACAAGGCAACCCTCTTTGTCTTCATAAAGAACTATGGACAGTTCTGGCGGGGTTCCTCCCAATCAATCCACCTGATATCTTTTTTACTCTGTCTTTTTGGCCAACCTATCAGCGACTTGGTTCTCCTCTCTAAAGATATGTTGAACGGTACCTTATTCCAGTTCTTTTTTGCCCAGTCCCTACAGTACTCGATGATGTTCTTCATAGAAGAGATTAAAGTACTCATACTATACAATGACAACGGTCGTGTTCAATCAGACATATACATAGAGAGAAATTTTATTGATCATGATTTCTCCATTTTTATCCCTAGATTTGTTATCATCCCTAAAAGTGTGAAACATCTCATGTTCATATATATTTTTGATATTTTCTGATCCAAATTTATTTAAAATGATAGATTTTTATTTGTAATTTCTTTCCGAATAATAAATAAATAAAGTGGATAAATGAATTGGGTTCTCTTCCACCTATCTCTTTCAGCATCATTTGTCACTGCTTTTATGAGTTGGGATGCAAATCTAGATTCTACATTAGACTTTTTTGTCACAAAAGAAAGTATTTTTGAAAGTTTTCACATAGGCATTTTCCAACATCATGTGAACATAACAACTCTTTCTTGACTTATTTGCCTACTATACTATTAAATAAATCATTGGGGAAAATGGCACTTTTCCCCCCTAAGTTGTATACTTATAGCACTATTTCCCCCTGCGTTATTCATGTAAGCACATAAGTCCCCTCAATTATTCTAAAAGTGGCAGTTTTCACCCCTAATATATTAAATTGACATTTCTACCCTTAAAGTAAATATTTTATTTCTTTTTCTTCTCTAACAAATTATTCGTATACGTAGGGATGATCACGGTTCGGTTTGAACTGAACCAGACACTTTAGCAATTGAATTGAAAGTTTTCGGTTATGATTCAGATCAGAACCCAATATTTGGATTTCAGTTTATTAAATTTATGAATCGAAAAAACTGGATCCTGAACCGTAAACCGACGGTTCCGGATCCGGTTCACGATTTTGAACCGTCTTTATTTTAAAATTTCATTTTTTATTTTGAAATAGTCTAAATTCAACAATAAATGTTTTTTTTTTCAGTTCGGAACATGAACCGCCCGTTCCGGTTCGCGATTTTAATAAACTCTAAATATCGGATTTCACTTCTAAATTATAATTGGAATATTTTGGTTTGATTGCTATAATGTCTATTCGGTTTGAACCAAATCGTGGTCATAATTTGTTGCATAAGAAAATTAAATGAAATATTTATTTTAAGGGTAAATGTGTCCATTTAACATTTCAGGGGAAAAACAGCCACTTAAATAATTCAGGGGGAAAAAGTACTATAATTATACAACTTAGGGGGAAAAAATGCCATTTTCCCTAAATCATAGTTTTTTGGATGTCATATATAGTGAAATGCACATGCATATCTTCTTTATATTATATATAATAAAGCAGAATCTAGCCACAAAATTTTCTCTTCAAAGTGTGAATGCATTTTGGTAGAAACAAAATTAGCAAGTATGAATGCATTAATTGTGTGGATAGTTGTATTTATACATATTTTTTTGAAGTTATTATGTGTATTTATATTTTATAAATTATATTTTATTATTATAGCTCTATCTCTATCTCTATCTCAATATATATTAAAACATAATGAAGTATGGAAAAAAAGTTTATTGTGTTCAAATGTATTGGTAAAGTTAGATATTTAATATAATTTGTGTATGTATTCATTTAAACCTCAATTTGACACCACATATATAAAGAGGAGAAATTAGATATAAAATAAATATAGTTCTTACATAAATAATCTTTTTTAAATGAATAAGTTTTTGGTATAGATTTTCGACAAATATCGCCTGTTATTTTATTTACAAGTTTTATTGAAATAAGTTAGTTATATAACTAAAGTAGTTATTTCAAATTCAAATTCCTTTCAAAAAAAAAATCAAATTCAAATAATAATACAAGTAAGAATAAATTTTAAAATCAACATAATAATAACATAATTAAACTTTTAAAAATATTAAATATTACATTGTATAGTTATACTTACATTTTTAATCAAACTAATTCTGAGCTCAAGAACTCAAGTACGTTTTTCTGTTTTGCACAATCATTACTTTCTTTGCTAATTTAGAGAATGTCAAAAATTTAATTGACAAATTTGTTAAATTAATAATATTTCGTGCATCGCACAGGACAATTACTAGTTGGATTTTTATTTGGAATTGAAATTAAGTGCATGGTACACCTACACCATAGCAAGCTAAGCCAGGCCACCATCAAGTGATTTTTTACTTTTTATTTTTATTTTTATGTAAACATGACGTGCATCAATTGGTCATGATGAAATTAAGTTTTCTGACTTATAAATCAAATTGATAATTAGCTCAAAGAAAGGAAATATCAGAGAAGAAGATGATATACATAATTGTAGGACAATACCCTTATTTATACAAGAAATATGCACTTATATTCATGGGCACAGCCAGTAGGGGAGCAGTAGGGGCAGTTGCCCCACTCCCCCACCAACTTTACTCCTTATATATGGGATCTGTGTGTAGGTGAAAATGTCATTTCCCGTGCGAAAATGCGGTTGGTGCATTTGAAGGCTCAAAATCATGCACTTGAAGGTAAAAAATATGCACTTAAAGGCAAAAAAGTTACATTCGAAAGCAAATAGATGTGCAATTGATGCAACTTATGGTGCCAAAAAAGGGAGGTTATTCAACTTAATTAAGTGTTATTAAACCAATTATTCCTACAAATCGTTTGTAAATCTCACAAATTTCATTAGAAATTTAGTTATATGTTATTGAAAAGAATGCACAAGATATAACAAATAATGCCCAGAAGTTGTGCACTTGAAGGCAAAGAAACATGCACTTGAATGCATAAAACTGTGCACTTGAAGGCAAAAGGGTTCACTCGAATGCTAAGGTTTTTTATTTTTTTTTTAATATTATTTTTTTACACAATAGTAAGACACACATACACTTTTAGGCATTAAATTGAGCACTTGAAAGCATAAAGAGGATCACTAGAAGGCAAGGGAGAGAGAAAAAAAAAAAAGACACTATAAGGAAAAATTCGAAACAAATTAATTATGCACTATTAGAAATGAAATCATGCACTTGAAAGCTAAAAAATGTGCACTTGAAGGCTAAAAGATTTGCACTCAAAGGCACCATGATGTGCACTCAAAAAAGAAACTAAAGTACTGAAATAAAAGTGATGCACTCGAAGAAGAAAAAGTATGCACTTGAAAAAGAAAAAATGTGCACTCGAAGAATGACAAATTAAATGCGCACTCGGAAACAAAACACAAGCTGGCTTATTTTACTCAAAATCACAAATATGGCATCGCGCGTTTTTAATTAAAATTCAATTTGGACTGTTGATCTGGATTGCATCTAAGGCTAGAAATCATCCGCATTTTTTACCTGTTGAGCTTGTTTTATTTGATCCGCATCACATATATATATATATATATATATATATATATATATATATATATATATATATATATATATATATATATAGAGAGAGAGAGAGAGAGAGAGAGAGAGAGAGAGAGAGAGGGATGCACTCAGGTGCGAATAAGTGCTCAGGAGGGAAATGCGAATGAATCAGCGCGCGACACATGTCCAGATCTAATAACTTAAAAAAAATGCGGTGGCATTTTCGTAAATAATTGAACATCGAAGTGCAAGTAAAATCGCTTACAAGTGCACCTACTTTCACCTATAAGTACATGTAATTTTTCCTTGTTAGCATTCACTTTCCGCAAACATTCATGCACCTGGGTGTGCTTATAACTACATGTGCAACTATTTATAATTATAGGTGCAACTACTTATAACAATAGGTGCACCTACTTTCACCTATAAGTGCATGTAAATTTGCATTGTTAGCATTCACTTTTCGCAAACATTCATGCACCTGGGTGTGCTTATAACTATATGTGCAACTATTTATAACTATAGGTGCAACTACTTATAACTATAGGTGCACCTACTTTCACCTATAAATGCATGTAATTTTGCCTTGTTAACATTCATTGATCTGAGTTCAGTGGGTAGTAATACCCCTGAAAACCACTCGCAAACATTCATACACCTAGGTGCAACTACTTATAACTATGTGTGCAACTACTTAGAACTATAGGTGCAACTACTTAGAACTATAGGTGCAACTAAGTATTGATGCTCAGTGTAAATTTTTACTTGCACCTATAATACATTTTACATGCACTTGTATTACATTTTACTTGCACTTCGATGTTCAATTATTTACGAAAATGTCACCGCGTTTTTTTAAAAAATTAGTGTTTCTCATCCATTAGATCTGGACACGTGGACGAACAGAATTCATTCTTATTTCGCGCCTGGGCGAAGCATTCGCACCTGAGTGCGATTCTATATATATATATATATATATATATATATATATATATATATATATATATATATATATATATATATATATAAATATATATATATTAAATGTTTAGATATATATTATTCAAAGATGAATTGTTTAAATGATTATGTATATGTTATACTAGAGGTTAAGAAGTCAAATCTCCCTGCTCTTTCGATCTCACTAGATGAAATTTATGACTCTGTGTAACACCCCAGATTTTCATGCCAATTTAAAGCTTAAATACGTAAAGTAAGGTACTAACAGATATCACAAACGTAAGCAACAGCCGAAGTCTAATATCAAAACGGGAAAAATCAAGGAGTGTTATGCCACATTCACCTCAACGTGAATGCACAGGCAAATCTAAAACCATCCATCTAATTGTTCAACAATTGTGGCATACAGGCCAAAACTCTAACTACAATGTTCAGGGGATCTATACTATCAACGGCTAACGCTCTCGCCATGTCTACTCAGAACCTGCAAAGCACATATAGAAAGGGGACGACGCCCGGTCAGCGAATATTGCTGGTAACCCATCAATACGCGTTCAGTAACATATATAGATAGTTTAATACAAAATCATTTTCGAAACGGAATACAGTATATATCAGTTTAAAACCGTAAAGAGAAAAGTCAACTGCAAGGACTCTATTTCACTCCCAAAAGAACAAGGGAATCAACATCCCAAACAACATCAAGACAAGAACAACAACAGAACAACTCAACACCGCTCAAGATATAATCTACTGATCACAAAGTAGAAAACATCACGGCAAAGACAACGACAACAAACAAGTACAACTCGAGGTGTATTCTACTGATCACAAAGTAGAATACCACTCGACATGCTCATCAAAAGAGAATAGACTTTCACACAATGGCACTACATGCCACAGTGACACTTCATGTCACAAGTTCCAAATTCCATCCTTATGCCCAGTTCCGGCCTTATGACTACCCCCGACATTATAACTGGTTCCAACCTTTACCTCCAGGACCCCTGTACTCCAAAGTCCAACCTTATGCCACTGAGGACCGTCGTCCCCACTCCGACAATCTCCAACAATTCCACCAATTTCAAAGTACACGAGGGTACCGTTCATTTCAATCACACAACCACCAATCACATGAGCCTGAAGCCCAATTTACAACTCCATTATCATTTCATGGCCACCACGAGGACCACATCTTTACTTTGGTAATTAATGTCCCATACCATTAATCGTGCAATCCAGGTACAGCCAACACACCCATCATCATAAGAATCAATCAATGGATCACAACAAAGATATGAAATCATACTCAATCAAGGAAGGATTACAATCCGACTCCAAACAATGATCAACACAAGTTGTCATCCACAAAAGGGAAGAACAGCCTGCATACACTAGCATTTCAACATCAAACTAGCATGCTTATCAAACGGGTAAACCAAACATAGTTCCCAAGAACATACAAGACTCATCAAGGTTCAACGAATCACAAAGTTAAACACTTAGCACGATTCAAGACACTAAATCCTACATGGAATAACCACATACAGTTCTAGACCTACGAAACATCAAGAAGACACTCAAATAGCCCAACAAAACAATATCGGGAAGTCAAAACACCAATTACCGAGTCAAAAGAGTCACGGGGAACCAATCCCCAAACAACACCAAAGGTGTACCCCGCGGGAGGGGCCACGAGTGGATCCCCACCCGTGGTTCCGCCCGCGAGAACCCTTCCTCCCAAACCACGTACCCCGCGGGTGGGGCGGCGGGTGGTGCACTACCCGCCGTTCCGCCCTCGGGTACAGTACTGTACCAAAATAATCCCTTCAGGGATTTTCAACACCAAGTCCAAATTCAAGTCCAAAACACCCAAAATCTCACAAAATACAACAATATGACTTGAATCAAAGAATAGTCAAGCAATGGCATACAAGAACCCTAATAACAAGCTCTAGATATGCATTCCCACAAGACAATACATCAAAACTCACATTTCATAGCAAAAATCACAAGTAAAAGTCAAGAAATCATCATATAGGTAAGAAAATAGATTTTGTAAAGCATGGGTTACCTCATCTGCTTAACCATCCAAAATCATCGCCAACATAGGCTCAACTCATAAAACCAAGCTACCGGGAACCTGTGAATCAAACCAATCCTTCACTAATTAACAAGAGTACTAAATAAATCTAATTATGCTCATAAAAGGATTTGAACTCTAGTTCCACGCTAAATTACCCACAAGTCTAACAATCTAGGCTAGGTATTCTTTTGTAAACCAAAACACAACATTAAAGGACTAGTTAACTAAGCTAATAACCATGCTTTCCTAATAAAACTATTAACTAAAACAAAGGTAGGATTCGAACCTTAGCTACTGCCATCACCAAACACCCTTCTAAGCTACAACTTATTAACCTAATTAACATAAAAAAAAAAACTAATTAAACACTAAGCAACAACAAGAACCATAACAAAGGCTCACCATCATCTTCTTCGTCTTCTTTATGCAGTGCGTAGGCAGCGGGTGGAACACGGGTGTTGCCACCACCCGTCCCTCCTCCAAGCCAATATGCCGCCAGAGCTCTGTTGCTACATCGTCCAAGGTTGACGGAGTTGCCATCGCGCCAACGCCAAGCTCCGATGTTGCCGCCGTCGTCACGCACCACCGCTGCCAACACTCCCAAACTGCTGCCGCTGCTTCTGCCGGACAGGAAAAAAGACCGCCGATGTTCGTGGCTGGAGCTGCTCGCTAACTCTACGCTCCCCGAGAACACAAGCAAAGCCGGACTGCTACACCTTCCCCCAAACAGCTCGAGTGACACCCGCCGGGAAGAAAGGGGAAGCTGCTGACTGTCGCCTCACTTCTCCGCTCACCACGTTGCTCTGCCCACGCCGGAACACCGAAGGGGAAGAAGGGAAGAGATGGAGTTGATGCTGGATGGCGTCACAAGAAGGGGAGAGAAGCCAAGTGTGCCCTCATGGTTGCTTAGCCGAGAAAGAGGCGGACGGAATGCATCGAAGGGTAGGGTTCGTTGGCTGAAAAGATCATATTTTTATATATATCCATATCACAAAATAGATATTACTATTTAGGGTAGACTTTCTAATTTGGGTTGGGTCATATAAGACAAATGGGCTAGGTTAGGTAGAAAATACATCACATTTTGGGCATGGAATAAACTTATGGGTTCAAGACCAACTTTAGCTTATAAAATACTTATATACATATACTTTGGGCTTATAATGAATAGGTAGACTTTAGATAATTAAAATATCTTTTTGGGCTTAAGGCATTTGGGTAAAAAATTAATAGTTCATATAATAAATAGGCCCGAGCCCGTTTTAAATTAAATAGCTATATAAATATTTTTAATAAAAATATTTAGTATCGGGACTATAGTTTATTTTAGGAAAATACGGGGTGTTACATCCTCCCCCCCTTAAAAGAAGCTTCGTCCCTGAAGCTGGAAAATCATTTTGGGGATAGGAGTGTTACAAAAATACGCTAGTATCTAGAGAAAATATTTTTCTGGGATATATATATATATATATATATATATATATATATATATATATATATATTAAGTTTTAGAAAGGTTCGGTTTGGTAAGGAAAAGATAATGAAAGTCTTAGGTTTCAAACTTGGGGACAACGTTGATTAGGAATAGGATCAAAGTCATCAAAGTTGCAACTTAGGAAATATGGTTGCCACCTTGCACATAATCGTTTGAAGTACAGGATCAAGAATGAGGTTTGAAAGGATTGAAAGGGTTTCCTAACGAAAGGGTACTAGGATTAGGTTCAAGGATAGCGTTGATTAAGAGGGAAATCAAGATTTTCAAGGTCACAACTTAAGAAAACGAGGTGGTCACCTTATACAGAATCAAATTAAGAATGAAACAATAGCGAGATTCGAAAATATTGGAAGGATTTTTCGAAAAAAGACATTTGGTTTGACAAGAAGAGGAGAGAAAAAATGCTCAAAGAGGGTTAAGAATTCTCAACCTCAGGCGACTTCTTCGACTTGACGCTTCGATCACTGCACTTTTAACGAACTGAAGGTGCCTTACCCCGATTACAGCGCGTTCTAATGCTAAGATCTTTATCAGACCCTCTTCATGAACTGAGATCACAAACATCTTCACCCCAAACCCTTCTTCAAACACTGGTTTCTTCTTCAACTTCGTTACAGCCGAGCAAAACTCACACGGTGCATCACGAACGTACTCCTCCAAAGTACTCCAAGTCTTTGTCTACTAGGTGGCTAAACCAAACTTTAGGCCACTTTTCCCAACGCTTCTCAAGATCTCACACGGACTAGGCAACTGTGAGTTGACTTGCTTCCATTACTGGTCTTCATCATTACATCCGAAACGAAACTCTTATCAATCCTTCTTGAACTTCTTGGAGATCCCACTTAGTGTTCACCCTTATTATTCTTGTTAACGATCTAAAGCTGGTTGAATCGTAGAACTCAACTACAACCTTAAGTCAAACGCAACCGATAGAACTTTTTCGTAAACTAAAGTTTTTGCCAAAGTCAACATCTGGAGACCTTACATGGTTCCTTGCCCAAAGATTTGCTCCTGTCCTTACTAGAAGCTTAGTAGATCGAGTCTTGTTCACAGTTGATAACCTTGCAATCTTCATAAGGTAGTCGGCTAAAACCAATTTTGTCTTTTCTTGTCTTGACTAACGGTAAGTCTTCCCTGAAAACTTTGTTGGCGCACAAACCCGTCTTACTTATGAAGGCCCGCCAGTAGAACTGGTCTTTAAGTTCATTCTGTCAGTCTTAACCCTTTTATTGTTCGACCTTCCCATACAAGATTAGCTACTTCTCGTTCCTTCCTGGTTTTAGGTAGATCTCTTACCAGGAATCATCGGCACAGAGTCGCACGTGCAACTTAGGAACACTCGGTGATCAAATCAGTCTTTTGATTTGCTCTTGTCAGTGTGAGTCTTTTGACGGCCCCAACGATTGATTGCAACTCGGTTACAGCTTCATTCCTTCTTGTTGCCAAACCTCCTTACCAACAGTCTTCATGCTAGTCATAACTTTCCAGGTGTGCCGACTAGGATAAACGCTACCCTCATTCACGAACTACTACTCAACCTCTTCACGTTTCACAGGATCAGGCGACTTATCAACAACGATGTTCTTCTTCCCCGTGTATTTTTAAAGGTCCAAGCTTTCTTGTATAGCCATCTTGATCTTTACTACTCCCAGGTTCATTGCTTCGACTTGCCCATTCTTGGTTTCATCGAAGGTGGGTAGGACTACTTCTATGTTGAACACTTCGATCTTACACTTCAACTCTTCGTGCTTTAGAAAGGTTCAAGGTTGACTCTTAACTCTTTAACTCTAGGAGGCTTCAAACACGTTGGTCCACGAATGACCCCTTGGCGTGTGTTGACATCTTCTTAGAGCGTCTGGGATCGCTCTTGACTTCCCCACGCAAGTGAGGGTCTTCTAAACTTGATCTTCGAACTTTAAACGACGTCTTGCTTCTTATCGGACTTCAGCTGTGTGAAACTTAGACTTCGACTCTAGGGATAGTGTAGAACTGATGACGATGTCACACGAGAGACGTCACTTGCTTGAATGAGGATTGTTGTAGCTATCTCCTGGTTGCGGGTAAAGCAGTCTATTTTCTTTGCGTTGACCACGTGCCCAGCTGCAACCACCACGACTTGACTACCTTGCAACAGCAGACCGTTGAGTCTTCTTACTCTTGGACACAGTCTTCATCAAGACTTTAACGAACCCAGAACGAGGCGACTTACCGAGAAGATACACACCAACCGAGAGCAACAACCACAACTACTAACGCTAACAAGAGAACAAGATAAGAGAACTAAACATATAGCAAAAGATAACACACAACCTCACCACGCGTCCTAAAAATCCTATACTTAGGTACTTAAACACTTAGAGGCTTCACTAAGCAACTTAAAGGTCAACTTACAAGCACTAACCTAAGCTCAACTTAGGTTCTTAAAGTCCAATTCTTAACATCCTTGGCTCAAACCTAGGCTCTGATACCAAATGTAACACCCCCAATTTTCATGCCAATTTAAAGCTTAAATACGTAAAGTAAGGTACTAACAGATATCATAAACGTAAGCAACAACCGAAGTCTAATATCAAAACGGGGAAAACCAAGGAGTGTTATGCCACATTCACCTCAACGTGAATGCACAGGCAAATCTAAAACCATCCATCTAATTGTTCAACAAATGTGGCACACAGGCCAAAACTCTAACTACAATGTTCAGGGGATCTATACTATCAACGGCTAACGCTCTCGCCATGTCTACTCAGGACCTGTAAAGCACATATAGAAAGGGGACGACGCCCGGTCAGCAAATATTGTTGGTAACCCATCAATACAAGTTCAGTAGCATATATAGATAGTTTAATACAAAATCATTTTCGAAACGGAATACAGTATATATTAGTTTAAAACCGTAAAGAGAGAAGTCAACTTCAAGGACTCTATTTCACTCTCAAAAGAACAAGGGAATCAACATCCCAAACAACATCAAGACAAGAACAACAACAGAACAACTCAACACCGCTAAAGATATAATCTACTGATCACAAAGTAAAAAGCATCACGGCAAAGACAACGACAACAAACAAGTACAACTCGAGGTGTATTCTACTGATCACAAAGTAGAATACCACTCGACATGCTCATCAGAAGAGAATAGACATTCACACAATGGCACTACATGCCACAGTGACACTTCATGTCACAAGTTCCAAATTCCATCCTTATGCCCGGTTCCGACCTTATGACTACCCCCGACCTTATAACTAGTTCCAACCTTTACCTCCAGGACCCCTGTACTCCAAAGTCCAACCTTATGCCTCCGAGGACCGTCGTCCCCACTCCGACAATCTCCAACAATTCCACCAATTTCAAAGAACACGAGGGTACCGTTCATTTCAATCACACAACCACCAATCACATGAGTCTGAAGCCCAAATCACACAAGCCTGAAGCCCAATTTACAACTCCATTATCATTTCATGGCCACCACGAGGACCACATATGTACCTTGGTGATTAATGTCCCATACCATTAATCGTGCAATTCAGGTACAGCCAACACACCCATCATCATAAGAATCAATCAATGGATCACAACAAAGATATGAAACCATACTCAATCAAGGAAGGATTACAATCCGACTCTAAAACAATGATCAACACAAGTTGTAATCTTGTGTTGGGGAGTAACGGATTTTGGTTATGTTGGTATCGGATTGTTTGTTGCCTAATAACAACAAAAGGAAGTTGTTGGGGAAGTTGGAGTGCACCTTTGCCTTTTGCCTCAAGAATATGGTTAAGTTCAACTTGCCAGCTTTGATGTTGCAGCATATGGTTTTCTGTCGGGATCATAACCGAAAAAGTCTACCGTATGGGATGGTGTTGAGCTGGATTTTGGTTAGAAAGGGTGTAAGCGTGGATGGTTGTCTTCTGAAGGCCGTGGGAAAGTTGGTGTTGGATGCCACCAATCTTCGGAGTTGTAATTTGTTTCAGTTGGAAGATGGTGATTACATCACGCTTGAAGAAGTGGCAAGGAAAGCACCAGAAGAAAGGGCAGCGTTGGCAACAGAGCTTGGGATTCACGCCGGGAAGTTGAGCCTCGCAATTCAGAGTTTGGGAGGCGATGAAGAAGCCGAAGTTGATGCCGATCGGGAGGATGAGGTGGAGGCACCGGAAGCTGTTGAGGCCGGAGAAAGTGACTCGGAAAGTGAAGAGAACCAACGAAGAAGGGAAGCTCGCACCAAGAGGGAGCACGACTCCATGACGCATGAGGAGCGTGTTGTCGCCTTGCTTCGTCAGCAGAACCGCATGATCGAGGAGGGCTTCGCCTACATGAAGACACAGTTTGTCGCAGTGAACCAGAGGCTAGACCAGATTGAAGCCAGTTCAATCCGAAGAGGAGAAGATGAAGAAGGATCTTAGGAGGCCGAGGAGTCGGAGAGTGAAGTGTTCTAGCTTGTGTTGTGGTAATCTCGGTTGTCTTTTCTTTGTTGTTGTTTTCTTCCTAGTCGTTTTACTGCTTAGTTGTTGTTGGCTTTTAAGCTTGCTCTTGCTTGTTGCTGTGTTGTTTAGCTTAGTAGTAGTTGCTGTTGGTTGTTTAGTTCTTAGCGGTTGGCTAGAAGTCGGTGTTTGTGTTGAGGCTAGAGTTCTTGATACTCAATTTATCCGTTTGTTAAACTCTTGCCAATCCTTAAATTGACATGCCTACTTTCTTGCTTTGAAATTCTTGTGGATTCTTTTGAGTTTTGACCAAAAGAGTTTGTTCTTGAACCTCTTGTCACAATGTTGTTTCCTATCACCGTTTGCTTTTAATTCGTCGTGCCCAAGCTTCAGGGACGAAGCTTCTTTGAAGGGGGAGAGGATGTGACACCCCGAAATCCAAATTCAATTAAGGGATTAATTAAGTAATTAATCCTATTTCAATTTGTAATTTAATTCCTTAAATTCCTGAAATTTAATAGTTGGGGACTAGTAATTGACTAGTCAACCCCAAAGTCAAAGTTGGACCTTGAGCTTTGTAAGGAGTTCCCTTGTTCCTTACACTTCCTTATGTTAGTAAGGGTATTCTTGACCTTTCACTTGGTGTTAGTATTGTAATCTAACCTAGTAGACCACCTTCATTCTTTCCTTACACTTTCTAAAAATCTAGCTCCACCTTCTCTCTAAAAAGGTGGGTAGCTTTTCTTCCAAGCCAAGTTGGAGCCTTGCCAAAACTTCAAGAGTTGCTTCCAAGATTCAACCTTTCATATATTTGGGCATCTAGGAGGGTAAGATCTAAGTTCATCTTGTGTTTTTGGTTTTATCTTAGGTGTCTTTTCTTAAATATAGGATCTTTATGATCTTTTGGTATGTTCTTGAAGTGGGTTTGGAAGGTGAGCCTTGAGAGGAGCTTGTTGAGGTGTAAAGTGAAGTCTTTAGTCTACAAGAGGTAACCCATGCTCTACAAAATCTTTTTTGATTACCTATATGTGATTTCTTGGATTCTACATGTGTTTTGCTATGAAATGTGAGTGTTTATGCATTGTCTTGTGAAAATGCATATCTAGAGCTTGTGTTTAGGGTTCTTGTATGCCATTGCTTGGCATTTCCTTTGATTCAAGTCACTTTTTTGTATTTGGTGAGATTTGGCATGTTTTGGACTTGAATTTGAGCTTGGAGTTGAAAATCCCCGAAGGGATTATTTGTGGTACAGGGGTGTACCCGCGGGCGGAACGGCGGGTAGGGGTCCAACCCGCCGCCCACCCGCGGGGTACACATTTCGGGTGACCTGTACCCGCGGGCGGAACCGCGGTAGATGCCTACCCGTGGGCCTACCCACGGGTACGTGTTGTGATATTGTTGGGGATTTGTTCCCCGTGATTCTTTTGACTCGGTATTTGGTCTTTTGACTTCCCGATGTTCTTTTGTGGAACTATTTGAGTGTCTTCTTGATGTTTCGTATGTCTAGAACTATATGGTAGGGATCCATGTAGGTTTTGGTGTCTTGAATCGTGCTAAGTGTTCAACATTGTGTTTCGTTGAACCGTGATGAGTTTTGTGTGTTCTTCGGAACTACGTTTGGTTTATTTGTTTGATAAGTATGCTAGTTCGGTGTTTAAATGCTAGCGTGTGTGTTGTTTGTACCTTCCTATTGGTTGATGATAACTTGTGTTATTCATCGTTGTTGTTGTTGGACTGTGATCCATTCCTTGATTGAGTATGGTTTCATATCTTCGTTGTGATCCGTTGATTATTCCTATTGAGGTGTGATGTGTGCGTGGCTTTACCTGGATTGCACGTTAGTGGTATGGGACACTAGTCACCAAGGTATTGCAGCGGTCCTCGTGGTAGCCGTTACGTGATTATGGAGTTGTGACCTTTGTGTAAGGTTCACGTGATTCTTGGGTGGCATGTGTTGCCGTGTGTGTGTACGGTACCCTCGTGTACTATGAAATTGGTGGTTTTGTTGGTGGGAGACGACAGTCCCAGGAGGGAAAAGGTTGGACTAAGAAGTACAGGGGTCCTGGAGGTAATGGTTGGAAGAAGATACAAGGTTGGGGGTAGCCATAAAGTTGGAACCGGGCATAAGGAAGGCATATCAACTCGTGATGGGTGATGTCACGAGGGCTTGTGTAGCCGTCGTTGTGAATTCTCTTCTTGTGCCGTGTGTAGTCACATGGGCAAGTGTTCCCTTGGCATGTGTTTCCGTGGGTGAGTCTTATTCCTTTGCGTTATGCATGTCGGGTTTTGGATCTATTGTGTGATGATAGATCATACCTTGAGACTTCTTGTGAGTCGTGTTGTTCTTTGTGGTCTTGGGATGTGTTCCCGTGTTCTTGTTGAGAGTGTTAAGTCCTGTGTTGACTATTACTCTTGGTTTTGTACTTATATATATGTATTCCGTTTCGAAAATGGCTTTACGACTTATATCTTATCTATGTATGATATTTCACATGTATTGGTGGGTTACCAGCATTATTCGCTGACCGGGCGTCATCCCATGTTTTATTGTGTTCTTTCAGGTGATGTCTAGACGAGTGCGAGGTCTAGTGCTTGCTAGTATAGCTTCTCCCTTTCGTTTTGTGGCCTGTGTGCCAGCTTAGATATAGAACTTTGAGACAATGGGTTTAGATGTAAACATTGCAGATGTTGCCGGTGCGTTCATCCTTTTGGTGAACGTGGCATAACACCCTGTGTTCCGGATTATGTCTATCTATCTATCTTTCAGTCTTCCGCTGTGTTTGTTGTTTTGTTCAGTTATATGCATGTTTAAGGCTTTTAAATAGCATGTTTTTAAGGGGGTGTTACTGTAACACCCCGTGTTACGATCCCTAAAACCAATTAATCACTTAACCAATTACCCAAAAGAAAGAATTAAATCACAATAATTAAATTAGGAAAGGCCCACCATAGTCCATGGGCCCTTATCCCTAAACCCAATCCTTAGTTCCAAAAGGAATAGAATTAGCAAACCTATAATATTAGTTCCTAATTAGGACTCCTAAATATATAAATAGGGGACTTAAGAGGCACCTAGAACCCCCCCCCCCCCCCCACCACAATAAACGACTCACCACCCCAAAGAGCTCCAAGAATTCCCTTAGAAGAAATCAAGAAAGCAAGAAAGCTTAAAGAAAGACCCTTCATAGCCAAGGAATTAATTAAGGCTAAGAGGTAACCCATGTCTCAACAAAACCTATTTTCATAGCTATGATTTCCCCCGTAGGATTTTCCCATATTATTGTGTATTGATGATTTGTGATAGTATTATTGATGATTGATGGGATAATTCCATGGGTGATCTTGATATTGGGAGATTCTTGATAATTATGGTGTTCTTGATGATTATGTGGAGTTCTTGATGTCTATATGTCGTTCTTGATAATTGTATGGCATTCTTGATGCTTATGTGTTATTTGTACTGAATCTTGTAATTAGAAGACGAACCGTATTCTTGTTGATGCAAAAGTAATTAGAACCCTAGGTTGATGTTCTTGTTGGCGTTCTTGATGCTTGTGTGATGTTCTTGATGCTTATGTGATATTCTTACCGAATCTTGTAATTAGAAGACGAATCGTATTCTTGTTGGTATAAAAGTGATTAGAACCCTAGGTTGTATCGTATGATATTATTCTTGGTGTTTCGGGTGGGGAAATCGCATGTTTGGGTGTCGATTATGTTTAGAAAAGCATGATAGGTTATGTGTCGTACGTTTCTCGAATTTGATCCGTTAATTGTCTACGTGTTGATCGTTAATTGTGTTGTAAAGTGTCTAAGCATGGTTTCGGGTTCCACAATGGTTCCCGGTGCGTTTTGTGCATAAAGAGTCAGTGGGGGGTAGGGGACCCGCCGCCTACCCGCGGCCAGAAGGGACGTCTCCGGCAGCGGGCAGCCGGCGGGCGGGCAGCTGCCCGCCGGCGACCCGCTGCCCGGAACAGTGCTTACCGGCGGGTGGCCCCCCACCCACCGGCTACCCGCTGGAAATCTCACCCATTCGGGACCCCGGCTTCCCCGTTTGATGTTTCCCCGATCCCCGTGGTGTCCCAACGGACTCCGTTCATCGTGCCGTGTCTAGTTTGGAAGTTTCGGGTACCGTTCGTAGGTTTATGAGTCTTATATATTGCATGCTAGTTGAATTGGTATCCCGTTGACCTAGGTGGAAGAAGTATGAACCCCTTAGGACCATTCTTAGTATGTGAAGGATCACGCATAGGTTTTGTTATACGCTTTCTCCCCTTCCCAATGTGTTAATGTGGGTTGCATGTGCTTGCTATGTGTTATGTGTGCATGACACCCCAATTCGGTTGCGATCGGATTGGTTATTCCTGAGCTGCGGTTCAGAAGCTGGCTGCGGTCAGATTTACACTCTTGGGCTGCGGTCCACTCTTTGGTTGCGATCAAACGTTTCTACATGAGCTGCGGTTCATATTTCCTAGCTGCGGTCAGATGACATTCTCTTGGGCTGCGGTCCACTGTTTGGTTGCGATCAAACATTATGATGAGCTGCGGTTCATCGGTCGGTTGCGATCGACCCCTCCGTGTTGCGATACGGGGCAGGTGTGCTGCGGGGCCGTGTCAGAGCTATATGCGCTGACCCTCATGTATGGGCATGCGATTGGTCCTGTGGCGCCAACAAAGTGTGCTATGTGATGAGATATGGATGAGTTGTGATTATGAGTATCTTGGGGGATGTGACTATGGGATTTATGCTGGGGATTGTTTATGTTGGGTTATGATTATTAATTGTGCTCAGCTTTATCTGTCTTGCCTGTTGTGGATTGTATACGCTTGTTATAACTGTTGCTTGTGTCTAGCCTTATCTGTCGAGTCATTCCCGGTTTTAAAAGCTAGAGTTCGTAGGATATATCTTCATGCTCAAAATGGTTTTCGTATATCTATATATATCTCTATATGTATTGAATTTCAACGCGTTGGAGTGGGTTACCAGCATCTCTTGCTGAACAGATATATTTGGCTTTCAGGCACAGATGAGTAGATCACTGGAGCGCGCTAGAAGCTTGGGGCATAGCTTAGATAGTTTTCCCTTTCGATCTGCGTGCCGTGATTTAGCATTGACACTGTTTGTGGTTTTAGAATTTAGCCTGTGCACCCGAGTTCTCTAGCTCGGGTGTGGCATAACACCCCGTACTCTTTGTATCGTATTTTGGGATTTAATGAGATTCTACCTTGATTATATAAGTTTTAAGAGTCTTGAAAATCTGGGGTGTTACAGTTGGTATCAGAGCCTAAGTTTGACCCTAGGATAAGACTCTTAAAACCGGACTTTAGGACGTTAGGCTTGAACTCTAGGTATTTAGGAACATAGGACGCGCGGTGAGATTGTGAAACCTACACATAAACCCCTCACTTCATTCCTTCCTTGTCTAAAGAAAACCTTCCTCCGCTTATCACGTCAAAGAAAGACGCCAAGCTCTAATTTAATGTTCTTATAAAATATTGACTCAGAAAAACGACAGCATGGCACCCAACAGAAGACAATCGAGGACTCCGGAACCCACCACACACGACCCCCTGACCCAAACACTACAACAACTAACGCAAGTCGCCCAGGCACTAAGCGACGTAGCTCTTCGCAACAACAGGCCCCCGCCTCCTCCATCAAACATGAACTCAGACGTCACCCGACAAGTTTCAAACCATCGACCGCCCACGTTCTCAGGAGAAGAGGACCCCGTGATCCTGGAGGAATGGATTCGGACCCTCGACAAGATTCTCGGGTTAGTAGAATGCCCAGAGGAACATCGCGTAGAGATAGCCTCGTTCTACTTCGGGCACGAGGCCGATCTTTGGTGGATCCACGAGGGTCCCACTTACCAACAAGAACCGGGGTTCAACTGGGAAAACCTCAAAACACGACTACGAGAACGATTCTACCCAACACACGTGAAAGCATCCATGTACGAAGAGTTCCTCCATCTGAAACAAGGGACAGCCACCGTCATGGAATACCACAAGCGATTCCTCGAAGTGGCGCGCTTCGCACCAGAGCTAGTCCCCACCGAAGTAACCAAGATAGAAAGATTCGTCTCGGGCCTCAACTTCGAAGCCCGAAAAGCACTAGTGGTAAGCCGACCTCGGACTCTCAACGAGGCTTACTCCAGTGCCGCCAATCTCTATCGAATCTAACTACTCCAGCGCGGGGTTCAGGAACAGATACGAAAAAGGAATACCGGAGGGGGAGCACCACCGGTAAAATGCACAAGGAACGACACCAACACAAGACCAAGCAACCTGACCAACCAAAGACCGTCCCTAGGGAACAATGAAGCAAACCCAAGGAGCTTCCCTTGCCCAAAATGCAACAAAAGCCATAGAGGGAAAGATTGCATGGGCAATCCCTGGCGATGCTTCAACTGCGGAGAAGAAGGGCACAAGGCCTTCCAGTGCGTTCAACCCCAAAGGCCACGCCCCACCACCACAGGTCAACACGGAGGCACCACCCACCAAGGGAACTACGGCGCTCCCGGGAAAATATTAGTCATGAGCCGCACTCAAGCCGACCTTGGGAACGAGAGCAACCTCAAGGAGGGGAACCTAACCCCAGAAGACGAGGATCACACAAACCCCGCAGGAGAAAATCAAGAAGACGAATTCTGTCTAGGATAAACCGGCAATTCCTTGTAATCACCTTCATAGTAAAACTACTTATTTAGCGATTACTTCGGAATTTTATAAATAAAAGATTCGATTAAAATTCGATCCTGCTTATAAAGACGAAACCACAAACTATATAACAAGCCAAGCCTCCCATCACTAGAAGACAAAAGAGGGAAAAAGACAGGGACCACACCATCAAGAAAAGCCTAGTGTTGCCAATAGGAATTGAACCCTTGACCTCCCATATACAAGACCAAGGTCTTGACCACTAGGCTAAGAGTGTTTCTTAAAACCTCAAGAGAACACTTTCTTCTTAAAAGCCCTACAAGTCCCTAAACCCACAAAAAAAATCCCCAAATCAAAAACCCTTCTTCTTCCTCTTCTTCCTCTTCCACACCCTCTCTCTCTCCCCACTTCTCCCTCTCACCCCCGCCGACCCAACAACACCCAGCAACCACCACCCACCCGTCGCCGTCACCGGCCGAACCACCGCCGGCCGTCCAAGCAACGCACCACCGCACACCACCGGCGCTACCTGGAGGCAACCCGCGACGCCGTCACCATCCGCTACCCACCCGGACGAACCCCGCTGCCACACGCCTCGCCATTGCCAGTTCCACCCAAAACCACCACCACCGCGCAGAGCCACCGCCGAAGCCGAGCCCGCCACCGCCGCGTCGCCAGAAACCTGCACCACCTCTTCGTCGGAGAACTCGCCGGAGACTCGCCGGAAAACGCCGTCTAGCCGAAAACCGAGATGCCAAAGAAGCCCCTTGGAACCCGTACCCCGGAATGGAGCAACGCCGATTATACCGTAATCGGAGGTAAAGCCCTTGAACCCGACCAATTTTCTCCGGAATTGGTTGATATGCTTAATCACCAAGGGCTTTTGGATACGTATCTCGCCATCAAGGGGGATACGTACCCCGAATTGGTGAAAGAATTCTATCAACATCTTGTAGCCACCAAACGGGGTGATAAGCTAGAAATCACCACCAAGGTCCGCGGCAAGGAAATCATACTCTCCGAAGGCCGTTTGGCCAAGCTTTTGAAATTGACCACCACAAGTGTGTCAAGCTATGACCGAAAGGGGTGGATTGATACCCAAAACACGGGGTACAAAGACTACCTCGGGTACCTACTTGGGAAAGAGGAAGGATTCACCTCGGCTACACGACCGAATAGAAAGTGGCTATCGGCGGAACAAAAGATATTGGTTATGATTGTAACCGATAGCCTCCTGCCCACGAACAATAAAAGCAAGGACGTGGGGAGTTTAGAGTGCACCTTTGCCTACTTCTTGAAACACAAAATCAAGTTCAACCTGCCGGCCCTCATGCTAAAACACATGGAGTTTTTCAAATCAAGCAACCGGCTTAGCCTACCCTACGGGATGATCCTAAGTTGGATCATGGAGAAAAAGGGGGTGGACCTAAGCCACGCCGAGGTCAAGACCGCAAATGGCATGGTCTTTAACGCCCAGAACCTACGCTGCAATGATATCTACTACACCGAGGGAGGACATTACCTCACCCTCGAAGAAATTTGCCAAAAACCCGAGGATGAACGAAGAGAATTGGTCGACCAATTAGACATTTCCAACAAGAAGCTCAAACGAGCAATGCAAGATTGCGGAATCCTGGAGGGAAATGAGGACCAGGAGGAGGATGACGAACCCAACCCGTCGCTGCAACCACGATCAGGAGGGAACCCAAGGGAGCAAAACGAGGGCTCAATCAATGAACGCATACTCGCACAGCTCAACCGGCAAAACCAAATCATGGAGGAAGGGTTCTCATCCTTGATCCGTACGACACGCGCACTAGATCAGAGGGTGGCAGCAATCGAGACCACCTTGGGCACTCGCGGGGCGTCCAGCTCAGGAGCAGGAGACCGAGGTAGACCCAAAACCTTTCTATCATGACACCACCAGAAATACAGTCTACCCCAGCTAAGGCAAAACGTGGGGCCACATTCCTAACCGGGAGGCCAAGATGCGGAATGCCTAGGGGGTGAAATAATGGATTAACGCACCGGGCTTCGGGGACGAAGCCCCTCGTAAGGGGGGGAGAGTGTAACACCCCGTGTTACGATCCCTAAAACCAATTAATCACTTAACCAATTACCCAAAAGAAAGAATTAAATCACAATAATTAAATTAGGAAAAGCCCACCATAGTCCATGGGCCCTTATCCCTAAACCCAATCCTTAGTTCCAAAAGGAATAGAATTTGCAAACCTATAATATTAGTTCCTAATTAGGACTCCTAAATATATAAATAGGGGACTTAAGAGGCACCTAGAACCCCCCCCCCCCCCCCCCCCCCCACCACAATAAATGACTCACCACCCCAAAGAGCTCCAAGAAATCCCTTAGAAGAAATCAAGAAAGCAAGAAAGCTTAAAGAAAGACCCTTCATAGCCAAGGAATTAATTAAGGCTAAGAGGTAACCCATGTCTCAACAAAACCTATTTTCATAGCTATGATTTCCCCCGTAGGATTTCCCCATATTATTGTGTATTGATGATTTGTGATAGTATTATTGATGATTGATGGGATAATTCCATGGGTGATCTTGATATTGGGAGATTCTTGATAATTATGGTGTTCTTGATGATTATGTGGAGTTCTTGATGTCTATATGTCGTTCTTGATAATTGTATGGCATTCTTGATGCTTATGTGTTATTTGGACCGAATCTTGTAATTAGAAGACGAACCGTATTCTTGTTGATGCAAAAGTAATTAGAACCCTTGGTTGATGTTCTTGTTGGCGTTTTTTTATGCTTGTGTGATGTTCTTGATGCTTATGTGATATTCTTACCAAATCTTGTAATTAGAAGACGAATCGTATTCTTGTTGGTATAAAAGTGATTAGAACCCTAGGTTGTATCGTATGATATTATTCTTGGTGTATCGGGTGGGGAAATCGCATGTTTGGGTTTCGATTATGTTTAGAAAAGCATGATAGGTTATGTGCCGTACGTTTCTCGAATTTGATCCGTTAATTGTCTACGTGTTGATCGTTAATTGCGTTGTAAAGTGTCTAAGCATGGTTTCGGGTTCCACAATGGTTCCCGGGGCGTTTTGTGCATAAAGAGTCAGTGGGGGGTAGGTGGGGGGGTAGGGGACCCGCCACCTACCCGCGGCCAGAAGGGACGTCTTCGGCAGCGGGCAGCCGGCGGGCTGGCAGCTACCCGCCGGCGACCCGCTGCCCGGAACAGTGCTTACCGGCGGGCAGCCCGGCCACCCACCGGCTACCCGCTGGAAATCTCCCCCATTCGGGACCCCGGCTTCCCCGTTTGATGTTTCCCCGATCCCCGTGGTGTCCCAACGGACTCCGTTCATCGTGCCGTGTCTAGTTTGGATGTTTCGGGTACCATTCGTAGGTTTATGAGTCTTATATATTGCATGCTAGTTGAATTGGTATCCCATTGACCTAGGTGGAAGGAGTATGAACCCCTTAGGACCATTCTTAGTATGTGAAGGATCACGCATAGGTTTTGTTATACGCTTTCTCCCCTTCCCAATGTGTTGATGTGGGTTGCATGTGCTTGCTATGTGTTATGTGTGCATGACACCCCAATTCGGTTGCGATCGGATTGGTTATTCCTGAGCTGCGGTTCAGAAGCTGGCTGCGGTCAGATTTACACTCTTGGGCTGCGGTCCACCGTTTGGTTGCGATCAAACGTTTCTACATGAGCTGCGGTTCATATTTCCTGGCTGCGGTCAGATGACATTCTCTTGGGCTGTGGTCCACTGTTTGGTTGCGATCAAACATTATGATGAGCTGCGGTTCATCGGTCGGTTGCGATCGACCCCTCCGTGTTGCGATACGGGGCAGGGTGCTGCGGGGCCGTGTCAGAGCTATATGCGCTGACCCTCATGTATGGGCATGCGATTGGTCCTGTGGCGCCAACAAAGTGTGCTATGTGATGAGATATGGATGAGTTGTGATTATGAGTATCTTGGGGGATGTGACTATGGGATTTATGCTGGGGATTGTTTATGTTGGGTTATGATTATTAATTGTGCTCAGCTTTATCTGTCTTGCCTGTTGTGGATTGTATACGCTTGTTATAACTGTTGCTTGTGTCTAGCCTTATCTGTCGAGTCATTCCCGGTTTTAAAAGCTAGAGTTCGTAGGATATATCTTCATGCTCAAAATGGTTTTCGTATATCTATATATATCTCTATATGTATTGAATTTCAACGCGTTGGAGTGGGTTACCAGCATCTCTCGCTGAACAGATATATTTGGCTTTCAGGCACAGATGAGTAGATCACTGGAGCGCGCTAGAAGCTTGGGGCATAGCTTAGATAGTTTTCCCTTTCGGCCTGCGTGCCGTGATTTAGCATTGACACTGTTTGTGGTTTTAGAATTTAGCCTGTGCACCCGAGTTCTCTAGCTCGGGTGTGGCATAACACCCTGTACTCTTTGTATCGTATTTTGGGATTTAATGAGATTCTACCTTGATTATATAAGTTTTAAAAGTCTTGAAAATCTGGGGTGTTACAGTTACACTACTATACCAAAATAATCCCTTCGGGGATTTTCAACACCAAGTCCAAATTCAAGTCCAAAACACCCAAAATCTCACAAAATACAACAATATGACTTGAATCAAAGGAATAGTCAAGCAATGGCATACAAGAACCCTAATAACAAGCTCTAGATATGCATTCACACAAGACAATGCATCAAAACTCACATTTCATAGCAAAAATCACAAATAGAAATCAAGAAATCATCATATAGGTAAGAAAATAGATCTTGTAAAGCATGGGTTACCTCATCCGCTTAACCATCCAAAAACATCGCCAACATAGGCTCAACTCATAAAACCAAGCTACCGGGAACCTGTGAATCAAACTAATCCTTCACTAATTAACAAGAGTACTGAATAAAACTAATTATGCTCATAAAGGGATTTAAACTCTAGTTCTACCCTAAATGACCCACAAATCTAACCATCTAAGCTTGGTATTCTCTTGTTAACCAAAACACAACATCAAAATGACTAGTTAATTAAGCTAATAACTATGCTTTCCTAATAAAACTATTAACTAAAACAAAGGTAGGATTCGAACCTTAGCTACTGCCATCACCAAACACCCTTCTAAGCTACAACTTATTAACCTAATTAACATAAAAAAAAAAATTAAAAAAAAAACTAATTAAACACTAAGCAACAACAAGAACCATAACAAAGGCTCACCATCATCTTCTTTGTCTTCTTCATGCAGTGCGTAGGCAGCGGGTGGAACACGGGTGTTGCCACCACTCGTCCCTCCTCCAAGCCAACATGCCGCCAGAGCTCTGTTGCTACGCCGTCCAAGGTTGACGGAGTTGCCACCGCGCCAACGCCAAGCTCCGATGCTGCCGCCGTCGTCACGCACCACCGCTGCCAACACTCCCGAACTGCTGCCGGAGAGGAAAAAAGACCGCCGATGTTCGTGGCTGGAGCTGCTCGCTAACTCTACGCTCCCCGAGAACCCAAGCAAAGCCAGACTGCTACACCTTCCCCCAAACAGCTCGACTGACACCCGCCGGGAAGAAAGGGGAAGCTGCTGACTGTCGCCTCACTTCTCCGCTCACCACGCTGCTCTGCCCACACCGGAACACCGAAGGGGAAGAAGGGAAGAGATGGAGTTGATGTTGGATGGCGTCACAAGAAGGGGAGAGAAGCCAAGTGTGCCCTCATTGCAACAGCCGAGAAAGAGGCGGGCCGAATGCATCGAAGGGTAGGGTTCGTTGGCTGAAAAGATCATATTTTTATATATATCCATATCACAAACTAGATATTACTATTTAGGGTAGGCTTTCTAATTTGGGTTGGGTCATATAAGACAAATGGGCTAGGCTAGGTAGAAAATACATCACATTTTGGGCATGGAATAAACTTATGGGTTCAAGACCAACTTTAGCTTATAAAATACTTATATACATATACCTTGCGCTTATAATGAATAGGTAGACTTTAGATAATTAAAATCTCTTTTGGGTTTAAGGCATTTGGGTACAAAATTAATAGTTCATATAATAAATAGGTCCGAGCCCGTTTTAAATTAAATAGCTATATAAATATTTTTAATAAAAATATTTAGTATCGGGACTATAATTTATTTTAAGAAAATACGGGGTGTTACACTCTGTCCCTGCCTATATTAGTTCTATCTTCACAAGGTCCTTTAACACTTGTGCAGATAAGGATTAAGACATCTATAATAAGTAGTCTACCAACTCTCGACATATATATTCTATGGAAATCATCACGACATTCTTTAGTAGCCTTCGGCAATTTATATCGTGGACCAGGGTTTTACAGTACACTATGGATCCTGGTTCAATACACATAATTTAATTTTATAATGTATATAATTTATGTTTATAATACACATAATTAAATATGGCAATTTATATCCTGCACCACGGCGCGCGTTGCATTGTGCTCCCAGATGCAAAACGACGTCGTTTTAATTTTTTTTTTTTTTTTTTTTAATTTTGCTACCCAGTGCTTGGCAGTTAATTTTCCTTTAAAAAAATCTCATGTTCAAAAATGTACGTAATGTTATACTAGAATAAACATAATTGTATACATGAATGTACATAATTATATAACAAAATACACACACTCTTTTTTAAAAGATAATACACATAATCTAACATAATACATAATAAACATAAATTTTTAACATAATACACATCAACTATTAACATAATACACAAAAATTTCCTGATTCGGATGTACATAATTGTATAAAAAAAATGTACATAATTGTATAAAAAAATATACATAATAAAAAATATAGATAATTATATAAACAAATATACATAATCATGTCAACTTCCTACGGCGCCTCCCAAAACGACGTCGTTTTGGGAGGCGCGGGGCGCACAGTGCACTGTGCGCCGTGGTGCCGGGTATAACGATTGTTAAATATAAACACGATATAATGAAGACATATAAACACTTAACATAATACTCCCTCTGTCACATCTTGCCTGTCATGTTTACTATTCATTGGTCAATCCAATTTTTTCTTCATTGCGTATTTTCTTTAGTAATTTTTAATTATTTTTAAATTTGATTTTTTATGTTTAATAGTATTTTTAATGTACTTTCTAAATATATAAATTTTATATACTAAAAATAAATTAATATTATGAAAATTTGAAGTAAAAATAGCTTCAGTCAAGCCTCGTTAACCGAACCAGACAAACAAAATGGGACGGAGGGAGTACATAAAATTTATATTTATAATGTACAAAATTCATATTCATAATGCACAGAATTCATGTTCATTATATTATGTTTATGTATCATTATGAGGTCAAATTATGTATATTGGATCAAAATTTACAGTGCATTGTGAACCCTGATTCACGATATAATGATTGCTAGCCTTCACATACCAATCATTATTGTGTGGACCATGGTCCATACAAGTTGTGAGGACCATATTTTGTCTACTGTAAAATAATGTACACTCAGTACAAAAATAATGTACATTATATTCAGGGGATGTACATTATTTTTGTTCTGAGTATACATTATATTGTATAATGTACATTCAGCACAAAAATAATGTACATTTAATATATTAAAAATGTACTTTTTGTTATGATCCACATAACATTGTATGGACCATGGTCCACACAATAATTTGCCTTCACCTACTCACCCAACCTACTTCATGCCCTGGCCCAACTTATAGTCTTGGTCCACTGATATGTTGTTCAATAGTTATGCTGTGCAACCGAATGTACCATGCGCATGGTGCATACGATGCAAAACGACGTCGTTTTGACTAAAAACGTGCGTCCCACTTTAAAAAAAAAAAACCAGGTTCGATTCTCGGCAATAGCATTATTGTGGATATATAGTTATGAATTTCTGGATATATAGTTATAAATTTGTGGATATATAGTTATGAATTTATTGATATTTAGTTCATTCATTGTGGATATTTAGTTCATTCATTGTAGATATTTACTTCATTCATTCACTGTGGATATATAGTTATGAATTTATGGATATATAGTTATGAATTTCTGGATATATAGTTATGAATTTATGGATATTTAGTTCATTCATTGTGAATATTTAGTTCAATCATTGTGGATATTTAGTTCATTCATTGTGGATATTTAGTTCATTCATTGTGGATTTTTACTTCATTCATTCATTCATTGTGGATTTTTACTTCATTCATTCATTCATTGTGGATTTTTACTTCATCCATTCACTGTGGATATATAGTTATGAATTTGTGGATATATAGTTATGAATTTCTGGATATATAAAAATGCTATTGCCGGGAATCGAACCTGATTTCTTCTTTAAGTGAGACGCGCGTCTTTTTAACCAAAACGGCGCCGTTTTGCAACCGTATGCACCTTGCAAGGTGCATTCGGTTGCACAACATAATTTGCGTATGTTGTTCTAGTAAGCAATGTTCTTGATTAAGTATAGAAAATTCTAAACTCATCAAGTTTAAAAAATAAGAGTCATAATTTATTTTTTCGTTTTCTAACTAATAAGATCAGTCAATCAAAATATATAATTAATTATAACGAGACTAATACTTTTTACGAATATATTTTAACATTATTTTTCATAACTTCACTTATCTATACAGCGTGATGATCCACTTTGATCGATAGTAGCTTAATAGGGAGTGGTGGGGAGATGGTCCCGGCCTATTGGATATATATATATATATATATATATATATATATATATATACATGTCCAAGTTTCTCACCACTTCAATATATCATCAATCAATCGTTATGTCCAGCATGCATACTGAACACAGGTAACAGTGCCGTTAGGCACTGTTATCTCGTTTTTTTTTTTTTTTTTTTTTTTTCTTTTTAATTTCAGATCGCTTCGTTATAAGAGTATATGTTCATAATTTTATTACTATATGTTAATAAATGTACATTCATAACTCCATAACTGTACGTTCATAACTCTATAACTGTACATTCATAACTCCATAACTGTACATTCATAACTCCATAATTGTACATTCATAATTTTCGAAGCTCTATGTTCACAATTTTAGAGCTCTATGATCATAATTTTATCACTATATGTTCATAATTGTAAGTTCATAATGTCAGAGCTCTTTGTTCATAATTCGATCAATAACTGTAGATTCATAATCTCATAACTGTAGATTCATAACTCTATAACTGTACATTCATAACTCCATAACTGTACATTCATAATCTTCGAAGCTCTATATTCACAATTTTAAAGCTCCATAGTCATAAATTTTATCACTATATGTTTATAATTGTAAGTTCATAATGTTAGAGCTCTGTGTTCATAATTTCATAATTGCATAACTGTACATTCATAACGGCACATTCATAATCCAAAAAAAAAAAAATAACGCCGTTAACGGCAAAACACGTGCGATTTTTTTTTTTTAACTAAATGACGCGTTTTTTTTTCTAAAAACGACGTCGTTTTGGGCCTGTGTCCACAATTCATTGTGGACACGGGTCCAGGGCCTAATTTGCCATCATCAATCAAACCTCAATCCATGTACACACTTCAAATCCAAGCAAACAACATTAATTAGATTTATGAAGATCAGGTTGGCTGTCCATTGTAAGGCCTAACAATAATGTTGCTTCAACCACTTCAAGTTCCCATATGTATTAATTGCACCTTTTTTTTTTCTTTTGTTTTTTGACTAATTCCAACCCTTCTTCTCCCAAGACCTACTGAACTAGTGAGTAGTGAGCTAAGTCTGTGCGAGCTCTTTTTGACTAATTCCGATCCAATCATGTATGCATACATAAGTGGATCGATAGATGATAGATCATTTATACATTGATTATTTATGGGAAAATGCCTAGGAAATTAAAGTAAATATGTCTTGTAACTCTAGCGAGCAAAATACCACATGAAGATAAACTATACTAAGTTGTAAAGCTCATCAAATTGAGAAGACCAATAGATAATTTTCAGAGGGAGTCAAACACGAAATATTGTTAAATTGCTCTCATATATAGGGAGTCAAACACGAAATATTGTGGTTACCAAGCGAACTACTTGACCAACTCGATTGTACATTAATGATTAGAAATCTATGATAAACGCAAATAATTAAGATTAATTGCATTTGTTTTTAAAAATAAGGAATAACCATTAATAAGAAAGACCATAATACAAAACATTAGAAATAAAATCTAGTGGAGCGACAAGTTACTTTGTACAATTTGGCAAAGAAATGATAGCTAAGTGGGCAACATGGTTCACATATCTAACTCTATAATAAAGCAAGAAGTTTTTGCCAATCATTTTTTTTCGCCCATGGGATAAAACGCCGTTGTGCACTTTTTTGCAATCATTGTTTCCCGCCCATTGCATACTACGCCGTTTTGCAAACAAATAAATGAGAGAATAGCCGGTTCTTTGAATTTGTACGTGTGACTAATGTAATTACACATTGGGAATCTTCCTAGCCGTTTTGTTTTAGACAATGCAACTCTTCGTATTCTAAAGCGATTATAATTTCTAAACCCTACAGTCCTTTCGTCTCAAGCAATACATTTAATGTAGAAGTCTTGGTACTTTAAACAACATCATTAGCATCATCGGATAACCAACGATTGAATAAACAGATGCTCACATCATTAAATATATATATATATATATATATATATATATATATATATATATATATATATATATATATATATATATATATATATATATATATACACACACACACATAGAAGACGCAGAGTTTTACTCTGCAATTAATACATAAAAAGAAATTGTGTATTTCCCATACACAACCTGCTGATCATTCATTTGAAATATCCAACGCTTCAAAGTCTATAAATAATCGGCTTATTGGTGCAAAGTATTCCTTCTGAAAATCTGTTTGCTTACAGCGCCTTTGAAATATCATTTTGTTGAACACAATGTCGTCAATGTTCATACTTGTGAAGGACATCAAACCTCAACACCAGCTCAGGGCAGTTCGCCTTAGAGCAGTCAGGGTATTCGAAGTTCCAGAGAAAAGGGGAGAGGGTCACAGCAGTAAGAGTATGGAAGTGTTACTGCATGATGAAGAGGTAATGGTATCTATTTTTAATGCATCATGTCACTGTTACCTACTAATCTAATCCTATTTCATATCTGAGTAATTTCTGTTTTTGTTTTTTTTCAGGGAAGCTATATTCATGCTACCGTTCAAAAAAAAAAAAAAGATGTGGTGAAATATAGAGAAATATTCAAGGAGGGAAAACTGTTCGAAATAAAAAATTTCATGGCTGCGACAAATTATTATGTGTACAAGATTACACAGCATGCGTATATGATCAAACTGAACTACAGAACAGAAGTGAAGGAGATAAACACTTTAGGATTTTCTTTTAAAATGTTTCGATTAAAGAGTTTCATTTCTTTAAAAGACACTGCAGATGTGAGCGACAAGGAACTGATTGGTACTATCTCTTCATTTCTACATTTTTTAATATCTTATGTTAAGCTGAACTGCTAACATCTTACTGAAAAATTTTTCATTTGGCAGATGTTATTGGTCGTGTCATTGAGATCTATAATCCTGTGGATAAGATTATAGGTGGAAAGGCAACCAAACTGATTGACTTTCAAATTGAAGATAATGCTTAAGTTCTAATTTTTCTTGTGTTTTTACTACTCACAGTTATATTTTTTGTGTTTTTTTCGATCAATATTTAGCCTATACTGACAGCAGTTGTTTTTGGTTTCTACTAATGTCATGGCAGTGAGAACACTCTGACATGTACCCTATGGAATGAACACGTTGCTTCACTCATGCCGTATTACAATAGTGATTCAAAAGAACCACTTATTGTAGTGATTCAGTGCTGTCGTGCTAAGTTGGTTAGTGGTGAGTTTCTCTCTTCCTGCACATTCTAGCAGCTTATTACTCATCCCAGTCAACTAATATGTAGGTTCTATTTTTTTTAGGTGAGATTAGAATCACCAGCTCATATGACACTACCAAGCTATGGTTCAATGAGGATTTTGAGGAATTCCTAGAGTTCAAGTCGAAGTAAGTACACTTAATTTTAGTACATAATGTTGAATTTAAGTACACCTAACGAGGTATTCCTAGAATGCATACAGTTCAAGTCAAGTTAAATATTGCATCACATCTTAAGCACTAAGCACTAAGTCAGATTAAAAAAATTAGGCACTTTAGAAGATATTTAAAGTGCATTTAGTCAAGTATTGGCATCATAGGTTACTAATAGATATGTTAGGGACATACACAATTGTGGGCATCAAATTAAAATTTAATCACATGCCAGAAAAAAATAAGCTTATGATTATTTTTTCAATAAAGTATGGGCATCAGATTATAATTTCATCACATGCATATTTTCTGCAAAAAAAAAGTTAGTATAAAAGACAAATAGGCAATTAACTCACACACATTGCATGCTTTTTACGCAAATAGGCAGTTTAGAATAAATCATTCGATGAATTTAGTCAAGTATTGACATCATAGGTTACTAACAGATAGGTTAGGGAAATACACAAGTGTGGGCATCAGATTAAACTTTAATCACATGCCACAACAATTTTACTTGTGATTATTATTTCAGTAAAGTATGAGCATGAGATTATTTTTTCATCACATGCCAATTTTCTGGAAAAAAAAAAAAGTTAGTATAAAAGGCAAATAGGCAATTAACTCACACACATTGCATGCTTTTTAGGCAAATAGGCAGTTTAGAATCAAGCATTCTATTAATTTATTCAAGTATTGGCATACTTCTATAAACTTTGTTCACATGCCAATTTTCTGGAAAAACCAATTGAGTATACAAATTGCTAACCACTGTTTTTGTTTAAACCTTATTATGAAGCATGAAATCTGAAAATACTCCCATGAAAAGTTTGAGTACGGGCACTCTGCACTCACAGTCAACGGGCATTAGTGACTTTAAAACTACTGGACTCATTGTGACTACCTGTTACGACCTTAAGAAGACAGAAGTGGTAAGAAACAGAAACTACTCGCTTGGAAAGTAGCCCATCCCGGTCTGCGTCCGCCGGCCACCTCCGCGGCATCAAGCAGCCGGACTGCTCCCGTGGTGGACACCCACACTGCTACGGCGGTCCCTTCGGCAACAACCAATACTATTGCTGTGCCGACTACACCACAGCTGCCAACGCCGAACATGGTACACCAAGCCACGCAAAACATGAGGGATCAATGTTACTTCGATGCAGCGTACGACCCACAGACAAACAAAGCAGCGGTGGGAGCCATTATTCTAAATTGGCAAGGACATTATGTTTCGGCTATAACTGCCCCTATGATAGACTGTTTTTCGCCCCTAATGGCGGAGGCCTTTGTATGCAAGGAAGTTTTGTCGTGGCTAAGAAGTCGCGAAATAAAGTCTATCGAGCTCTTCACGGATTGTTTGGTGCTTCAACAATATTTATCATCTATGACACACTCGTCAAGATCGTACTTGGGTTATGACATTGATAGTTGCAGGACTAGTATATTATCTTTTGATTATTGTTTACTTCATTATGTTCCTAGACTAGATAATTATTTAGCTCATACTCTAGCATCTACTGCAATTACTCAGTCAACTAGTATGTACTCGGACTATGATCCACCAGCATCTATTTCTGCATATTTTGAATAAATGCCGTACAGGCTCCTTTCAAAAAAAAAGTTCCTATGTTTGTTTTATAAATTAATTTTTTTATTTGTATACTATAGGATGGGGAATACTATGTTGCTGCTGAGATCTTGGGTTTAGATCTTGATGATGGGTGGTACTATGTATCATGCATGTCAGCCGGCTGTAATAAGAAACTAAAAGAAAACGGAGGATCACTTGTGTGTACTAAGTGTCATAAGCCATATACTCAGGGTACAGTCAGGTATAAGGTGGTTATCATGGCTTTAGACAAGAGTGGAGATGCCCCACTGTTGCTTTGGGACAGAGAAGTGGCTGAGCTGGTTGGAATCCCTGCTTGTCTTTTGTATCAGAAATACAAGGAGGTACATTTATTTTCCCTAAAATTAACTTATGGTTTAGATGTAGATGGTCTACTGTAATGTACTAATGCAAACTCAAATGGCAGGTTGATGTTGAAGTACCCCCTGAGTTGGATGCTATTGTGGGAATGAAGATGTTGTTTAAAGTAGGGTTAAAACTGGCTCTAAAGCGGGGTAATAATTCTCCTTTCAATGTGTTTAGACAAGGGATGGGTGATCTGTCATACCTCAATGATAGTGCAATTTTGGCTCCAACATTGGATGTCGTAGATAGCATTAACCAATACATGAATGACCATAATCCGGCTGAGGGAAAGACATACTTGAGTTGTGATTCAGTTTGTAAATCAGATTCAAATGTTGATATGTTAGCAGATTTGCACACTCCCGAATTCTTGAATGGCCTTAGATGTTCTGGAGTACCAAATCATGCTTTGACATTGAAAGTTGGGTCACCTGTTATGCTCTTGAGAAATATTGATCACACACTCGAATTATGCAACGGTACAAGGTTGATTGTTACTAGGTTAGCTGATCACGTGTTGGAAGGCAAGATCATGTGCGGTACCAATGCTGGAACAAGAGTATTAATTCCTAAAATGTCCCTTACACCGTCAGATCCAAGATTGCCTTTCAAATTTCAACGGAAGCAATTACCGTTGATGCTATCTTATGCCATGACAATCAACAAAAGTCAAGGACAAACACTTTCTAGAGTAGGATTACTGTTGAAAAAACATGTCTTTAACCATGGACAATTGTATGTAGCGGTTTCAAGAGTTAGTAGCCCAAGGGGTTTGAAAATTTTGATTTGTGGTGAAAATGTACCATGTCTTAGTACGACTAAAAATGTTGTGTACAATGAAGTATTCAACAATGTATAATAACATACGCAATGTTTTATTCCTATTTTTCCTTCGGTTAGCAATTGTATTTTTCTTCTTCTTATTGTATTATACGGCTTTTCTATGTAATATATACATACCTTTGCATCGCAGTGGGTTCAACAAACATAGTATTAAAGAATTCAATAACGTCCAATAAAAATTATAAATTCATTATTTCAAATTTATTAAGTGATAAAAATCTATATCTTTTCATCTAAGTATATTATACTTAATATAATACACAGTATATATATAGCCGTGCATCGCACGGGTGCAACTACTAGTTACTTAGTAAAAGAGAATCTAATATAAAAAAAAAAAAATAAAAAAAAAAAAAAAATCCTTAATGTCATTAATAATTAATAAACCAAACATTGAGAACCCAACTTTCCCACAAATACCATTTTCAAGTTGCAAAGAATCCATCTCCACATAAACAAAATCAATCCTCTGCCCCTTAAGCCCACTTAAAATTTCCCTCCCCGCCATGGCTTTAGCTGCATTTTTGGATTTTTAAAACAAGAATAATTGATCAAATTAGTATTAATGTCACACATAATTATGTGTTAAGATGGTCATTTCATTTCTCTTATAATTTGTGAGAGTTGTTGTTAATTAATTTATTTTGTCTTGAAATCTGCATCTTTTATTATTATTATTTTTTTGAGAACACATGCATCTATATATTCTTCTTCTACCAAAGCTGTTTGGGCAGGGAATCAAACATACAACCTTAGGAGCGGCTATGCTATACAATCTAGTATCTAACCCGCTAGGCTAGCTCTATCTGCTTGCATCAATATATTCTTGTCCAATGATGTTTAAAACAAAAGTTGGGTTCGCATAAGAAGAGTTAATTACCGAAATGGTCCTTTGACTATAGTAAAATTATGAATTTGGTCATTGATTATTTTTTTGGATCAATTAAGTCCCTCAACTTTGAAAATCTTAACCAATTTGGTCCTCCGTTTGTTTGACCGTTAGTCAACCGTTAACTTGGGACCAAATTGGTAATTCGCTATAGTCAAGGGACCATTTTGGTAATTAACTTTAAGGGTGGGCAATTCGGTTCAATTTTCTCGAGCTAAACCGTACCAAACTAGTTAGATTCGGTAATATACCGAACAACCGAACGGTAATAAATTCTTGTATACCGAACGGTTCGGTAAAAACTCGAACCGAACTGAATTGTTCGATAAAAACCGAACCGAACCGAATACCGTTTGAACTTTGGATTGCTATTTTGTTATATATTAGACTTTGGATATGGACTATGTAAACACCATAACACATAATATAGAACTTTTGATAACAAACCATAAAGAAAATCAAATAAAACATTTATGAGAGATACCGTGAGAATATGAGCTGAACGGCAGAGCAAGCAGTAAGAGACTTGGATTTACTTTTTATTTATTTATTTATTATTATTATTATAATATTTTTTTTAAAAAAAATCAAACGGTATTCGGTCCAGTTCAATTTTTTACCGAACAATTCGGATCAGTTTTTATCGAACCGTTCGGTATACAAGAATCCAATACCGTTCAGTTGTTCGGTATATATTACCGAACCAAACTAGTTCGGTTCAGTTTGGTACGGTTAGGGAAGTGACTAAATACATGTTTTGCAAATGCAAACCACGAAACTTAGAATTATAATTGAACTAAATTTATAAATTCTAAGAAATTGAGATAAAGTTATTATCTAATGGGTTGTTGAATTTATTGACATAAAACTTGCCTGTGGGCTAAAGTTTTAATTCTATTAAATTCAATTAAGAAATCCTTATGATAATATTTTAATCTCAATTACTAATGGCCAGAAGAATCTACTGACATAAAACTTGCCTGTGGGCTAAAGTTCTACTCAATTAGATCCAACTGAAATTTTATGATGAAACAATTAGCAAATGAGTTGAAGAATCAAGTGACATAAAACTTGCCTATGGGCTGAAGTTTTAATTCAATTAGATTCATTACAACCATTATGACAAAAAAAAAAAAAACTTAAGAGATCATGTTCCTTATCTTAATCCCTGTGGGCAAATTAAGATATATGACCTAAAGTTTACATCATAAAATTGATAAAACTACTAAACTACATTCCGATACATAATTGCCTGTGGGCTAAATTATGATCATAGTTCAGTATTTCATCCTAATTAATCATACAAATATAACGAAATTGCCTGTGGGCTAAATTCCATCATATTACGTACAATTAATCACAATTAATATGTCTAAAACTTTATGTGACCCTAACAACTCAATATATAATTTTAACTGATTAAGGATGCTGTGGCTACTCCCCAACTAATTAAAATTATAAGATCACTAGACATTTATCAAATTTTATGTGACCCAATATAAAATTTTAACTGATTAAGGATGTTGTGGCTACTCCCCAACTAATTAAAATTATAGGATCACTAGGCATTTATCATTGCCATCTTTATGTGATTTGAACTTTAGACAATTTTTAGTAAATTAAAGATGTTGTGGCTACTCTTTAATTAATCTATAAATTGTAATCACTTGGCAAAAGGGGAAGTTAAAGCCTAACAAACGAATTAAACCAACACATGATATACAATTATTAGGTATACTCCCAGGAAAGTTGGTCGAGACGAAGCTCGGTTAAATACCAACTCATTAGACAGAGTAGCGTCGCAAGAAGACTAGTAGCAACAAGGCTTTTAAGCCAGGGCCATAGAACTAGTATTCATCACCAAGAAACTTCCCTAAGTCATGCGTTCTCATGTTTGAAGTAAAACCGTTTGGGAGATATATAAAATTGTAGATTCACCTATGGATAAGGCTTTAAATCAATGAACTAAATTAACGAACTAAACGTGCTTAAATTCAGGCACTACTGTAACTAAAGTTTATGCATAGTTCCAACTTAATAAGGAACTAATATAATTCCATCCTAAAGTATGCATTTCTAAAGGCATAATAAAATTGCATAATTTAAAAAAACCAAAATATTATGCGGTGGATAAGTATGCATAAAATTAAACATTAAATTCATATATTCCAAATAAATTGCATAAATGAAAACAATTTGAATATGAGCAATAACCTCAAAGTATACAATTAATATTCAAAGCTAGTATGACTTCTAACCAAAAGAAATCCAAAATTTGAATAATAATATAATAGATATATACTTTGAAAGGTTAGAAAACTAGCCCACGTGAAAAAGTTTTAATTGCATAAAATCAACTTTGTGAGAAATAGGCCGAGTTCACAAATATCAAGCCATAATATATGTTTTATTCGTAAATAACAAATCTCACAAATCCCAACTGCATAATTAAACTTAATATTATGCACTTAATGTGATTAAAAGCATAAAACAATCTAAATAGTATGAAAAACACCAAATGTGTATTCAATTATTCATACTTAACTAAATGTGGGCAATTAACATCTAAAATCATAATTCAAATAATAAATAAATTATGTGATAGATTCCCAAGAAAACATGTTTTTCCTAAATCTGAATTGATTCAAAACCACTCTCCAAAACTCAATTAATAGTATTATTAATAGCATAAAATTGCAAATAAACCAAAAAAGCAATAAATAGTCATAATAATAGTATTATGTTAATTTGGAGACTAAATATGAAAAAACAATAGTTAAAACTTGTTAACCTTTAAAACTATTTCGGATATAACTTCAAAATTTAATACAATTTAAGTCCGAAAAATAAATGCCACATAAATCTATTTGGAAACAATCCATGACTTAATAACTTAAAAAAAAATGTTATCATTTATTAATTAAAATATTAATAGTAATAAGGAGCATTATAATCACTATGAACATTTTAATAATGACAAACATGGTAATACATATCTTAATGTTTCCATATTCTTAAGGATAAAATGTGACTAGTTCAAAATGGTTAACAGCTACAATAGTAGTTACCAATAATAATAAATTGTAAACTGTAATTAATGATTTGTGTACCGTAATGATGCAAACTGCATCTATCGATAGCACTAACCTCGATAGCAAAGAAAGCCTCCAAAATCTCCCACCTTCACGGAGAGTTTAGTTGACTCGTCGATGCTAGTAATATGAATGAATCGCCCAATGGTACGTAACAGTTCATTAATAACACTTAATTACCATTAATAATAATAATAATGGAAAAATGAAGTGACATGGGTAATCTTACCAATGTACCAAATATAGTAGATTACCATGAATGAATAATTATTATGAAAGATAATAAATGAGATTAGCCCCTAAACTTAATAACATTAATTAATAATGTAAATTAATAATAATTACAATAAATGTAAAACTGTAATTAAGGGATGCCAAACACTAATCTCAATTTACCACATAATAATTAACCATGACTATAATGAGTCATAAGGAAACTGAAATTAAGGTATAACCAAATTACCATTCGAAAGGCAATATATTAACTATGTACATTGTTTGCCATGAAAAGTACTTAAGATTATCGTTAAGACCCTGAAAATTATTAATAGATTAAAACATAATCAACTTAAATAATAGTTATAATTCTTAATGGCCAAAACAATAATTATAATTCTTAATGGCTTCAAATGGTAATTGTAATCCTTAAACCCTTAATGACTCAAAATCACGCAATGACAATAATTATAGCACTAAATTGCTTAAGTCGGGACCATGAACCTTTATGGCCCAAGTTAATTATAACATGAATGATAAATGTTCTAATATGGAAATAGATCCAAAAATTATATTATCACCAACGATAAATACCGTTATAAAAAATACAGTAGTTAGTAATAATTGAACCTTAATAAACATGTTATAATCAAATAAAAGTGTTACAATTATTATTAAAATATCAATCAAAGAGGTGGAATCCATACTTTAATGACCCAGATAGGTCCTAAATAGCTTGTTCAAAATAGGTTTTAAAGTCCCAAGTAAAAAATAGTACTAAAGTATGCTCAAAATTAAATGAGAAACCAACAAACTAACTTAATAGGCTATATTGTCCAAAATTAGCCTAAGGATCCAAAATTGAATGATATTTAATATGAAGGCTATGAATCATTAATATGCTATATCCAATCTTAATATATGCTTTTCTAAATGTATACTTATAATAAAATAATTTAAAAAATATACAAACCATGCTTGGATTTTGCATATTAATATATTATTAACTCATAAATCATAAATAAATTGCAATAATTCAAGCAATTTAATATGCACATCAACATTAAATCAAAATTCAAGTAGCAAAATTAGTACTTAATATTTGCTCAAAATTGAATAATAATTTAATTGTGAATATAATGCCAAAATTGAGAGAAAACTAAAAGGCATTAATAAAACTCACAATATTAAATTAAAATTCAAATAGCAAATCAAAACTTAATATTTGCTCAAAAATGAATAATAATTTAATTGTGACAAGAATTACTGTAATTGTACTAATAACGGTAATAATTCAATCACAAATAATGCCATAATTAATCTCAATTTAAAATTTTTAATGCCAAAAATTAAAAAAATAACTAAAGGGCATTATTATTTCAAAAAACAAGCAATTAATAATATTTACCATTTGCCAGAACAATGTACAATATTAATTGAGGTAATCTTAATATGATAATATTAAATCCTAATATAATTACCATTTACCAAAATCAATATCTAATTATTAATTATAAGGCAAATAAAATATATGGTAAATAAAATAAAATTGCTCTTACACTTTAATAGAGAATGTACCGTACGATAGTACTTCTTCGTCTTCCTCCATGAATCGACGAAAAACCAGCGAAGAAGCAGGGAAGCCACCAAACGAATTTCTCCATTGATGCCGTAGCTTGCCGCCGTACGATGAGCGATACCCACTGAATCCATTGCCCATTCTCCACATGTACGGTCAAACAACCAAAGCTGAAACACCGTCTATCTTCTTCCGTAGCATCTCCAGAAAACCAGCGCCACCGTCGACAGCCTTACGTAGAAGATAACGCGAAGGAGGAGAGGGAGCAGCGACGGTTTGCCGAAAATTCCATCCGGTCTCCACCATCATATCTCGCTGCACGCACTGTGCTAGCCGTCGTCCTCGCCCTGCGTAGCCACCGTCGTTCTCCATGGCAACATGTGCCTCCCTCTTTACTCAAATCTGCGTCGCAGTACCTTTATTCCTCCTCTTGTAGCCGCGAATTCAACGGCCAACGTTACTTGATGATTGAGAGTCGGTCTCCCACAAACAGCGCCCCATGGCGCTGACTCGTGCTACGCCGTCAATGGAGATCGCCGGAAAATCCGGAACACCAGCGATCATTTGGGGCCGTTATTGTGCGACGGAAACAGAGACCAAAAAGGGAAAAAAAAAAAGAGATTCCGGCAATGGTTAGTTTCCATAAACAACAATTTCGATGGAAATTAATTATTATGAATGCCGAAAAGAAAAATTTCTTCAACAAGCCATAAAAAAACATATACAAAAACCATACGTCGATTAAGGCAAATGAAGAACTAAACAGGGATTAATGGGCTCTGATACCAAATGTTAGATAATAATATTAAGGCTAACATAAACTATAGTAAACGAGTAACCTGCCTCGTTACAGCGGAAGCTTTAGTACCTTTGAACATCCCTAGTCATAGTTGTGGAAATTGCCTCTGGGATGGTAAACCTGTAAAAAAGTGTTTTGTCTACCACTTCTCTCCCGAATACTTGATGATGCGTGTATTCTAAACACGGGAGCTGTGGGAGGACTATTTTGCTTAGAAACCTACATGCCATCAATGCATGCAGATATTCAGTTAAAACTTAACTGAATATCCTGAGTTGCCTAACAGATTAGGTCACTAATTGACTTAATCTTTCACTTGCACCACAACCACCCAATAATACAATATATTATAATATATTGTATTTAGGAAAAATACTTACAAAAGACACTATAGTGTGGACCATGATCCAAACCGGCAGACATTATAGTGTATCTAAAGTTCTAAACTGACACTGTCTCACGTATTAATTTTATTATATTATCAAATAAAACTGCAATTGAATTGAAATGAAACTATAGTTGTGTTGAAATGAAACTGCAGTGTATACAAAATAAAACTGAATAATAATTTTACATATTTGAGTGTATATTGTCCAACAAAACTGTACTTATATTAAAATGATACTGTAGTTGTGCTGAAATGAAAATATAGTGCATATTGCGGTCCAGACTATAATTTGCCGCTTTTGTATGTACAGGGCTATTGATTTGGAATAGTTGTAAGAACTAAAAGGCCGCGCCAATTGGGCCTTACTAACTAATTCTAGCCCAAACATATTCAGGCTAGCCCACTTAACTATATTGGGCTTTGTTATTTTATAGCATTATATATAGAGAAAATTGCATTTTTGGTCATTCAGTTATAGTCGTAGTGTAAATTTAGTCCCTGACTTATATGCGTGATCAACTTTAACTCCTAAGTTATGCACGAAGTGGCGGTTTTAGTCCCTCGGGAACTATTTCTATTACCAATTTTTCACTTAATAAAGTGGTTGATTTGGTTCTTCAAGGACTAAAATCGCCACTCCATGCATAACTTAGGGGTTAAAGATGGTCACACATATAACTCAGGGACTAAGTTTGTATCACGGGTATAACTGGAGGACCAAAAATACAATTTTCCCATATATATATATATATATATATATATATATATATATATATATATATATATATATATATATATATGTATATGCGAGTTCAGGTGCGGCAGTGTCTTACGGTGCGGCAACACCAATAGTTCAACAAATATGCACCACCAACGTTAGGAAAATACACCACAAAAGACAGAGTAAACAGAGCCCTGCATCACCAAACACACACCATTAGGTGTGAGTAAAAACACCATACACTGTTCAGAAATACACCATTGGGGGTGGTGAGTTATATGGTGTATTTTTTTGAGTCTGTTGTGTATTCTGTGATGTTTTATTGCATTTCATTGTGGTGTATTTTTCTAACACTGTTGGTGCATATTGTTAACACTGTTGGTGTATTCTGGAATTCCGCCGCACGGGAAGACCCCGCCGCATTTGAACTTTATTATATATATATATATATATATATATATATATATATATATATATATATATATATATATATATATATATATATATATATATATATATATATATATATATATATATAGGGAAGAGTTCAGGTGTGGGTATAGCTTCCCGTGCGGTTGTGCGGTTAAATCTGAGCCGTTGATCAAATCTAGATCAACGGCTCAAATAAATGAAAATTAAATAAAAAACGTGTGTCTGGAAGAAAGAAGCATAAGTGTTAGAGATCTTAAGCACAAACTCACGCACATTAAGTACAAAACCCACGCACATTAAGCACAACCTCACGCACATTAAGCACAACCTCACGCACATTAAGCACAACCTCACGCACATTAAACACAAAACTCATGCACTTTAAATATTAACTCACAAACCTTAAGTTTCAACAACTACTGACATTAAGCACAAACTCACGCACATTAAGTACAAAACCTATGCACATTAAGCACAAGCTCACGTACATTAAGCATAAAACCCACGCACTTTAAGTATTAACTCACAGACCTTAAGTTTCAACAACTACTGACATTAGTCACTAACCTCGCACACATTAAGCACAAACCCTACGCACATTAAGCACAAACTCCACTCACATTAAGAACAAATCTCACGCACTTTAAGCACAAAAGGCCACACTTTAAGTTTTAACAACTACTCACATTAAGCACAACCCCACGCAGATTAAGCACAAAACTCACGCACCTTATGCACAAGACTCACGCATCTTATATACAAAACTCACGCACATTAATCACAGAACCGCTCACCTTAATTTCGACCTAGATGCAAAAATTACAAAATTGCTACCGTGATTTTTTTTTAAAATTTTTTTGATAATCCTAGACGTTGATTTAAGCGAGATGAATGACCCAGATTAAACCGCACAACCGCACCTGGGCACCCTAACCGCACCAGAACCTAATTCTATATATATATATATATATATATATATATATATATATATATATATATATATATATATATATATATATATATATATAATTATATTTTTTCTCCTAGATTTATAGGTGACGGTCCATTTTAGTTTTTTTTTTTTTTTTTTTTTTTTTAATCCGAACATCCCATTTTGGTCCTAGTATTATTGTGGCATGACCAATTTTGGTTATCAATCAACAAAATCGTTGAAATGCCATTAAATCCAAGAATATTTTGATCTCTTTAATACAAAGTGCGTTGACGCGCTATATTTTTTATGTTTATCTTTTTAAATAAATTCATAATTAAAAACCAAAATATCATCATATTTAACAATATTTAAATTATTTTGTTGATAAAGGACTCAAAATAATCATACTATAATAATACTACCGGACTTTCCTTCTAATTCTCTTGCGTCTTGTGTAACGAAATTGTCCGTAAAACATCGTCATACACGTACAAACGAGTCAAGTAAATTTTGAATATTTAATCCTCTAACTAGAGTACTACATACATGTGTTTGTTTTATTTGCTTTTTGTTTTTTTTTTTTTTTTTTTTTTTTTTTTGTTTTTTTAATTTCCCTTAAATTCTCCAAATAATGCAATTTATTCTTCTCAAAAGATTAAATCTCCAAACCCAAGGGCCTTCACTTTCGACCCAATAGAATATCTGGAAGGAGGTAAATCATGATAGCTCACGAGAATTTCCAAATAATGCCATTTATGTTGGAACGTCTATTTGTACATATATTTCATAAGCTTCCGACAGAGTAATACAAGTAGTTATACTGAAGATAATGTCCATTGCATATAGTATTACAGTTAGCTTAAAAATTACGAGATTCTAAATTTGACTTTTTGTGATAGTTGTCTATTGGTCTTTTTAATTTGATTCAATCAGTTATATTTAAGCAACCTAGACTGGTTTACATCCTTTTAGTCATTTACCTGATATGATCACAAGGCGGGCTTCAGAGTGCACTTTCGAATAGCGACTGTGGACTTTTCGAGAGATAATGTACATTGCCGCATATTCTTGATTTCAACAGATTTCATTATAGTCTTGAAATAGGTATCATTAAGCCAGTTCATGTTCAGTTGAGTTACCATAATTTACATCCTCCCAAATGCTCTGTCGGGTCGGGGTGTGGGAAACCCTTAGGGTTGGGGTTCAACCTTTTGGAAGAATGTTATATAAAGAAAACCAGTTCTTCTCCCAAAACAGTAAACCAGTTAAATTGAGTATCATAACAGTAAATAAAAAATTTAATTAAAGTGGAACGTGTTATAAATAGTAATGATTGTGGACATTATTGTGTAACGGTTTCCTTTATGTCTCCATTATTGTATTCCGTTACAATTGTTATTATATATATGTCTTTCTAATGTACTGATCAGTTGCTGGTTTGAAAGGAATAAGAAACCCTCTATTTTGTCTCTACTCTTCTTCTTGTTCTTACGGTTCTTCACTACTGTTCTTCACGAGCTAAAGGCCTGCAAACAAACTTGCAATACAACACGTTATCAGCACGCTCAATCCCGGTGAACGGTAACTTTTATGAGTTTTTTATGCCTTGTTTTTTTTTTTTTTTTTTTTTTTTTTTTTTTTTTTTTTCGGGATGCCTCAAAATCATATGTGTTTATGCTTTATGCATTTGTGAAATTTATGAAAACTTGATCATATGATTATATATTTTTGATAATATACTTCTGCATCCGTAAGTATATATTTACTGTGAAACTGTATATTATGAATGAATAAGTTTACTGGGCAAATACATATATTTCATAGCAATGAACCGAAAATATTGATGTTGATGAATATTTGATGAGATGAACCAAAAATATTGGTCTATGCTTATATGTGACTTCATATCAAATATGTGTATGTATATTTTTTTCGATATACATGCTTTTCGTATAATAAACAAAAAATAAAAAGAGAGAAACTTTATATAATCCATACCTGTTTGGCGGCGACGACTCTGTGCATCGGAGGATCGGTGACGATCGGCAATCTTCTCTCGAAGTCGACGAAAAGAGTTGATGATCGGCGTGGCGCTGGTGCTGCTGATCGATGCAGGCCGAGGTCGCAAGAACAATGGTTCGATCTGTCACGGCCACCAACGATCTTCTTTCTCCCTTTTTCTCTGGGCTTTCGCCGGACTTTTTTCACGATCGGCGACACGAAGATGGTGGCCGCGGTACTGACGATCAGCGGTGGTCTGCGACATTTCTGGAAATAATAAAACGCAATTGGGCAATAAATCTCCAAGCGTGGTCTGTGGCGGAGGTCTCTAGAAACCGTTTGCGTAAATGGTGTTTTTAAGTTTAATAAAACAAAAACGCCAGAAGCGTTATTTTTTTGGGAGTGCTGACTTTGACTCAGGGTTTTCTTATTTAAGCAACCTATTATATATTTATTGGACCATCTTTATTTAAATGGACTTAGGATTATTTTTTATTCTCACCCAAGTTCAATTCAGTATTTTGGATAATTTTTTCTTTACATAAAATCCTTAGTCCCATATTTTTTTTTTTATAAAATATGTTTTTCCTTGGTCCTCATTAAAACTATTTCCAGTAGAAAATAGTTGCTTGAGAAAAAGAATTTACTGAGCTCGCACTCGATAGAAGTAATTTCTTTACTTGGGCACTTGATGTTGAGATATATCTCACATCTACAGAACTATCAGACACCATTAAAGAGGCCTCTACGAGCACTGAGGCCCAGAAAGCAAAAGCGCTCATCTTCCTTCGCCACCACCTTAAACATGACCTCAAAAATGAATATTCATTCTCTATTCCATGCCTTCAAGCATGCTTCTGTTTGAACGATTCTTTCATATCTAAATGCAGATATACCATATAGTCATTCGTAAGCATTATCTTGATACCCATTTTTTTTCTCTTAATTATATTGTGGGCTGTTTCTGGAATAATAAAATATTCCTAATAATTCTTGTAGCTTATGCCATATGCTTTTGCATCCAGTTGATGTGCATGCATAGAATTAGAGAGCTTGGTTAAAAATATTGTGACACTTTCTTGATGTGACCACTGCATACATTGTATGGTCGATGCACTTGTTGTCAAGTGACAAATTATTGGTGTGCCACAAATTGCTATCTCATGCCTTACAGGGATGTGAGTCATCACAAAAGAGCATTTACTGATTTGCTCTTGATGGTAGCAATTGTTTGATATAGGCCATATATTTTGAGATTTATCTTAAATCTTATTGGGAGCTATGCTCGGATGGCAAATTAATATCATTAATTTATACACTTATTATACGATAGCCCTTGTAGGATTTTCATGATCAACAAGTGGATATAGCATGAATTTTAAACATAGTTTTGCCCAGAAGGTAAATCAAGACCACTAATTTATCTCTCACTCGTTATCTTACCCGTCAGTTATGATTGTCACATTGTACTCCAGTAGTAGTACATGACAAAATTATGCTAAGTGTTTGGTCATTGGGTTATTTTTTTTAATAAGGTCTGGAAGACCCTCAATGTGGATTGATCTTTAGGTAACTAATGACTCATGAATGAAGTTTACAACTTCTATTTCTAATGCTGCCCTACTCTCCAAAAGTCAAAATTGACTCACATTATGTTAGTTTGCCTGAAGCAAATAAATTGTTTTTTTTTACACAGTAATCACTGCTTGAAAATTCTGACCGGCGCAGTTTGAAAATTAAATTCGTGAAAAATACTTCTTGAACTCCTTTTGGCATGAATTTTTTTCTGGAGAACCTAGACTCGTGGTATTTGATGTCTGTAAAAAGATTTGGTTAAAAATATGCTTTGGTTATTCCAAAAAAAATTGTAAAGTTTTGGCAGTGTGCTGCCAATTATTTTTCTGCCTGGAGCAATGTTGGGAAAAATTTTGGGAAAAATACTTTTAGTCCTTGGATTGGCATGAAAATTTTTGTGTACGTTCTAGACTTGATGAACTACATATCTGCAAAATTTTGTGCCAAAATGTGTTACCTTTTTCCCCAGAAAATTCTGAAATCCAGGTCACAATTCTGAAAATATCTGCCATTTTCAGCTTGTATATCTTGTTGCCTTGTGATTTTTTCATACTTGTATGAAACTATGAGATAAAATGAGAGCTTGCTTGGAAAAGTACTATTTTGACTCCCCAAATTAGGAATGAATGGGCCCGGCAGCAAACATGTGCTCATTATTCTTCGGCGAACGGTACTTCTCTCATTTTTCTAATTTATGAATTAATAAGAATATCTCTTGTCATGTCATGTCTTGTGTGTACCAAATATGATGTGCATGACTAAATTGAGTTTTTGGTGTCCAAGACATAAGGGACAATTATATCACATATTACATGTGCTTCTCTTTATTTGACATCTTTTAGCATATAATCTCTTGATTATGTTCATATAAGAGATTTTGTTATTTCTCTTGTTGGCAATTTATGATTTGCTATAGGCCATAGCTATTGAGATTCATCACCCAACTTATAAGTGGGAAAATGGCATGAATTCTCAATATGGTTAGGTTGCACCTGTCGTTGCTAAACCTTAGCTTGCATGTGATAACAATGAAAGGCTATGACATGTTTACAGTGCTAGTCTCTGCTATAGAAGCTCTTTGACATGAGATTTGGGCATATGATATTTAAATTTATAGCCCTCATTTTTTTTTTGTATATTTATTTACCCAGAAGGTAGATTAAGGACTTTAATTCTCTAAGTCACCCTTTAGGATGAAACGTGACAATGAATTCTTGACAAAAATGGTCCACCTATCCCATCAATCCCTGCAGGATTGCTATGACGTTACTATGAGTCAAGTTCTTTTTACCCAAGTCTAACTCAATGCATATCACAAATCAATCCCTCAAGGATTGCTATACCCCCTTTTTCACCTAGTACGTGGTTTCAGAAGTAACATTTCCCTATCTGCGTTATTTTTTTTTTTTTTTTGCGCAGTCTATTTTATATCACCACCACAACGTACCTCTAAAAGGGCTATCAAAGAAACCTCCGTCTATTGATTAAATACCGAAAGCCCATGATAGGGGATCAATACATATAATTGGGTACGTTGACTGCATTCCTAATGAAGATTGTTTCTCGACATTAGGGGGGAGATAATATACTACTCCGTAGCTTTTTGAAATGCCAAGAAATTTCATAAGAATAAAAACATCTTCATTATTTAAATCCATGTACTAGTTAGATTGAACTGGAAGTTCAAAAGATAATCTATTTGGGATTTTAGCAAATAATCTGCCAAATACATCTATTGATCATAGTGATAAAAAAAGAAGTGACTAGGTCCCATATTCTTGGACCAAACATATCTATCTATACTCCTTGATATTAGAAGTGTAGGAGATCTATTGGTGAAAGAGATATGGATCATAATACTAGATCTAGTAAAGAAATATTGTCACTCTTGAAATAGCTATGTCCTGCAGACATTCGTCCAGATGACGAAAAACCTTGGTAAGACTTATGGGTGCACCAAACAAACGTAATACTAGGGATGCGGAACGACCAGATCAAAATATCTTTGGGAAATGTTTAGAATCTGGTTGTTTTAGAAATTGCCATTACTTTTACAAATATGGGAGTTTTACAAAAAGGTTATAGTTGTCGACAACACAATTGCCATTACAAATTGCTCGTTATATGATAATCTGGATCCAGAGTTAGGCACCAAAAGTGCAATGACTATTTAATATATAAAGGAGCAATTAAGGCATAACACGACTCGCTAATATGAATAAATTCTCTTTATAACAATACACCATTAAGCGTTAACCCTGAAGGTTACAAATGGGTGTGTGCATGAAAGAGAAGTAAAAATAACAAGGTGATATGATATGCAGCGAGTTTGTAGCCTATGGGTCCACGCAGAGACCCTTAATTGATTTTAATCAAATATACTCTCCCATGGTAAATGGCATTAAGTTCCGCTACATAATACAATTGACAGAATAATAAATTTAGATATGCAGTTAAATTTATTTTGAGAAATCCTGGATGGATTCATAATTCTCGAAGTGAGGATTTATTTAAGTATTATTATGTGTCATTATTTACTCTTTAAAGGGTTGCGAATGAAGTTAATATCCTCATTGAAGGAATAATATGTACCATTGTGTGCTCGATAAATGGTTGATAATGAACTTATTTATTATTTATTATCTCAGTCAAGATTGATGGTGTAAACATCAATGAAATATATAAAGAGCTGGATGATGTCAGTTCATGTTTAAAGACTTGATACTTTTGAAATAAAAAGCTTGTGAAAGCTATAAGTATTATCTCGACTTGAAGATCGAGTTTTTCATTGAAGGATTGTTTTTATATACACCAGTCAGCCTACATCTAAAAATGCTTTTTCACATGTCTATATGCATAAGTGTCATGTTTTTATCAAACTAAAGATTTCCTAATAATCTCCTGAAGCAGATAAGGAACCATTTTTGGACTCGAAGTCCCTTACTTCATTATCGTTGGAGTACCATTTTAGAACCAGAAGTTCCATAATCGCAACAGGCATGATATTGCGATGAAATTGCTAGCAAAATCTAGTGCTCCTCCTACCAATGAAGTACTTGAATAATGATTAACATATCATCTAGTATCTTCGAGATGCAAAGACATGACATTTATGTAAGAAACTATGATGCGGTTTTAATAGGCTACTTGGGTACTGGCTATTTTGTTTGATCCCCGCAATGCCAAGTCCAAACTGGTTATACAATGAATTTCCCTAAATGTTCAAAATGAGGACAATAACACTTGTGTTGCACAAATGTTATGTGAGCTCTAGAAGAGCCATAAGATTATTAGATATTTACTCTAGTGACAATCCAGAAGATTTGTCCAATCCATTTTCTCAAATTTTTGAAATATATGTAGAAATTGAAGATTGTTATCTTCAGGGGGAGACGGGAAGTACATTTACTCGAATCAATCCGGAAGATTAGACGTAAAACCCTAAAGATTAAGTCATAAAAGACTAACAGTTGCGCACTATTTGCAACAGCAACACATCATGTACTCTTTTCCTCACTAGTTTTCTCCCGTTGAATTTTTTTGATCTAGTGTGGTTTTTAATGAGGCATGAGTATGATATAATGATGTAAATGGGGAAATGTTGCAAAATAAGTGCTTAAACGGACAACCCAAAATCCAGAAGATTATGCAGTCTGCGCCCTGGAGGCTTATGGTTGTACTCTTTTTCCATTAACTAAGTTTTTCCTATAGGGTTTTCTTAAGTTAAGGTTTTTAATGAGGCAACCAATACAATATATGTTTTTACATATATCATGTACTCTTTTCTTCAACTAGGTTTTTCCCACGTGGTTTTCCTAGTGAAGTTTTTAATGAGGCATGAATATACTTTCTATTATACTCTTTTCTTGTCTAGGTTTTTCCCACAGGATTTTCCTAGCAAGTTTTTAACGAGGCTAGATCATGGACAAATAATGTCCAAGGGGGAGTGTTATAAATAGTAATGATTGTGGACATTATTGTGTAACGGTTTCCTTTATGTCTCCATTATTGTATTCCGTTACAATTGTTATTATATATTGTTGGGAAAAATCCCACTATCTGTGACAAATCAAAATCACAGAACCGACAAGAGCACAAATACGATATGGTACGAAATAGCCAAAATAAATAACAGACACAAGGGACACAAGATTTACGTGGAAAACCCCAAAACCACGGGAAAAACCACGGACCACCACCAACACAATATTCCACTATAACAAATCTTGGGTACAAAGTTGCTGGCTACCACCCGAGCCAAACACCCTAAAAATCATCAAATACAACAACTGTAGGCGAAATACAATCTATCACGTTCACAGGCCTAAAAGGGAGACCAACTCGTACTCAAAATTTTCAACCACCACGAACAAGATGAAAAGAATACAAATAATACGAGTTTACCCAAAATGATTCCTGGAACAAACAACTGACCTCTACAAATATTTGATGAAGAAATTACCCCAAAGATCTAGGCAAACCCACGACAAAGTAACGCCAAAATGAAGAAGAAAATAGTTTATGCTCCTTCTGCTGGTGTCTGTCGCCGTGAACGAAAAGAAAGAAAGAAAAAGAATTTTTCTTCTCTTTCTTTGAAGCTTTGCCGAAATGAAGAAAGAAAGAAAAAGTTTAATCTTTTCTTCTTTCGTTCTTACTGCCAAGGAAGTAGAATGATGAGGTGTATCATGTGGTGATGTTTAGAAAATGAGAATCCTCCACCTTTTATAGATGTTGTAGCCAACATAAGGGGGAGAAAGGGGGAGAGTGCAATTTGAGGGGAAATTATCCTCAAACCTCATCCCCTCAACTTCATCCCTTCAACTCCTTTTCTCCAAACTTCCACCTCTTCAACTTCTACCCCATCAACTTCTACCCCAATTCACATTCTCCAATGTCAATTAATATTTGTCAGAAAAACTTCTCCACCAAGCTTAACAAATATTAATATAATATAGTGAATAAAAAATAGGCTTGGTCCAAAATGAGCTATTTACCACATAGGAGGGAAGCCCCAACCCAACAAATCTCCCCCTCCCGACTATGTGGAGGATATCGCCATTCCGGCGATACAGCAACAAACCTCAAGTGACCTAACTTCCATTGGTCCACACACATCAGAATGTATCAACTCTGATGCACATTTCTTTGTTGCCACATTCACTGAACCACCCAAAGAGGAACTTTGCAAAGAGTACAAGTTAGAAAACTTGTTACCTCGTGCAACAACCAGTGAGCCTTTAGCAATTTTCCACTGTCCATCACCAAAGAAACAGCAGAAACCATCATCATCAAGATTTCCAGTAGAAATAAGATTCAGTCTGATACCCGGTGCATGCTTCACATTTTTAAGTACTAGCTTTGCACCATTGCTTGTCTCAAGACAAACTGTACCGGTACCAATCACCTTCACCTGACCATCATCACCCATTCTTAGCTCTCCAAAATCACCTGGAGTATATGAAGCAAAGAATTCCTTCCTTGGTGTAACATGGTAGGTTGCACCTGAATCCACAATCCAAGTTGTCTCATGGCAAGCAACATTGTTGGCATTCTCATCGCAAACGACAAGTAAATCTCCTCCAACTATTGCAACTTGGTTCCCGGTGGCATCATCATCATCTTGCTTCTTGTCCCTTTTCAACTTGAAGCAATATTTCTTGATATGCCCTTTCTTGCCACAATAATGACATTCAACATCTCTACCCTTCTGACCCTTTTGCTTGTTTCTCCCCCTATTTTCTGCAACCAAAATCTCTGACTGAGAAATGGAGGTGTCTTGAGATCTTCTTCTTGCTTCTTCATTCAAGATACCACTCTTGACATACTCCATGGTCACAACGCCGTCGGGAGCAGAATTGGTCAAAGAAACCCGAAATGTTTCCCTAGAATCAGGTAGAGTGTTAAGCAACCAGAGACCAAGTACCTCATCCTCAAATGTGATGCCCATGCTTGACAACTGATCAAGAACACCCTGGAAATCATTAACATGATCATTGATCAATGTACCTTCCCTGTACCTTAGATTCATCAACTGCTTTAACAAGAACAACTTGTTATTCCCTGTTTTGGAAGCATACAAGGCCTCAAGCTTGTCCCACAGGCTCTTGGCATTCTTCTCATTAATAACATGGTTCAGAACATTGTCTTCGACCCATTGTCGAATATAACCACAAACTTGTTGGTTATCAAAGTCCCACTCCTCGTCTGACATATTTGTTGGCTTTGCACTCGCAAACACAGGTAGATGCAATTTCTTCACAAACAGGAGATCCTTCATCTTGGCCTTCCAAATGTGAAAATTTCTACCGTTCAACCGCACCATATTTATCGTATTCGCCTCCATGTCAAATGTGCCCGATCAACAACCAGGGCTCTGATACCACTTTGTTGGGAAAAATCCCACTATCTGTGACAAATCAAAATCACAGAACCGACAAGAGCACAAATACGATATGGTACGAAATAGCCAAAATAAATAACAGACACAAGGGACACAAGATTTACGTGGAAAACCCCAAAACCACGGGAAAAACCACGGACCACCACCAACACAATATTCCACTATAACAAATCTTGGGTACAAAGTTGCTGGCTACCACCCGAGCCAAACACCCGAAAAATCATCAAATACAACAACTGTAGGCGAAATACAATCTATCACGTTCACAGGCCTAAAAGGGAGACCAACTCGTACTCAAAATATTCAACCACCACGAACAAGATGAAAAGAATACAAATATTACGAGTTTACCCAAAATGATTCCTGGAACAAACAACTGACCTTTACAAATATTTGATGAAGAAATTACCCCAAAGATCTAGGCAAACCCACGACAAAGTAACGCCAAAATGAAGAAGAAAATAGTTTATGCTCCTTCTGCTGGTGTCTGTCGCCGTGAACGAAAAGAAAGAAAGAAAAAGAATTTTTCTTCTCTTTCTTTGAAGCTTTGCCGAAATGAAGAAAGAAAGAAAAAGTTTAATCTTTTCTTCTTTCTTTCTTACTGCCAAGGAAGTAGAATGATGAGGTGTATCATGTGGTGATGTTTAGAAAATGAGAATCCTCCACCTTTTATAGATGTTGTAGCCGACATAAGGGGGAGAAAGGGGGAGAGTGCAATTTGAGGGGAAATTATCCTCAAACCTCATCCCCTCAACTTCATCCCTTCAACTCCTTTTCTCCAAACTTCCACCTCTTCAACTTCTACCCCATCAACTTCTACCCCAATTCACATTCTCCAATGTCAATTAATATTTGTCAGGAAAACTTCTCCACCAAGCTTAACAAATATTAATATAATATAGTGAATAAAAAATAGGCTTGGTCCAAAATGAGCTATTTACCACATAGGAGGGAAGCCCCAACCCAACAAATCTCCCCCTCCCGACTATGTGGAGGATATCGCTATTCCGGCGATACAGCAACAAACCTCAAGTGACCTAACTTCCATTGGTCCACACACATCAGAATGTATCAACTCTGATGCACATTTCTTTGTTGCCACATTCACTGAACCACCCAAAGAGGAACTTTGCAAAGAGTACAAGTTAGAAAACTTGTTACCTCGTGCAACAACCAGTGAGCCTTTAGCAATTTTCCACTGTCCATCACCAAAGAAACAGCAGAAACCATCATCATCAAGATTTCCAGTAGAAATAAGATTCAGTCTGATACCCGGTGCATGCTTCACATTTTTAAGTACTAGCTTTGCACCATTGCTTGTCTCAAGACAAACTGTACCGGTACCAATCACCTTCACCTGACCATCATCACCCATTCTTAGCTCTCCAAAATCACCTGGAGTATATGAAGCAAAGAATTCCTTCCTTGGTGTAACATGGTAGGCTGCACCTGAATCCACAATCCAAGTTGTCTCATGGCAAGCAACATTGTTGGCATTCTCATCGCAAACGACAAGTAAATCTCCTCCAACTATTGCAACTTGGTTCCCGGTGGCATCATCATCATCTTGCTTCTTGTCCCTTTTCAACTTGAAGCAATATTTCTTGATATGCCCTTTCTTGCCACAATAATGACATTCAACATCTCTACCCTTCTGACCCTTTTGCTTGTTTCTCCCCCTATTTTCTGCAACCAAAATCTCTGACTGAGAAATGGAGGTGTCTTGAGATCTTCTTCTTGCTTCTTCATTCAAGATACCACTCTTGACATACTCCATGGTCACAACGCCGTCGGGAGCAAAATTGGTCAAAGAAACCCGAAATGTTTCCCTAGAATCAGGTAGAGTGTTAAGCAACCAGAGACCAAGTACCTCATCCTCAAATGTGATGCCCATGCTTGACAACTGATCAAGAACACCCTGGAAATCATTAACATGATCATTGATCAATGTACCTTCCCTGTACCTTAGATTCATCAACTGCTTTAACAAGAACAACTTGTTATTCCCTGTTTTGGAAGCATACAAGGCCTCAAACTTGTCCCACAGGCTCTTGGCATTCTTCTCATTAATAACATGGTTCAGAACATTGTCTTCGACCCATTGTCGAATATAACCACAAACTTGTTGGTTATCAAAGTCCCACTCCTCGTCTGACATATTTGTTGGCTTTGCACTCGCAAACACAGGTAGATGCAATTTCTTCACAAACAGGAGATCCTTCATCTTGGCCTTCCAAATGTGAAAATTTCTACCGTTCAACCGCACCATATTTATCGTATTCGCCTCCATGTCAAATGTGCCCGATCAACAACCAGGGCTCTGATACCACTTTGTTGGGAAAAATCCCACTATCTGTGACAAATCAAAATCACAGAACCGACAAGAGCACAAATACGATATGGTACGAAATAGCCAAAATAAATAACAGACACAAGGGACACAAGATTTACGTGGAAAACCCCAAAACCACGGGAAAAACCACGGACCACCACCAACACAATATTCCACTATAACAAATCTTGGGTACAAAGTTGCTGGCTACCACCCGAGCCAAACACCCGAAAAATCATCAAATACAACAACTGTAGGCGAAATACAATCTATCACGTTCACAGGCCTAAAAGGGAGACCAACTCGTACTCAAAATATTCAACCACCACGAACAAGATGAAAAGAATACAAATATTACGAGTTTACCCAAAATGATTCCTGGAACAAACAACTGACCTCTACAAATATTTGATGAAGAAATTACCCCAAAGATCTAGGCAAACCCACGACAAAGTAACGCCAAAATGAAGAAGAAAATAGTTTATGCTCCTTCTGCTGGTGTCTGCCGCCGTGAACGAAAAGAAAGAAAGAAAAAGAATTTTTCTTCTCTTTCTTTGAAGCTTTGCCGAAATGAAGAAAGAAAGAAAAAGTTTAATCTTTTCTTCTTTCTTTCTTACTGCCAAGGAAGTAGAATGATGAGGTGTATCATGTGGTGATGTTTAGAAAATGAGAATCCTCCACCTTTTATAGATGTTGTAGCCGACATAAGGGGGAGAAAGGGGGAGAGTGCAATTTGAGGGGAAATTATCCTCAAACCTCATCCCCTCAACTTCATCCCTTCAACTCCTTTTCTCCAAACTTCCACCTCTTCAACTTCTACCCCATCAACTTCTACCCCAATTCACATTCTCCAATGTCAATTAATATTTGTCAGAAAAACTTCTCCACCAAGCTTAACAAATATTAATATAATATAGTGAATAAAAAATAGGCTTGGTCCAAAATGAGCTATTTACCACATAGGAGGGAAGCCCCAACCCAACAAATCTCCCCCTCCCGACTATGTGGAGGATATCGCCATTCCGGCGATACAGCAACAAACCTCAAGTGACCTAACTTCCATTGGTCCACACACATCAGAATGTATCAACTCTGATGCACATTTCTTTGTTGCCACATTCACTGAACCACCCAAAGAGGAACTTTGCAAAGAGTACAAGTTAGAAAACTTGTTACCTCGTGCAACAACCAGTGAGCCTTTAGCAATTTTCCACTGTCCATCACCAAAGAAACAGCAGAAACCATCATCATCAAGATTTCCAGTAGAAATAAGATTCAGTCTGATACCCGGTGCATGCTTCACATTTTTAAGTACTAGCTTTGCACCATTGCTTGTCTCAAGACAAACTGTACCGGTACCAATCACCTTCACCTGACCATCATCACCCATTCTTAGCTCTCCAAAATCACCTGGAGTATATGAAGCAAAGAATTCCTTCCTTGGTGTAACATGGTAGGCTGCACCTGAATCCACAATCCAAGTTGTCTCATGGCAAGCAACATTGTTGGCATTCTCATCGCAAACGACAAGTAAATCTCCTCCAACTATTGCAACTTGGTTCCCGGTGGCATCATCATCATCTTGCTTCTTGTCCCTTTTCAACTTGAAGCAATATTTCTTGATATGCCCTTTCTTGCCACAATAATGACATTCAACATCTCTACCCTTCTGACCCTTTTGCTTGTTTCTCCCCCTATTTTCTGCAACCAAAATCTCTGACTGAGAAATGGAGGTGTCTTGAGATCTTCTTCTTGCTTCTTCATTCAAGATACCACTCTTGACATACTCCATGGTCACAACGCCGTCGGGAGCAGAATTGGTCAAAGAAACCCGAAATGTTTCCCTAGAATCAGGTAGAGTGTTAAGCAACCAGAGACCAAGTACCTCATCCTCAAATGTGATGCCCATGCTTGACAACTGATCAAGAACACCCTGGAAATCATTAACATGATCATTGATCAATGTACCTTCCCTGTACCTTAGATTCATCAACTGCTTTAACAAGAACAACTTGTTATTCCCTGTTTTGGAAGCATACAAGGCCTCAAGCTTGTCCCACAGGCTCTTGGCATTCTTCTCATTAATAACATGGTTCAGAACATTGTCTTCGACCCATTGTCGAATATAACCACAAACTTGTTGGTTATCAAAGTCCCACTCCTCGTCTGACATATTTGTTGGCTTTGCACTCGCAAACACAGGTAGATGCAATTTCTTCACAAACAGGAGATCCTTCATCTTGGCCTTCCAAATGTGAAAATTTCTACCGTTCAACCGCACCATATTTATCGTATTCGCCTCCATGTCAAATGTGCCCGATCAACAACCAGGGCTCTGATACCACTTTGTTGGGAAAAATCCCACTATCTGTGACAAATCAAAATCACAGAACCGACAAGAGCACAAATACGATATGGTACGAAATAGCCAAAATAAATAACAGACACAAGGGACACAAGATTTACGTGGAAAACCCCAAAACCACGGGAAAAACCACGGACCACCACCAACACAATATTCCACTATAACAAATCTTGGGTACAAAGTTGCTGGCTACCACCCGAGCCAAACACCCGAAAAATCATCAAATACAACAACTGTAGGCGAAATACAATCTATCACGTTCACAGGCCTAAAAGGGAGACCAACTCGTACTCAAAATATTCAACCACCACGAACAAGATGAAAAGAATACAAATATTACGAGTTTACCCAAAATGATTCCTGGAACAAACAACTGACCTCTACAAATATTTGATGAAGAAATTACCCCAAAGATCTAGGCAAACCCACGACAAAGTAACGCCAAAATGAAGAAGAAAATAGTTTATGCTCCTTCTGCTGGTGTCTGCCGCCGTGAACGAAAAGAAAGAAAGAAAAAGAATTTTTCTTCTCTTTCTTTGAAGCTTTGCCGAAATGAAGAAAGAAAGAAAAAGTTTAATCTTTTCTTCTTTCTTTCTTACTGCCAAGGAAGTAGAATGATGAGGTGTATCATGTGGTGATGTTTAGAAAATGAGAATCCTCCACCTTTTATAGATGTTGTAGCCGACATAAGGGGGAGAAAGGGGGAGAGTGCAATTTGAGGGGAAATTATCCTCAAACCTCATCCCCTCAACTTCATCCCTTCAACTCCTTTTCTCCAAACTTCCACCTCTTCAACTTCTACCCCATCAACTTCTACCCCAATTCACATTCTCCAATGTCAATTAATATTTGTCAGAAAAACTTCTCCACCAAGCTTAACAAATATTAATATAATATAGTGAATAAAAAATAGGCTTGGTCCAAAATGAGCTATTTACCACATAGGAGGGAAGCCCCAACCCAACAAATCTCCCCCTCCCGACTATGTGGAGGATATCGCCATTCCGGCGATACAGCAACAAACCTCAAGTGACCTAACTTCCATTGGTCCACACACATCAGAATGTATCAACTCTGATGCACATTTCTTTGTTGCCACATTCACTGAACCACCCAAAGAGGAACTTTGCAAAGAGTACAAGTTAGAAAACTTGTTACCTCGTGCAACAACCAGTGAGCCTTTAGCAATTTTCCACTGTCCATCACCAAAGAAACAGCAGAAACCATCATCATCAAGATTTCCAGTAGAAATAAGATTCAGTCTGATACCCGGTGCATGCTTCACATTTTTAAGTACTAGCTTTGCACCATTGCTTGTCTCAAGACAAACTGTACCGGTACCAATCACCTTCACCTGACCATCATCACCCATTCTTAGCTCTCCAAAATCACCTGGAGTATATGAAGCAAAGAATTCCTTCCTTGGTGTAACATGGTAGGCTGCACCTGAATCCACAATCCAAGTTGTCTCATGGCAAGCAACATTGTTGGCATTCTCATCGCAAACGACAAGTAAATCTCCTCCAACTATTGCAACTTGGTTCCCGGTGGCATCATCATCATCTTGCTTCTTGTCCCTTTTCAACTTGAAGCAATATTTCTTGATATGCCCTTTCTTGCCACAATAATGACATTCAACATCTCTACCCTTCTGACCCTTTTGCTTGTTTCTCCCCCTATTTTCTGCAACCAAAATCTCTGACTGAGAAATGGAGGTGTCTTGAGATCTTCTTCTTGCTTCTTCATTCAAGATACCACTCTTGACATACTCCATGGTCACAACGCCGTCGGGAGCAGAATTGGTCAAAGAAACCCGAAATGTTTCCCTAGAATCAGGTAGAGTGTTAAGCAACCAGAGACCAAGTACCTCATCCTCAAATGTGATGCCCATGCTTGACAACTGATCAAGAACACCCTGGAAATCATTAACATGATCATTGATCAATGTACCTTCCCTGTACCTTAGATTCATCAACTGCTTTAACAAGAACAACTTGTTATTCCCTGTTTTGGAAGCATACAAGGCCTCAAGCTTGTCCCACAGGCTCTTGGCATTCTTCTCATTAATAACATGGTTCAGAACATTGTCTTCGACCCATTGTCGAATATAACCACAAACTTGTTGGTTATCAAAGTCCCACTCCTCGTCTGACATATTTGTTGGCTTTGCACTCGCAAACACAGGTAGATGCAATTTCTTCACAAACAGGAGATCCTTCATCTTGGCCTTCCAAATGTGAAAATTTCTACCGTTCAACCGCACCATATTTATCGTATTCGCCTCCATGTCAAATGTGCCCGATCAACAACCAGGGCTCTGATACCACTTTGTTGGGAAAAATCCCACTATCTGTGACAAATCAAAATCACAGAACCGACAAGAGCACAAATACGATATGGTACGAAATAGCCAAAATAAATAACAGACACAAGGGACACAAGATTTACGTGGAAAACCCCAAAACCACGGGAAAAACCACGGACCACCACCAACACAATATTCCACTATAACAAATCTTGGGTACAAAGTTGCTGGCTACCACCCGAGCCAAACACCCGAAAAATCATCAAATACAACAACTGTAGGCGAAATACAATCTATCACGTTCACAGGCCTAAAAGGGAGACCAACTCGTACTCAAAATATTCAACCACCACGAACAAGATGAAAAGAATACAAATATTACGAGTTTACCCAAAATGATTCCTGGAACAAACAACTGACCTCTACAAATATTTGATGAAGAAATTACCCCAAAGATCTAGGCAAACCCACGACAAAGTAACGCCAAAATGAAGAAGAAAATAGTTTATGCTCCTTCTGCTGGTGTCTGCCGCCGTGAACGAAAAGAAAGAAAGAAAAAGAATTTTTCTTCTCTTTCTTTGAAGCTTTGCCGAAATGAAGAAAGAAAGAAAAAGTTTAATCTTTTCTTCTTTCTTTCTTACTGCCAAGGAAGTAGAATGATGAGGTGTATCATGTGGTGATGTTTAGAAAATGAGAATCCTCCACCTTTTATAGATGTTGTAGCCGACATAAGGGGGAGAAAGGGGGAGAGTGCAATTTGAGGGGAAATTATCCTCAAACCTCATCCCCTCAACTTCATCCCTTCAACTCCTTTTCTCCAAACTTCCACCTCTTCAACTTCTACCCCATCAACTTCTACCCCAATTCACATTCTCCAATGTCAATTAATATTTTTCAGAAAAACTTCTCCACCAAGCTTAACAAATATTAATATAATATAGTGAATAAAAAATAGGCTTGGTCCAAAATGAGCTATTTACCACATAGGAGGGAAGCCCCAACCCAACATATATATGTCCTTCTAATGTACTGATCAGTTGGTGGTTTGAAAGGAATAAGAAACCCTCTATTTTGTCTCTACTCTTCTTCTTGTTCTTACGGTTCTTCACTACTGTTCTTCACGAGCTAAAGGCCTGTAAACAAACTTGCAATACAACAGAACGCAACACTATAGAAATTTGAGTTATATAATGTTGCATCCAAATTTATATTTTAATACGGACCGGAGTATTTATATTGATTTTTTTTTCATTTGATTACTAACCGAATTATGCTTGTAACTCATGTTAGTTGAGTCGATAGTTCAGCTAATTAATTCATAAAAAACGGATGAATATGAATATTAAAAAAAGTTTGGCAAAAATTTATGTGAGACCGTCTCACGAATCTTTGTTCGTGAGAAGGGTCGGGTCAATATGAAATATAATACTTATACTAGTAAATGTAATACTAAATCATAAATAAAATATTTATTACTTATATGAAAAAATACAATATTTTTGAGGAAAAATGTAATACTAATATTTTTGAGGAAAAATGTAAAAGTATTACTGTTTTCATCAAAAGTATTACATATGCCTTTATAAGTACAACATTATAAGGGAAAATATATATAATATTTTGATGAATAAAGTAATACTTTTACATCAAAATATAAAAGTATTATATTTGTTCTATAAAAGTATTACATTTTTCATCAAAAGTATTACATATGCCTTTATAAGTACAACATTATAAGGGAAAATATATATAATATTTTGATGAATAAAGTAATACTTTTACATCAAAATATAAAAGTATTATATTTGTTCTAAAAAGTATTATGTTTTTCCTTATAAGTAACAACAAACATTTTATTCCTAATCTAATATACATTACATTTGCTAGTATAAGTATTACATTTGTATATTGACCCGACCCGACCTGACAAGTCTCACGAATAAAGATCCGTGAGACGGTCTCACACAAGTGTGACCCAAATTTTTTTTTTATCATGACATTAAATGTGAACATTAAAAAATAAATTTATTACAAAAAATAGTATTTTTCTACAAATTTAATATGCATTTATTAATTAAAAAAATCTCAATAATGCTTGTATATTTGTCTAATTTGAAAATAAAGAATGGAGAATGAAAATAAAAAAAAAATTGAAATAAATGCAGCCTTAACTTCTTATAAGCAACTCACAAGGTGCATAGTTCGAATCCTACAAAAGACCAAAAAAATAAAGATGTGGATTTTATTAGGGCATCCTCAATACTTGAGGATTTTCCCCCAGATTTTTGTGGGCCCTAACATCCACATCATCATCCACTATCTCACTCAATCACAAAAACTCTTCTTCTCATTAGTTTTAAGTTTTCTCACAACTTTTTGTAGATTCACCAGTTTATCATACTATATTTTAATTATTTCTTTATTTATTATCATTATAAAAATTATTATTACAATTATTATTTTTATTATATTTAAATTATACATATTAAAATTAAAATAAATTTTAAATTATAAATGTTTACAATTTTTTTAAATTATAAATTTATCACATAAAAATTGAATAATAAAATTCAACATGAAAATTTAAAAAAAAAAAGGCTTGGCCAGCTTAAAAGCAAAAAGCAAAAAGAATAAAATGAATTTCAATTGAGCGCTCTGAGACACGAAATTCAAGAGGAAGAAGCTCAGGCTTAATTTTTTATGAAAAATGTTATGTGTACTCCCATTTTATACTCTCAACTTGTACTTTCACACAAAATCTTGATGTAGACATTTGTATTGGGACCCACATTAAAAAAATAGCTTATCAGAATTCGCCACGTCAGGAAGTAAAATTTAGGGAGTACATGTAGTAATACTCATTTTTTATTTTGTTTTTTTTCTGACAAAACCTACCCTCTTGCAGGAGAAAGAAACTCTCCAAAAGTCATCCTCCACATTTGTTAAAGATCCCCTCATCTAGCTTTTACTATTTGAAAATCCAACAACAATCCCCTTTTGGGGATACCCTTAGGACTCTATCTCCTAGTCACACTATAATTATTCTTTTTTTTTTTTGTATATTCATTGTATTATTCTTGAGTAGAACTCTTTATATCCTTATAAATAGTCCATTCATGTATATTGTATTATTCGAGTATTCAATAACAATTCATTAGAATTATTTTTCTTCTCTTATTTATTGTTGGAGTCTGGTGTTAGCAGACCTAAAAGATCCATGGCTGCCAACCCAACCACCACGGACACCCATCCACCCTCCATTAATACCCTAATTGTATCCATAAAACTTACATCCTCTAATTATTTATTTTGGAAGACCCAGTGGCGGATCCAGAAATCTTTCCCAGTGGGGGCGAAAGATTAAAGCTAACCAGATATTTTGACAAGAAATTAAAACACTTAGAGACCAAGTCAAAGAAATTTGTGGTTGGCCGATTCCTCGACTTCAAAATGGTTGATTCCAAGACCGTGCTAAGTCAGGTAGAAGATTTGCAACTAATCTTCGATGGGATCCGTGACAAGGGCATGGTGTTGAGTGAAGCTTTCCAAGTGGGATCTGTGATATGATCCACTTGTTGCCTCCAGGTTGGAAGGACTTATCACGTTCATCGACGATACCACACGATACTGTTATGTGTATTTGCTTAAAAGCAAAGATGAAACCGTTGATAAATTCATTCTTTATAAGAATGAAGTGGAAAATCAACTTAATCGGGTGAATTAAGAAGGTTAGAAGCGATAGATGTGGTGAATATGAAACACCTATTGGTGACTTCTATGCAAGTGTAGGTATCGTACATGAACGTATGGCACCTTACGCACCTCAATCGAACGGTGTTGCCGAACGAAAGAATCGTAGATTGAAAGATATGATCAAGGTATGTAGGGTGAGGCGATTTTGACAAGTAATTACCTTTAAAATAAGGTACCCCGCAAGAAGCTCGATAAGACTCCTTATGAGCCGTGGAACGGTAGGAAACCTTCCTACCAGTACCTGAAAGTGTGGGGTGTCTTGCCAAAGTGTTGGTGCCAACACCTAAGAAAGTAAAGATAGGTCCCAAGACGGTAGACTGTATCTTTATTGGCTATGCACATAACATTAGTGCTTATCTGATAGTACTAATTCCCGTGGTCGGTTGTATGTACCGTAAAAAGTATGTATGTATATATGTGTATCAATAAGAAAGAAGACAAGAAATAGATGAAAGTGATCTTTTTATTCATGTTCAATTCTTGTATGTAGAGAGAAGGAAGAGATAAAGAGATGAGAGAGAGAGAGATGTCGTTTAGAGAGTCCAAAAAGGATCCTTCACTTGAAGGGCTAAATGCCCTTTTATAGGGCTACCGAGGTGGCGGGTTTGACCCGTCACCTTTGACCCCGACCCGTAGGCCAAGACCCGAACCGCCAGACCCGACCCGATTGTAAGCGAAGGCACAGACCCGGGGTATATAACCTATCATTATCGGTTCTTAGTTCACGAGTCCCATAATCCGGACGTACATGAGAACACGTTAATAGAGTCAAGGAATGCATATTTCTTTGAAAATATATTTCCTTGTAGGTCCAACGAGGGACCACGTACGTCAAAACTGACATTTGACGAAACTATGGATAATGATAGTGGGGAATCTGAGAAAGAACCCGAGCTCGAGCCGAGGCGCAGCAAGCGGACAAGAATGGAAAAATCATTTGGTCCTGATTTTCTAACTTACTTGTTAGAGTATGATTCGGGTATTCTAACTTGTTTATTAGAAAATAAACCTGATTTTCTATCTTGTTTGATAGAGAACGAGCCTTGAACGTATGTAGAAGTCGTAACTTCTACGGAAGGACCAATGTGGAAAGAGGCTATAAAGAGTGAAGTGGATTATATCATACAGAATCACACTTGGGAACTTGTTGATCTTCCTCCGGGTAGTAAACCCTTAGGATCCAAGTGGGTCTTTAAAAGGAAGATGAAACCTGTAACACCCCCGATTTTTACCAACTTTTTAAAACTTAAATTCAAACGATAGGCAACTAATCATTAAGGTAAACAACAGCGGAAGCTAAACAAAATTGGAGAGATGTTATGCCACACCCATAAACCATGGGTGCACAGGCTAAAAACTATCAAAATCATCAAACAACATAAGTCTAGGCACACAGGCCACTAGTCTAGGCTCACAAGCCGCTAATCTAGGCACACAGGCCAGCAAAAGATAAACGTCTAAACATGGTAGCTACTCTATCTAGTGTCCACATCTAGCGCGCTCGACATCTACTCAAAACCTGTAAAACATGGGGATAACACCCAGTCAGCGAATATTGCTGGTAACCCATCAATACGCGTTAAATAGCAGAGTATAGATAGATATAATCAAAGTCATTTGAAACTGAGGAATACCATATATATCATTTTAAAACCAAGGAAAGAAGTCAACATCGAAGACCATTACACTCTCAATAAAGGCGATGACCAACAACCTCACAACAATAACAAAACCACAAACATAATAGACAACAAACTCAAGATGCACCCTACCATTCACAAGGTAAAATACATCAAGACATGTTCATAAGCAAAGGAATCATACAATCACACAATGACACACATTCGTGTCACAAAATTCATGGTACCCAGTACCATATTCAACTTTCAACTTCCAACCTTATGCCGTGTTCCAACCTTATGGCTACCCCCGGCCTTATCACAATTCCAACCGTTACTTCCTAGTGCCACCCTGTACTTCTGAGTCCAACCTTTTGCCTCCGGGGACCGTCGCCCCCCCCCCCCCCCCCCCCGCCTACACCGCCAACATCACCACCGATCTCTCAGTACACGAGGGTACCATTAATATCATAATCACAAAACCGCCAATCTCGTGAGCAAAGCTCGAGTAACAAACCACCAATCTCAATCATAGTCACACAAAGTCATCATCATTACCAAGAAGACTAAGGCTCAACAATATCCCCAATCAAGTATCAACAAAGGGTACAATGATTTGCATACGATCACACCATAGGAATCAATCAAAAGATCACAACAAAGACATGAGATCATACTCAACAACGAAGGATTATAATCTAACACCAATTTATTGTCAACACAAGTTGCCAATCCCAATACGAAGGAACAAACCACACATACTAGCATATCAACATCAAACTAGCATGCTTGTCAAACGGGTAAACCAAAATTAGTTTCAAAGAACATTCAAGACTCACATTAGGCCGACGAATTAAAAAGTTGGACACTTAGCACAATTCAAGACACCAAATCCTACATGGATTCCTAACACACCATTCTAGACATATGAAACATCCAGAAGACCCACAAATAGTCCAATAAATCAACAACGGGATGTCAAAACATTAATACCGAGAAGAAAAAATCACGGGGAACAAATCCCCGCCTAAGTCCACAACGTACCCCGCGGGTGGGGCCACGGGTAGACCCCCACCCGTGGGGAACACCCCACAAAAGCCATTGTTCCCCGCAGGTGGAGCGGCGGGTAGGCCACTGCCCGCCGTTCCGTCCGCGGGGTACAACCTGTAGACCAAAATTTCCCTTCGGGGAAAATCAACAACAAGGCCAAGTTCAAGTCCAAAACACCCAAAATCTCACACACAACAATGATATGACTTGAACCCAAGAAATAGCCAAGCAATGACGTTCAAGAAAGCTAAAAACAAGCTCTAAACATGCATAATCACAAGATCATGCATCAAATCCCACAAATCATCTCAAGAACAACAAGTAGAAGTCAAGAATCGTCATTTAATTAAGAAAATAGGTTTTGAAGCCTAACAACTTCTTCTTCTCACACTTAAAAGCCTCTTCCTAGAGCTCTTCTTCCACACCAACTTCTTACACAAACCAAAACACAAGAAAGATCCTAACTTTAGCTAAAGACACCCAAAAGAAGGTTAAAAACACCAAAAAAGCTAAGAATCTTACCCATTTCCTATGCTCAAGAAGGAGAAAGTAGGAATCTTGGTAGAAAATCTTGCAAGGCTTGAAAGTTCACTTTCTTGCTTGGAGAAGAAGCTAAATTATTTTAGAGAGAGGCTAGAGTGTTTGAGTTTTAGGTTGAAAAGATGAATGAAATGAGGATGTCTTGCTAGGGTAGCTTGAATCACAACTCATAGGTGAAAAGAAATTTTTACCCTTACTAATGTTGGAAAAACAAGGGGGACAAGGGCACAACTCAAGAAGCACAAGGTACACCCTTTTGACTTAAGTGACTAGTCAAAATCTAGTCCCTCGACTATCAAATTTCAGGATTTTTAGGAATGAATTAGCAAGGGAATTTGGATTAATCCTTCAATTAATCCCCGATTAGTGTTTAGATTTACGGGGTGTCACAAAACCTGATGGTTCCATTGAGAAGTATAAGGCAGCGTAATGAAGGGTTACAGGCAACGCGAGGGCCTTGATTACTTCGACACATATTCTCCGGTGACGAGAATAAACTCCATTAGGGTGATACTTGCCATAGCCTCGTTGCGGAACTTGGAAGTTCATCAAATGGACGTTAAAACCGCTTTCCTAAATGGCGAATTAGATGAGGAAATCTATATGGAACAACCCGAAGGGTTCGTGGTTCCGGGCCAAGAAAGGAAAGTGTGTAAGTTGGTTAAATCGCTATATGGTTTAAAACAAGCGCCTAAGCAGTGGCACGAGAAGTTTGACCAGGCGATATTAACCAATGGGTTTAAAATAAACGAAAGTGACAAATGTGTCTACGTTAAGGAAACAATAGACAATTATGTCATTCTTTGTTTATACGTAGATGATATGCTCGTCATTGGTAGTAATGATCGGATGATCAAGTCTACCAAAAACATGTTAAATGCGAGATTTGACATGAAGGATATGGATTTGGCTGATTTAATCCTTGGGATTAGAATCATTATAAGACCTGATGGTCTCGTGTTGAGCCAATCACATTATATTAACAAAATCCTTGGGAAATTTAACAAAGATGATGATCAATTGGCTAGCACACCGTTTGATACAAACATTCATCTAAGCAAGAACCACGGAGAAGGTATTTCACAAGTGGAATATGCTCGGGTTATTGGTAGTTTGATGTATCTTATGAGTTGTACTGGGCCGGATATTGCCTTTGCGGTTAGTAACTCAGTAGATATACGAGTAACCCCGGTGCTATGCACTGGAAGGCAATAGTAAAGATTATGAGATACTTGAGGTATACTCGTGACCTTGGACTGCACTACGGGAGATATCCCGCTGTACTTAAAGGATATAGCGACGTGAAATGGATATATGATATTAAGGACTCTAAGTCCCAAAATGAGAGCAAAAAGGCTTGGTTTACGCTTAAGCTCGTGTGCGCGAGGACGAGCCTTCTGCTGCAACCAGACCGTTGTGAGACTGAATTCCAACAGTTACAGAAATAATTCTCTATTAATTCAAGTCGCTCAAAACTCTCTGCTTCTACTCTCTTCTTAGCCTAAATTGTGTTCATCCCGTTGCTCGGTAGCTACAACGCTCCTAGGTTTTAAGGAAAGAGTGATCGCTCGATTCATGCTAAAAACCCTACACCAAACACGAGCCTATCTCTTCATCTTTCCTTTCCTTTTTCTACATAAAATAATAATCCCTTTTTGTAGGATTATTATTCGGTTTTACCAACGGTTACCCAACATATTATTATTATTATTATTATTATTATTATTATTATTATTATTATTATTATTATTATTATTATTATTATTATTGTTATTGTTATTGTTATTGTTATTGTTATTGTTATTGTTATTGTTATTGTTATTGTTATTGTTACTGTTACTGTTACTGTTACTGTTACTGTTACTGTTACTGTTATTGTTATTGTTATTGTTATTGTTATTGTTATTGTTATTATTATTATTATTATTATTATTATTATTATTATTATTATTATTATTATTCTTAAATGACCAAATTCAAAATTTTGCTTTTTAAAACTTATGTAATGCGATGTAAATAAACTCTAAAATTGCATAACAAAAGCAATAAAATAGATAAGAGAGTTTTGAGAACACATATTTAATTGAGGTTGACCTATTGATTGGCGTTTTGTGTTGAAAGTAGAAGAAAAAGACACACTATAGTCGAAAGAGAGATATCAAACATCAATTCTAGGTTAATAAAAGAGATGGGTAATTTATCTCAAAGTTATATTTTTTTTTCTTCCTAAAATCCATGGAATTGAAATACCAAGGGGGGCGTGGGATTCTAATTCCATGGAAATGGGGAAATTTCAATTCGTGGAATTTAAACACGAATTTAAATTCCCTCCAACCAAACGAAAGAATTTATTTGCATTTGGAATTATGTAGGAATTAGGTGGGAATAGAATTGTAATTCCCACCAACCAAACGCCCCGTTAATATTTAAAACAAATTAACTTGTAGGATTCAATTCAAACTGTGGATCACTTCATAGTACATGGAAGGGGCTTTACCATCCGAGCCAAATTAACATTTAGATAATCTTTGATTTATTTAATATATAGACATATATATGGGGTGGGGGAGTGGGGGCAGCAGCCCCCACTGCCCCCATTGTGGCTACGCCACCGAAGACCCAACTCGTTCTGTTTCTTTGGGGGCAAGATCTCAATGGTTACGCAGATGGTACATTCCCGTGTCCTGCTTCTTTTATTAAGGCTCTCGATGGATCTTCCGTAGTAGCCAATCCTGTGGCTCAAGATTGGGTACGTCAGGATGCATCTATTTTGTCAACTCTCATATCGTCTCTATTCGATGAGGTTATGTACGTTGGTGTAGGTCATACCACGTCCCGTGCCCTTTCGTTAGCTATTGAAGCTGCCTTTGGGTCATCCTCTCGAGTACGTTCTTTGAATCTCCTTAGTCAAATGCAGCCTTTGCACCATGGAGACTCTACGGTCAACAAATGTGTATCTTGGCAAAGTCAAGGTTTTAATTGGACTGCATGCCGAAGCTGGCCGACCAATTAGATTAGATGAATATAATCTCTATCTATTCAAGGGCCTCATACTTGAGTATCGCGCGATAGTTTCATCGTTGACTACCAAGGAACATGTCACCATTGATAAACTCAATGATTACCTCATTGCACATCGTTTATCTATACTGATGATTTATTATTCTCATCGATTTAACTAATTTGTTGTGTGGACTAATGTATATACAAGTATTTAGAGACCTATATGTCAATTGTGACACATCTCGTGATTTTCTTCTACATACCACCGGTTTCAAGTGGTGATACCCATCACCCTTTAAATTTGGGGTTCAAGCTTACGAAACGGGAACAAACAAAACCAAATAAATAAAGAATTGTTTACCTAACAGTCCTAAGTTGTAACAAGGGAACAGTGACCACCGACCAAGCAAAAGAAGAGGACGGAGAAAACAAATTAAGGGCAGGAGTCTGCAGCTACCTAATCCAACTACACTCAACGATTGACCTATCGACCACCTGTGCATGTACACTTCATTTCTTCTTGACCTTAAAACCTCAACAAATGGTCGTGGGATGTAATGATATGTCATTGGAAACCTTTGCAAAAGCATATATGGAACTGACAGTCTTCGTTTCAATTTTTATCCTTCCATTTCCATGCACTGCACGCACAAATCCCAAAAACTACCCTACCTTCTTTACCTAGCTATATATAATAATACATTGACTATGGTATATATGAGCATATATAAAAGTGTCAACTTTTAGTTATCGATTATTCTATTCACATAATTTTATTGATATATGTAGATCTTGTCACAATTAGTTAAATTTTAATGCAACTCCATTATAATGAAATCTGTACATTACTTTAAAAAAAAATGCTTTTTGTTAGCTATTAGATTACACTCACAAGTTGTTTTAAGTAGTGATGATTGATGAAGGTGCATTATTGAGACCGTAACCCTTGGCCTCGACCTTTTTAATAAAAATTCATATATATATATATATATATATATATATACATATATATATATATATACATACATATATATATATATATACATATATATATATATATATACATATATATATATATATATATACATATATATATATATATACATATATATATATATATATATATATATATATATATATATATATATATATATAGTTGTTAAAGTGGTATATTCGGAAAGTAACTTTAATATATCCGTTGATATATAATTGCTTTTCCAATTAGATATTCATTTTTTTTATTTTGAATGTTATTGACTCTATTACAATGTAGTATCTGTTCATAATTACTTTCTCAATCTACTGAGCAGAAAGAGCCAATGACGCTTTTACTGAGTAAACAATTCTCTTTTTTAGATTAATAAAGAATTCTCCTTTTTAGATTAATTATATTTTTTAGTGGATCTAATACTTGTTGAAAGAGTAAAGGCATAGAAGGCGGGCTAAGTGTAGCATCTTGTCACTTATAATTAGCTTCATGTGAATTTAAAAAGGAAAAATGGTGAAATAGGATCTCGAACTTTAGCTAAAAAGTCAATTAGCTCTCTAAATCTTTTTAAAGGTGCAATTACACCCAATAATAATTCATTTTGATGCAATGAAGCCCAAAAATCGATTAATGACCTGCTATCACAGGTCATTAGGGTTTTGGCCACCGATCGACTGACAAAATTTCAGGCAAAAAGTGACCTTTCAGTCGCAAGTCACGGAGAAGGGTACCAAAGTCGCCTTCTCCGGTTGAGAAGGAGACCTTGGTCTCCTTGTCCGTGACCGGTAACCGTTCAGGGGTCACCTTTTTACCTGAAAATTCGTCGGAGGGTGGGTGGAACCCTAATGACCTGTGATAGCAGGTCATTAACCGGTTTTTTGGGCTTCATTGCATCCAAATAAATTGTTGATGAGTGTAATTTCACATTTAAAAAGTTTAGGGGACTAATTGAAGTTTCAGCTAAAGTCCAATGACCTATTTGACTCCTTTTCCGATTTTAAAACATCACATTAACTATTACACAAATATAAAGTTAATTGATTAGTTATAACTTTTGACTTAATAATAAATGTTTGATATTAATAATATGTATCAAAATAAGTTACGTGTTTAAAATTTGAAGATATACTGTATAGCCGAGGCTGGTAAGTAATAAAAATTTTAGTATTACCGTCGAAGTGAAAATTGTATCTGAAATATTGAAACAAGCTTTCTTGATATTAAAGTAGAGTCAGCTGTACAATGCCAACCATGTGATCTTATCCATTTCAGCCACTTTTGATTTTCGGCTAACCAATCTTCAAAGCCTTTGTCCTTGACTTTATTCCTAATATATCAATCTCTTCGCTTCATTATGAAAAAACCCAAATTCACTTTAACCTGACTTAAATTAAAAGTGAATCTAAATAGCCACTTAAAATTGTTATTTTAACTAAAAATTTAACATTTAATGCCAAAGCAGTGGAGCTCTTAAAAACCACTATTTAAGAACCACTTCGCCTACAAGGCTACAAAGGCTTGGCTACGTACATCGGAACTTTGGCAACCACCATTCTACATTTCCATGCACTCAATTCTATTTCGATCTTTATTGATGACATCGATCTTAGCATAGTAACAAAAAGGAATGCTTGCCCACGGGGCATATGGTGTAGTGGCAAAGCTCAAATTTGATGGTTGCAGTGTCATCAAACTTCAAAGTATATGGGAGAGTAACTAGCTTGGTTGGCGTGAGTGATCGTGCATTCTTTTCACTTAAGAGAGGTCGAGAGTTCAAATTTCCTCTCGTATGAAAAAAAAAAAAAAAAACAATCGAACCAGCACTTTGTTCGTTAATTGGACCAATCCGGTACAAATAGGGATTAGTTTAGGTATGGTACGGATTTAAAAGTGTCTCTTATAATTAGGATCTGCTCAGAAAACTTCGTGATCTGATAAAAAAAGTATATATATGACAGAGTTTGTAAAAGAGCATGATTGTAAATCGCGGTGTCCCTGCGAGGCCAGGTCACGAGCTAGATGTGCAATTTCCATTTATTAGTGAAAACAATACAGGTTAAATCATGTTAATAACCGGCAATCCAATTAACATCGAAGCCGGCATGAATTTGATCGCTGAAATGGTTAAGAAGTATGGGAAGAAAGAGATAGAGAGGGAGAGGGGAAAATATCTAATAATAATGATAATAAAAGAAGACTGATCATAATTGTTTAACTAATAATGGCCCTAATCTTAACAAAACAAAAACGAGTACAAATTGGAAGCTAGCTAGCTATATATTGGAAACCCTAGTTAAGTAATTAATTTGAATTTTAAATTGTTATATAAATATATATATATATATATATATATATATATATATATATATATATATATAGAGGATGGAATAGAAGACATAAATCTATTTTAATCCAACGCACAAGATTAACTAACTCTAAAACAAAATATATAACACACATGGAAGGACTAATCCGTAATTCTCCTAACTTCTTAAAACATAATTTGTTAACTGCTATCTTCAAAAATGACTCCACCATATTCTTTCTTATTGATCAACGAAATTCGATCAAATCAATTGGATCTCCTTCCTTCGCATAATCAATTGTAAAATCTAATTGATCGACATAATAGATGAAGGTAAACTCAATTGCAAATTATTCTATTTTGTTTTTGGGCTATTTTTAATTTTAATTTATTCGTGGACATGAAATCACCATTGTATTCATGCATTCTTGCACATTCTTTACACTTGATTCAACAAAATTGTGCGATATAAGTCGCGAGAATATGCACTTGAAGGTACTGGAAGTAGAAGAATAATGTGCACTAGAAAATACAGACTTGCACTAGAAAATATAGATTTAAGATCATATGGGAACACCTTCTTAGGTGAGAACGTGAGAACAAATCCTGTGCATCCATCAAATATTTTTTAATGGTCTAGATTAGATTAAGTGTGTGCGAACGCGCATTAAATGTGTGCAAACGCGATTAAGTGTGTTTGCACACATTTAATGCGCGTTCGCACACACTTAATCTAATCTATATCATTAAAAAATATTAGATGGATGCATATGATGTGTTCTCATGTTCTCACCCAAGCACATGTTCTTACTGGAACCCTACCGTATATATATATATATATATATATATATATATATATATATATATATATATATATATATATATATATGTATGTGTGTGTGTGTGTATCTACTATACTAATAAGAGCCCAAGAGAGTTAGGCCTATAATGGGTAAAAAAAATGACTGTCAAATTTTTTAATCAAATGAATGGCTTAGATTGATCAGATTCTAATTTTTCCTTAAGATTTCTTAATTTATCTTTAATTATATGATTATCCGTTAACTTTTCCGTTAAATATTATCTTTTTCGTTAATTTATGTTAGTTCACCGTTAACTTACTCGTTGATTTCAATAAGAAAGGTCTTAGGTTCAAACCTCATCCCAATCAAAGTTGGCATAATTAGTACTCTATTTTACTCTTATTAAATTAAATAATAATCTAGTAGCTACAACAAAAAATAATACATATGCATTTTTTTAATTTAGAATTATGTGTCTACAATGCCTTTATGTTGGTCCCGGTAGGGTCGAAAGGAGTGTCTAGAGAGGGGGGGGGGGGGGGTGTATAGACTCAATTCCATTGTTACAAAAATAACTCCTTTCGGGGTTATTACGCAGCGGATTTGTTAAATAGATTTTAGTGTTGCTTTGCGCTGTTTTATGCTTAAGGAAATTTCGGTTTGAAGGAGTGATGATATGCAATGCACGAAAGTAAAGCGATATGTAAATAGAGAGAGAGACGAGAGATTTTTATAGTGGTTCGGCCAATTGTGCCTACTCCACTCTTCTTCCACAACTTGTGAAAGGGTTTGCAGTACTTTGCACTATCGCTCCTAGTACAAACTATTTCAAGCTAGCTTCCTTGATCACTAAGCCGGACAGCTACTTGGAAGGTTTTTCAACTCCTAGAGTTTACTCCGCCTCTATCAACGTCTTCTTCAGAGTTGAGGGTTGGATGAAAGGATTTGCGTGATTCTCCAACGGGTTGAAGTCTTGACTGGCTAGTTGAATGATGGATGATCAATGTGTAGAAAATGCAAGAATTCTTCAAGGTTGTGAAGATGAAATCTGATGGCTCTTTTTGAAACTTCACACCTTGAATCACTGGTTTTCAAAAGCTTGGAAGAGTGAACTTTGTATAAGGAGCTTTTGCGTGAATATAATCAGTTGAGTGAAAAACCACCCTCTTCTTCAGTGGAGAAGATGGGTATTTATAGGGGAAGAAATATCCATCCGTTGGAGGGAGATGATATTTCAAACCTATGGACCAGTGGGTATTGCCCGGACGGGCTTGGTGCATTTAATGCTGCATTTATTGCGGTTGTACCATGTAGTCGTTGGTGGCAAGAACTTCTGCAAGTTTTTGTCTTCTAGCTCTGTAAAGAGGTACAAGGCATTAAGTGCATCTTGTTTGATGTGAACCTTGTTCTTAGGACAACTTATTCCTAGAACGATTTCCCAGCTGAGACTTAGACAACATTCTTCTTGAATTCTGTGAAGAGGAATTGTCTTGGCAGTCTGATTTTAGGCTAAAAGTCTCTTCACGAAAGATTGACTTTATCTTTCGTCTGAATTGGAAGCAATGAGGAGCACTTCTCCATTTGCTGCATAACCGAGAGATGGATTCTCTTACTAATGTAGCTTTTTGGTGAGCTGTCGTAGGCTCCCAAATTAAAACCTTACAAACGTAGTAGCGGGAGTAAGGATCGATCCCACGAGGAGTAACTAGTTTAACTTTTGTGCTCAAGGAAATAATGGGGGGTTTGGAATATATCGAGAATAAATATTAAATAAAAGAGAAATTAAATAAACGAGAAATTTAATCGAACGAATAAACAGTGAAAATAATATATCGAAAACACTTATAATAAGAAACCTTGGTCGGTAAAGATCTACCACCGGAGTTTAACACTGATCATTGATTTATAAAGTAATTAATATGCAATTGAATATTTGTCGTGAAATTATTTCATTTCCGTTTTCCCTTAGTTGTAGGTAACTAAAGCACACACGGTTTAATTACCCCTAACTACTAAATAACCTAAGACAAGCGCTATAGATTTAATTTAATAGCAGCAATAGGAACTAGGAAAACCGACAAACTAAATAACACAAGCACAAGCGGTTGCATTTAATTTAGGAAAATATTCGACCCGAGACCAATTATCACTAAGCCGTCAATAATTAACCTCAGTTGTTACTGAATATTAGAATAATTTGTAGCACAACATTAACTAATATAGCAAATAATTATATCAAATAAATAACTAGTTTACCCCTAACTACTAAATAATCTAAGACAAGCGCTATAGATTTAATTTAATAGCAGCAATAGGAACTAGGAAAACCGATAAACTAAATAACACAAGCACAAGCGGTTGCATTTAATTTAGGAAAATATTCGACCCGAGACTAATTATCACTAAGCCGTCAATAATTAACCTCAGTTGCTACTGAATATTAGAATAATTTGTAGCACAACATTAACTAATATAGCAAATAATTATATCAAATAAATAACTAGTAGGCCTCCCTAGCAATTAAATGATACAACTATTCAAATAATTTAGAAGAATATTTAATACTCAAATGCATAAAAATATATATAATAAAAATAAATAAATAACCTTACAGTGTAATGAACTCCGAGGCTTCAATTCACTAAACCAAACTAGAAATTAGCCGCGAGTGGACATTGATAACAACCTTAAAGAATATTCGAGAGGGGAAGAATGAACGTTTTACAATAGAAAAATTTCTACTATTTATACTACTCCTAAAATAAACTCAAATGAATCTCCACCTTCCATTTTCCACCTTTTGCGTTGAGCCATGAAATCATATATACTTCCGCTTGTTCTCGCGCCAGAATCGGTCGACCGAGCATCATTCGCTGCTACATGCGCAGGTTCTATAGGTGGGAAGACAAAAACATTAATTTGTGTTGTTTTAATTTCTTGCTAAGAGTTAGGCCACAATAGATTACTAATGGACTTAATTAAGACTAAACTCATATTAAATTAAATTAAAGAGTTTCACTAATAATTATTATAAAACACTGATTAATTAATTAAATTCTAAAGTGAAATAATTATTAAATAATTCCAAATAATTAATGCAAAAATATTATAAAGATGTATATAAAAAATGAGTGTAAAAATATGCCTATCAAATTCCCCCACACTAAAACATTTGCTTGTCCCCAAGCAAAAAAATATTATTTGCGAAGTAAATAAATAAAATCCCCAAAACTCATAACATATCATAAACAACAATCTGAAGCACCCTCCAATTAATAAGATAGCACCCCTGTATGAAAATTGAGAAAACTAAATAAGTAAGCCCTCACAGGAATATCACTCATCACTCAAGTGTTTGATGGGTATAAATTTCACTCAAGTTCATTCCTATAAAATTGCTCTACCATATGCTTGCATATCTTCTCAATCACCACTACAAGAGTCATGCATGACACAAATCATAAGGACTTTCCACAGGTTGTAATGGGGCTAGGGTTAAGGTAGGGAATATTTAGGAAAGTAGCTTAAACAAAAGCTTTCAAACTAGAGGAGCAAATAAATACAAATAATCCAAGATACTTGCTCAACACCAAGTATAGAATGCTTCCTCAGTATTACCAGAATTTCCCCTTACTTCATTTATTTAGAAGTAACTTCAACTCAAAATCAATTGCTGATTCTTTCTCATTTTCTCATAAAATTTCAGCAATATTTTTCTTTTTCAAACATATATTCTCCATTTTTCCATTTTTTCATTTTTTCAATTTTTCAATTTTCATATTTTTTTTGGAATCATGAATTGTCTTCGTTTTCTTTTTCATAGAAGACCAGTGACAAATCGGCAATGAAGATACAACCCACCTCATTCTCCATTATATTAACACAAGAAAGTGACCTCCCCCACACTTCTTCCTCACAACCTCACGTAGATTACACGAATAATTCAAAATTTGCTCCACTAGTTATTCAGCTGGGTGAAGACATTATTTTTAGATATAAAAGGCTTGTAATGTGGTTCAAAATAAAGAAAAGAATGGCCATAAAGCTCAAAATGGTTAACAAGGGGAAATAAATCATAGGACAAACCGGTTATTTGGCTAGTGAGGCTCAAAGTCAAATAATGGCCTTAATCACATTTGAATCATGCATGGTCTAATTAGCTTTAAAAGAGAATCAAGGCAAGTTCTAGAGAAACAAAATTATGGAAGAAATCACACAAAAGAAAGAAAATAAGACCGAAGTGTCAGTCAGTGGCTCAAAACACTCACAGGTTTATTGCTTACTAAATCTAGCCACTACACATCGAACAAGAAATGCTAACAAACTAATCACAACTTGCCAAACTATTTATTCAATCATGTTATGAATTTCAAGAAAGGAAAATATAATTTTTTTTTTTTTCAAAATAATACATATTTTGCATAAAATACTAGTAAAATATTTGTGAAAATTTTTGAAAATTTTGACATAAGCAAACAAATAATAAAACTAAATTCCCTCCCCCACACTTATTATCAACAGTGTCCTCAATGTTGAATAAAAAAGCACAGAAAAAGGGTTATTGAATGAGAATATGGAATAAGAGAAAAAAAAATGGAACAAACACACCTTAGGTTGCCTCCTAAGCAGCGCCTTTGTTTATCGTCGTTGGCTCGACTTATGATATTTCTTTAAATTTCCATCGGCTTTTTGAGTACCTTCGATGATTATGAGTATTCAAAGAAACGATCCCTTCATGCAGATTAGTACTCAAAGATGATTTATTATTATTTTCTTCTTTATTTTCATTATAAGCAATTTCCTCAAATTTAGCAAACATCAAAGATTCAACAAAAATTGCAAAATTATCATCACTAGGAGATTTCATGGTATCATAAATATTAAAAGTCACAAGTTTACCATTAGACTCCATAGTAAGCATACCACTATGAATATCAATTTTTGTTTTTGCAGTTTTTAAGAATGGCCTTCCTAACAAAATATGATTATTATTTTCCATATCAAGCACATAAAAATCAGCAGGAAAAACCTAGTTATTAACTTCAACAATCAAATCCTCAACCACACCCCTAGGATATGTAGTAGATCCATCAGCCAATTGAATTATTATACTAGATTTATTCAGGGGTCCAAGATTTAAAGAAGTATAAACAGAATATGGCATGACATTAATAGAAGCTCTTAAATCTAACATAGCATTTTCAAATTTCACCCCACTTATCATGCATGGAATAGTAAACATACCGGGGTCTTTGCACTTTTCAGGAAGATTGCTTTGACTAGCCATAGAGACATTCTCTTGCTCTTTCACTTCCTCAATCCTTTCATCATTTCGTTTCTTTTTCATAGTGCGTACCTCTTTTAGAAAATTTGCATAGCGAGGTACTTTTTCCATAGAATCTAAAAGTGGTTTATTAGCATCACATTCACGAAAGGTCTCATACAGATCATTATTTGAGTTTCCTCTTATTGGTTCTAAAAGAGCTTGAGGAAATGGGGGTACTGGTTCATAATCAGAAAAAGAAGAAAGCTTACCTTGGGACTTCTCTTTATTGTTGGCAATGATTCCTGCACTTATTTCCTTATTCAAATCAACATTCTTTTCCAGCGACATACTTTCAAAATTAATTGCACTTACATTCTCTTTAGGATTAACAACTGTTTGAGAGGGTAGTTTGCCAGAACTCTGTGCTCCCAACCGACTAACCGTAGTTGCAAGTTGGCCCATTTGTCTTTCCAAGTTTTGAATACTAGCCTTTGTTTCTTGAATACTAGCTCTTGTCTCTTGTTGGAATAGTTGTGTTTCTTGTTGAAACTGCAAAGTGTTAGTAGCAAGAGATTTAACAATATCTTCTAGATTCGTACCTGAGCTAAAGTTTTGGGTTGGTTGTTGTCTTGAAGGAAATGGTTGTCTGTACTGCTGAAAATTGGAATGATTCTGAACAAACTGGTTCCCTTGTGAGTTCCCATAACTAAGGTTTGGGTGATCCCGCCATCCAGGATTATATGTATTGGAAAATGGATCATACTTACCTTGAGGTTGTCCAGGAAAACCTCCAGCCACGTTGACTTGTTCAATAGGTTCCTCTTGAAGAGTTGGGCAGGCATCAGTTTGATGCCCAACTACCGAGCAAATTCCACATGCTCTTACGGTTTGCATATTGCCTACTGCTAATTGACGAACAAGAGTAGTTAAACCAGAAATTTGTTGTTCAAGAGCAGAAATATTTACCTCATTCACTTGCTTAGACGGTTGGGCAAGTCTATTGCCGAACTGTTGAGAATTTGCAGCCATGTTTGCAATTAAATTTCTTGCAGCGTCTGGTGTTTTGTCAACTAAAGCACCACCGCTCGCGGCATCAATCATGCTCCTATTAGTCGGAAAAAGTCCTTCATAAAAGTATTGAATGAGTAATTGATCACTGATTTGATGGTGTGGGCAGCTTGCACATAACTTCTTGAAACGCTCCCAATATTCATACAAAGACTCTCCATTGTTTTGCCTTATACCACAAATTTCCTTTCTAATGTTGGCCGTCCTTGAAGCTGGGAAATATTTTTCAAGGAATGATGTCTTTAAGTTATTCCATGTGGTGATGCTCCCAGAAGGTAGATAGTATAGCCAATCCTTCGCTGAATCTTTCAACGAAAAGGGAAAGGCTCTCAACTTAATTTGTTCTTCAGTAACCCCTGTGGGTTTCATACTTGAACACACCACATGGAATTCCTTCAAGTGTTTGTGAGGGTCTTCACCTGCAAGTCCATGAAAAGAAGGCAACAGATGAATTAACCCAGATTTTAATTCAAATTGTACATTAGCATCCAGAGCGGGAAAGGTGATGCATAAAGGTTGATGATCCAAATTTGGAGCACCAAGCTCTTTTAAAGTCCGATTTTGAGCCATGGGTTCCCTTTCTGAATCAGAGTTGGCAGAATCGGTAGCCAGATCACTAAACTCTAATTTCCTCAAAGCTTGTTTCCTCCACCTGCATACAGTTCTTTCAATTTCCGGATCGTACGGCAAGATTTTTTGATTAGCAGATCGAGTTATAGGCATAAACCGCTAAAGATATTGCAGCAATTATGTAAAAGTAACGAAAGAAAAGATTTTTTTTTAAAATTTTTTTTGGGACAGATGAAAAGCAAATAAACAAATAAAGAAATAAATGATTAAATAAACACAAAATAAGCTAGAAAATCTCCCCGGCAACGGCGCCAAAATTTGGTGAGCTGTCGTAGGCTCCCAAATTAAAACCTTACAAACGTAGTAGCGGGAGTAAGGATCGATCCCACGAGGAGTAACTAGTTTAACTTTTGTGCTCAAGGAAATAATGGGGGGTTTGGAATATATCGAGAATAAATATTAAATAAAAGAGAAATTAAATAAATGAGAAATTTAATCAAATGAATAAACAGTGAAAATAATATATCGAAAACACTTATAATAAGAAACCTTGGTCAGTAAAGATCTACCACCGGAGTTTAACACTGATCATTGATTTATAAAGTAATTAATATGCAGTTGAATATTTGTCGTGAAATTATTTCAATTCCGTTTTCCCTTAGTTGTAGGTAACTAAAGCACACACGGTTTAATTACCCCTAACTACTAAATAACCTAAGACAAGCGCTATAGATTTAATTTAATAGCAGCAATAGGAACTAGGAAAACCGACAAACTAAATAACACAAGCACAAGCGGTTGCATTTAATTTAGGAAAATATTCTACCCGAGTCCAATTATCACTAAGCCGTCAATAATTAACCCAGTTGCTACTGAATATTAGAGTAATTTGTAGCACAACATTATCTAATATAGCAAATAATTATATCAAATAAATAACTAGTAGGCCTCCCTAGCAATTAAATGACACAATTATTTCAAATAACTTAGAAGAATATTTAATACTCAAATGCATAAAAAATATATAATAAAAATAAATAAATAACCTTACAGCGTAATGAACTCCGGGGCTTCAATTCACTAAACCAAACAAGAAATTAGCCGCGAATGGGCATTGATAACAACCTTAAAGAATATTCGAGAGGGGAAGAATGAACATTTACAATAAGAAATTTCTACTATTTATAGCATTCTAAAAATAAACCTAAACTATTTCCTACCACTTGTTTCCTATTTTTGTGTCATATGTTGAAACTCCTTGTAATAATGCCTTGGAATAGCTCTCATTGACTTTATTTTTGCTGCTGCACCATATGTTTTGTTAGGAAAGCAAACAAATTAAAATATTATATTTATTTAATTTATTTGTTGATTTCTAATATATATATATATATATATATATATATATATATATATATATATATTTATTTATTTATTTATTTATTTACTAGTAGTACGTAATATATATATATATACATATATATATATATATATATATATATATATATATATTAATTAGTATGTATTATATATATATATTATATATTATATATATTATATATTATATATTATATATTATATATTGTATTATATATAAAAAGAACTAATTATTAGATAATATTAAATAACCAATGCAAAATTATTATAAAAATGTACCTAAAATATGAGTGTAAAATGTGCATATCACTTTTCTTCAATCTTTCGATCTTCTTTCGTCCTAGTAGACCTAACTAAAAGATCATAACTCAGTTTCGTGTGTTTGTCTAGCTTAACACGAATTACAAGGCGAGTTATGGCATCTTTCGTCTAAGACGAAAGTAGCAAGAAAAACGATTCAAAAATTTAGGGGTCTACAGTCTAAATTACATTGGTGTCATCAAAGTCTAAGTACATATGTTCCTAACAATTTCCCCCTTTTTGATGATGCCAAAACCCATACTCTGCTATAAGGCTGACAGACATCCCATAAAGGATTTTTCATTTCAAAATAGCCATGCAGTAGAGTTTACATTCAGTTTCTAAGCAATAATGAAAGGTACAAGAAATTATAACAGTTAACTTAGATAGGAACACGAGAATTTGGACAAAAGGAAACTTTTATAATGATCAGAAACACTTACAAAATAATCGAAAGCGAAGTTGAAGAACTTTTACATATCTAAAAGTTTCGCTTTTTGTATCTGAGCCTCCTTTCGTTCTTTGTCATCTCTCTTCTTTTGTTCTTTGAGCATCCTATCCATGTCAATATCTCGGTTGATCAAAGTTCTAAACTTTCGGATATGATTTTCTTTCACGAGGTCTTCATATTTCCCAGTGATGTTGCAGCCCAGATAATTGTTGTATGCTTCAAGAATATTTTCTCCTTCGACAATACCAAGATTCCACCAGGAAACGAGCTCAAACGAATGCATTCCCTCAGTGTAACTCTTTCCTGATTCTGTGTGAATTTTGAAAACGGCATTGTACTTAACTCCAGGTTAGCATCTTTTGCAATCTTTGTTACATCCTTTATCTTTTCCTTCATTCTTTCACGTTCAAGCAATTCATGTTCTCTTGCAAGTCTCGCCTCTTCTTGTTTGTTCCACAATTCTAGATTTGCTTTCTTGATCTCTTCATTTCTTTGGCTTTGATAAGTTTGTCTAGAGTAGTTATCTTTCTTCGTCAACCATGTCGGTAGATTGCATCCTTCAAAGCGCTTTCCACTTCCTACTTCGTACTCCTGGTAAGTAACGAAGTTTCTTGTGGCATCCATGTTTATATTCTTATCTCGCATAAGCCTTTGGCGAAGATTCTTTTTCTCTCTGTACGTTTTTCCACGAAATACAAACTCAGAGGTGGATCCGAAAGATTGCTGAGGTCTGATAGAGTGTTGTCTGGATCTTGAGGATGGCTGATGCCGAGACTTAGATGCTGGAGGTGAAGATCTCGTGTTTCTTCCTTCGTCATTCCTTCTTTGAACAAGAGATCTGTTTCTAAATTCATTTGGGCGAGATGGAGATTTGTTTCTGTTCTCGTCCTCATCATCATCATCTCTCTTCTTTTCCCCCTTCTTGGCATCAGCACATAGAGAATCAGAGGGCTTGACTAGCTTGTTGACTGTGTTGAGCATGTCTTTGACATATTCGAGAATCTGGAGCTGATATTCTCCCATTCGGTACATGTTGTCACTTGCTAAATCAACTTTCGTGCAGGCTAAGTCAACTCTTTCTTTGAGGCCAAATTGAGAAAGCTTGAGAGAATGTTGCTCTTTCGCAATCTTGTCAAGAAGATGACTTTGACGGTGGAGTTCAGTTGCTTGCTTTTCGTGAAAGTCTGTAGTTGAAGATGGTGGTTGCTGTGGAGTGTAAGATAAAGTTGTCATTACTTGTGTCAACTTGGTGGACAGATCTTCTAGAGTTTGACTATCTTGCTTTCAGTGAAATGAATACAGTTGATGCAGAAGCTCGACTTGGTGGATTGTGGTTAGCAAATGGTGCATGATGTTTTCTGGATCAAGAGATTCGATACGAAGGCCTGGTTCGAGGTGGATGCTCTTAGGTTCACGAAAAACATTCCTCTGTTCAAGAATGAATTGATTCTCACTTGGTGATTCTTCCATTTTGCCATCACGAGGTGATTTCGGATTCAATTGACCTGTTGTTGGTGGTGATGCTTCCATTTTGCCATCACTAGCTGGTCTAGCATCAATCCGACTATCAGTAGGTGGAGGTGCTGAAGGGGATGGATCACGAGGAGGGTCTTCTTCATGAGGAGATGAGTGAGGTGTGGGTGATCCGAGTATGATTTCGGTGTTGCCTATGATAGGAGATTCACTATCATAGTCCGAATCATCGTCATCCGAATCATGATTGTTATAATCATTATCCTTATCACTGTCATCGTCTTCCTCATCATCATTCTCGTCATCTGGAATGTCATTCTCGTCATTGTCTTCTTCATCACCATCTCCATCTGCGTTGTCTTTTTCATCAGGATGTTCATTTGCAGCAGGTTCAACCTCATTGGTACCTTCATCTTCATTGATTCTGTTAGGAATATATTCTAATAGATTTTGATATGCCAAATTGTATTTTAGAATCCCCAATTTTATTGTTAAGTCTAGGCGTGTCATAGACCATGAAAGGAAAATTAAAAAATATAGAAAAAGGGAAAAATACGAAGAAGAAGAAGAAGAAGGAGATGTATGCATATGATATGTATACTTAAGCCCACACGCCCCAAACTCAAAGAAGAAGTCATACCAATGATCTCATACGAAGAAACGAGAAGCAAACGAGATTGCATGAAGTTATCTTGAAGATCAAACATCTATGGAAAGAAAGAAGTACATCAAGGAGAATGCTATAATGACTAATAATTCGTATAGGCAAGATGGATGAAAGCTTGATGTATAAACCCCAAGGTCTTAGGTTTGAAACTTATTCTCTATAATTTTAGATGAAGTAGGAGTTGAGGTTTGAAAAGAGGTTTCAAAATTAATTCGAAACTAAGAAGGAGATGAAGTAAGAGATGCGGTTTGCAAGTCAATGTTTGAGGATGAAGTAAACTTCAAACTATATATAGTAAGACTATATATAGTAAGAGCTGAAGTTAGAGATGAAGTTTCAATCAAGGATTGAAATCGAGAAACAACTTCATCAGTAACACAAACAACTTCATCAGTAGCCCATACAGAGAAGGGCATGATCTACATAAGAATTATTTTAAGAGCACCTTCACGTGAAGACATGATCTGCATCAGAAATATTTTTTAGAGTCTCTTCACATGGACCAAGAGCTAAGCAACGGCTGAAATATCTCAAATGTCAGAGATATTATTTTTAATAAGATCTTCAGAAAAAGCTACAGATCCTCTGCAAAGGCTACAAGAAATTCAAATTTGAGATCTACAATTCAAATTTGAGATTGTCTTTTCCAACGGACAAATTCTCAAAACCAGCTATAAAAGGATGAAGATTGAAGCAGATGAAAGCACTTCAAACACAAGCAACGAACAGTACATACGAACAAGTGCTATACTCAAAAGTGAGAAAATATTCAAGTGAGATAAACACTCAGAGCTCAAAGAGAAAATATTCAAGAATGTTTAAAATCTTCATCATTAAGAGACTTGCTGCATATTGAATATCCATTCAAGAAGTCTCAAAGTTGGAAGCCAATGAAACTTGTTTTTCTACAAACAAGTGATATTCCTACTGGAGTGTAGGAAGGGAGGAAAGTAACACAGAGTTGTGAAATCCTGGATTGTCACACGGAGCTGTGAGATCCGAAACAGCAGTGTCGGAGGTACTGGGCGTGATTAGTGCGGGCTTTGTGATCAAAGCACTAAATCACGGGATACGTCGACCGGATCGTGGAAGACAGGGGGAAAGTAGCACGGAGCTGTGAAATCCTGGAAAGTAGCACGGAGCTGTGAAATACGAAGCAGCAGTGTTGGAGGCACTGGGCGTGATTAGTGTGGGCTTAGTTATCAAAGCACTAGATCACGGAAATTCATTGTATCTAGGAACCAAGAAGTAGTGGATATAGCGAATTGCTCTTGGACGATAAGAGCAAGTGGAGTAGGGGGGATTACATCACCTCCGAACCACTATAAATTGCCTTGTGTCATTTACTGCTTTATTTACTTACTGCATATCACGTGGATATACTTGGCACATTCACACAACACTTACTTTATTATTCCGCTGTGCACAAGACTCTAACAATCTAGTTAAGAGTTTTGGTTTCTTTATCGCCTCAACAATTGTTGTATTCGGGAAAATGTTTAAAAGGCTATTCACCCCCCCCCCCCCCACCAAGACTTTTACCACACCCCCTTTGGGACTAACAAATTCTTTCTTCTTCTGCTGTAGCTTCTTCATTTTCAACATCTTCCTCAATTGCAGCATCGTCTTCAATTGCATTCCCATTCTCGTCCTTGGATCCGCTGACATTGCAAGCTGGATCATTTTGATGGAGCTTCTCTAATTCAGTTTTGATTTTGGATAACAAGAGAGCAGCTTTGAATTCCTTCATCTCTTCTTCAAAGGCAGGATCGAGAGATGGTTTCTTCATTTCAAGGCAAATAAGGGCTTTTCCTTATGCCAGACTTCGGTTGGTCAGCTTGTATGACTATGCTCGGTTTATGGTCTCAAGCCTTGTTCCTTCATAAACGTCTTGCGTGCTAAGCCACTCGAGAGCGAAATCTTCTTCATCCTTCATCTCATCGAAATTTTCGAGAAATAATCTGAGAGGTGAGGTTCACCACTTTTGCCATTTCAAAACTCTCTGGTAATCACTTTCAATTGAGAGTTGAAGCAGTTGATCTCTTGATGGGGGGGGGGGGATTTGGATTAGTTTCGGGTTCAAGAACCACTTCTCTCGTCTCTTCTGGCAAGCCAGGTTCTTGTGGAAGACTTAAGTGGTTCGAAGAATGTGGCAAGCTTTCGTCCTTCTCTACTGCAGCAGGTTCTTGTGTCAGAATCGGGTTGATCTGCTCTGCTGGAGTAGGTTTTTGTGTAAGGGAAGTTTCGGTGGCATGTGTTAAGACAATGACAGGATCGATGATCACTTCTCTCGTCTCTTCTGGCAAGTCAGGTTCTTGTGGGAGACTTAAGTGATCAGATGAAGATGGAAGTTCGCAATTATCCTTTTCTATCTCAGCAGGTTCTTGTGTCAGACTCGGGTTGATCTGCTCTACTAAGACAGGTTCTTGTGGCAAGGAGCTTTGTGCTGAACCTTCGGTACTAACAGATGTGGTCTTCCTTTTCTTCGAAGACTTGCGAGAAGCATCCTTTCGCTTTGAACTTTCTTCCCCCTGAGTGGTGGCAGATTTCTTTCTCAGCTTTTCTTTTAAACTGGACTGAGGAGGAGGAGCTAATCTGGTCATTATCTCGTTGGCTTTCACAATTGTTGGTCTGAAGTGACCTTTCTTTGGTTGTGCAAGGATAGATTGAGTAGCAACTTCGTCATCAGACCTTTCTGTTGTACTTGAAACCTGAGGAATCTTTCGTGGAGATAAAGAGCTAACATTTGGAGGGGCATCATCTTTCTTGTCAGCAGTCAAAGGATTCGGTTCCGATGGCAGTGCTAGAGGCTGAGCTTAATATGAGCCTTTGGTAGCTGATGTGGAAGGGCTTTCTCCTTCTTTCGTCTTTTGGGCTTGGGCTGATCATCATCAGATTCTTTGGTCTTCTTGGACTTTCTTTTCGACTTTACTGAGTCCAAAGGTAATCCCAACTCCAGTGTCTTCTGCTTGTCATAACCAGAAGGTTTCGACTTCATGTGACAAACCTTTGGTCTAGGGAGAATGCCTTCACGAAGAGGAACCTTATTCTTAGCTAGAAGATGACTAACGAGATAACCGAAACCAATCTTCTTTGGGATATCTCCCGGTGATGATCTTCCAAAAGTGATGATGTGAAGAAGATGGTTGACTACAACTTTTGACCAATCCACTTTATAACTGTAAAGAAAGGCATGGAACATCTTCACCTTATCTTTCGTCACATCGTCTGTCCCAGACGTCTTGTGTTCTACTATTTTGTTGAAGATGTCAATTGCAAATTCATAATCAAGTCGAAACCACTTCTTATTCAAGGGCCATGTGATTTTAGTTGGTCCTTGCTTGTTTTTTATGCTTCCATAAAACTCATTTTGATCGTAGTAGTATCCGGAAAAATCTGAGTGGTATGACTCATCACGATCTGGAAAACTGAAAGCTTTCTTCACATCTTCATAGGTTAGAGATATGGAAGTGCCAATGACTTCAGAAGAGATTAGTGAACCACCGGTGGACACTTTGGCATTCAGATAGAACTGATTAACATCCACCGGAAACCAAAAAGTGTAGAGGTGAGTCACAAAGCCATACAACCCACTATCCTGCAATAAATGGATGATCTTTTCTCCAAAGGATTTGTCAAGAACATATTGGAGAAAGCCATGAGCATCCAACATACATCCGCCAACAACAAGATGAACTCTAGACTGAATGAAGTTCACGTCGGAGGTTGGAAAGTTTGGCAACACTTCTACTTCAGCCGATTCTGGTTCTGCATTCGAAGCTGTCACTTTGGACTTCTTGGCCATAGCTTCTGAGAAAAGATGAATTTCTGGGTTTGAAGAAGGGAGGTTGTGATAAGAGGGAGGGTTCAAGGTTTAGAAGATGGAAGAAAAAGTTAAATAGGTGTGGTGGTTTAGGTTAAAAGGAGAGGGTTTTTACGGGTCAAGTTTTTCAACCGGGTAAACTGACTTTGTATTAAAATTTGAATGAGGATGACTTTTGCAATTCTCCAAATAAGGTAAACTGATATGGTAAGGGTTACTGATAAGGCCAGTATTAGATCAAAATTGATCATTCCCGATTAAATAGGAGAGAGAAAAATACTCGAGTGCAAACATCCGCATTTAATGACATTGGCAGAGAGGATCATGGGGTAGTGGGCCGATTTTTGTGGCTACACGATCTCTCCTACCACCTTCATCGAACGGTTAGGGATGAAAGTCTTCAATTCCAAATAACCGTCAGTTCATTTGATTTCCGATGAAATTGTAATCCTTTGCGAGAATCAAATAAAGATTCTCGTATTTTCACCAAACAACTAAAGTTTCGTGAATATGTGGGCTGATGTTTCGTGTTAAGAAGCATGCTGATAATATAAGGAACACATGAAACAAGGAGATGTTTTATAATAATAAGGAACTTGGTAGATATCACAAACATCTCTCGACCTATACCAATACAACACATTTAACAACTGCATCTTCATTCTCTTTTTGCCTTTTTCTTGAGCTGTGCGTCTTCAAATTTCTCGGGCCTTCTTCCCAAAAGATAAAATAAATCAAATAAAGATTTATCTCTCTTTTAACAAAAGACTAAAGCTCTTTTCGGGAAAACATAAAATACCAACTTTTATTTTATTTCAAGACGAGAGAATAGTTATTTAGAAGATAAGTCATTACATCTCAAAATAACCGAAAGGGAAACTACTTTTTCTCTTTTCCCTTCTTCGTCTTGCTGGATTCTCCCTTATCCATTCTTACTTTCTTTTTCGATGTAAAATAGTCAGGACGAGATGAAGCAACAGAAGATCTTAGTTCATCATGTGAAACTTCCTTCAGATACCCACAAATAGATTCGCCTTTATGCATACTGAGGTAAGTGCAAAGATCTTTGTCGAAATTTGGATTGTTCCAAGCCTCTTCAGATAAAAATTATCTTTCTTCAATGGAAGGAGGTGCTTCATTAATAACAGCTGCTGGGGAGTTTTCATCAGATTCATATGTAATGAACCCATCACAGTTTGTGGGTGGTTCAGAATCAGATGAAACGTCCAGTGGTGCTCGCAGGCTGTTTCCTGGGTAAAAATCACCTTCCTCTTCCTGGAGTAGCACTACTACAGAATATAGCTTTAACCTCGACTAAATGACCCCATTTAACCTCGGCTATCCTACGACGTCGACTAAATCGACGTTGTAAGAAAATAAACGACGTCGGTTATTTAACCGACGTCGTATGTTTTTAATTTTTTTTTAAAATGATACGACGTCGGCTAATTGGCTATTAGCCGATGTCGTATAATTATATTAAATAATATATATACATACGGCGTCGGCTCCGCCAAATAGCCAACGCCGTATGTATTTAAATTTTTTTTTTTTAAATGATACGACGTCGGCTAATTGCTAATTAGCCGACGTCGTATCATTATTTTTTAATAATAAATATATATACGACGTCGGCTATGACCAATAGCCGACGTCGTATCTTTTTTTTTTTTTTTTTTATACAGAAAATGTTTTATGCTCTAGCCCAACCTGCTGTGCATTCAGAACCTGTGCAGCTAGTTACATTCAGCATCAACATCAACTAATTCAAACTACATACTAAACATGAAACTAATTAAGCACAATGCAACAAAACTACATACTAAAACTAAAATTAATATAAATAACACAATGCAACAAAACTACTAATTAGCATCAAACCAATAAACACAAAGTAGTTTTAAACATAAACTAGTATCAAATTAACAACGTTTTATTAACCCATTCATCAATAAGAAACTTAGACCATTTGTTTCTAACGTCATCAATCTCTTGTTTGTTGTAGGGCAATCGTCCTTGTCTTTCCAAAATCTACAAAGTTCAAAAAAAAAAAAATAAAAATAATAAATAACTAAATATTTTAAACAACATTTGAAAAAGAAATATGTATTATTAGATTACTTGCCTTATCCATTCCTTTGCTTAGGTTGTTGGAAACAATTTCCCACATGAATTTCATCACATAATAACCACATTCGGTGCTTCCTTTTTGTATAGCACACTACATTTGAATTACAATAAAATTATTTTAAAATAGAAATAAAAAACAATAAGTTTGCTTGTTTTACAAAGTGAAAGAAGTACTTACCAAACATGTAGTCCATTTCGATGAACGAGATTGTTTCTTTCCACTCATCATGCTTGTTGCAGTCATACACCTATTCATATAAGACATAAAATATATATAAATATTTGGCATCACTTGTTTAATAATAACTATTAATTCATTATATAAATTTACATACGTTTCCATTATATGTTTAATGTCTTCACGCGGCCCATGACCAAGTGAATCAAACCAAAAAATTTCATTTAATCTAGGACAAATCGCCATCAGCATCCAATGCTCACTACAAATAAGTAATTTATTAGTTATACGTAAATAAGTAAATATAATATAATATAAAAATATATTATATGTAAGCACTTTAATTTAAAACGTAATTAAAACTTACTTGAGAACGTATGAGGCTAAATACACATTTTCCTTCCCATACTGCATGGTGGCATTTATATATGATTTCCTTTCTTCTATATTATTCATTTTTGGTTGAATCCAATATGGATCTAGGAAACCATAAGTGTCTTTTGATGCCAACTCAAAATTGATGTAAATACCCCTATTCACAAATAGAATCAATTATACATAAATAATCAAGAATGTAAATATAAAACTATTATGCATAAACAATCATAAAGAACTTATTATTACCTTATAAAGAACTGAACTAGAGAAACATCGATGATGTCCATACTTAAGAAACGCAATATCTCCACACTTTCAAGGTGCAAGTCATACTCAATCTCGCCCATAATACCACGAGCCACATGGATCACAAGATTCTGTTCGAAACGGCGAGCTATTGTAAAAGCCTTTTTGCACTCAGCAATCAAAGAATCTAGAGCAATACTATTGTCCATGGTATTGTCTTTTAACTGTGAATTATAATACAAGTAATAATTATAGTTTTAAAAAGTAAATTATTTAATATTTTAAAATAGAAATATTATCAGTATACATACCGCATTAGCTTCAGTACATAACTCTACCAGCTTCTTTGGCCAAACGATAAAGTGTTGGCTTGCATCACTTACAAGATCAACCTCACCGGTGGAAAATGGTACATGTGCAGTTGGATCACCAACATCAGTTATACTCACTTTCACATTGTTTACATCCAGTACAACCCCATGAACTTGTCTACCACTGTAAGCTGTCCCATATGCCACTGGACGTCTAATTGGATCTTCTAAAAACAATTGACATCGTGCCCCTAACTACAATAATTTTTAATTAAAAATCATATAAAATTTTATTGATAAATAATAATAAGATAACTATAAACGAATACTTACAGCCGGTAAATTACTAAAAGGGTCTAGGGAACTAGCTTTGTCACTGGGAGGTGGTGGCACAGCATCCACACATACGGTTGTCACCTGCTTTGGCTGTAAAGGAGTCTGCATAGCACTAAATTGCAACATCATACTAGCTATTTTTGCCTCAAATTGCTCTGTTATACGTTGACCAAATTCCTCCCGTCAGAAATATTTTCCTGCTTTTGTTTAAAGCACCAACGGCAGCACCAACAGCAGCATCAACCAGTTGTTGAACATCTTCAGGAGTCTTTTGGCGACGTTTTGCATGGCCAAAAACACTTTTGATGCCATGTCCTCTTCCCATGGCTCTAACACATCCACAATGCTCATCGGTACCCAACGCAACAGTCAATGAATCCTTTCTTCCATCCTCAATAAATTCTCCTTGAGAAATTTGCAAATCAAGAGCATCCTAACATATATAAAAATTATTCAATAATAATAATTACTATTACTGTAGTAAATGACAAGATATGTACTTACAATTTTTTCCGCCACTACTCTAGTTGAATCAGTGCGATAATTTCCTGACTTGTCCATTCTTGCTTTCTTCCATTTTTCGGCTCTACGTATGGGACTTGGAGGACTCATTGTATACGACGGATCTGCATCAGCACATGCTTGTTGTTCTTTCAACTTCTCGTCCATCATCATCTTCTCCAACCTTTTATAACCTCCTCGAGCTAAAAGATGTGGATGAATATTCTTAGCTTGTATGTCTTGATATTTTTTCCTTGTTGCCTACATACATACCAAATATTAATCATATGATAAATTTCATATCCCTTGTTCAAAATATTGATAGAATAATAATGATACCTCATATGATTCACCCGTATGCGACTGATAAAACTCATTCCATGTCTCTTGTTCAATGAAGTCGTATGTTTGACAAGGGTTCTGACCTGCATAGCAACCGTATATATACTAGTAAGAAAACAAGATTATATATTAGTAATAAATGTAATTATAAGTACAAGGGTTCTGACCTGCATAAATACCATATATATACTTGTTCACCAATTTTGTTTTAAAATCTCTCCACCTATAACCCACATAGCTTAACCAATGTGTCTTCATATCAATGGTGTCGGGAATATCAAAAGTACTCTACAAAACAAGATTATTTATTAGTAAGAAATGTAATTATATTAACTTTTTAAATAAATCTAAATTTATCTTACCAGGATTTCTTTCCAAATAGTAGCTTTAGTATCTTCTGGGACATCCGGCCATTTTTTTATTGTTATAGGAGTATTGATTCGTGCCACTAATCCAACATAACTTTTAAATTCATTGCCAGCTTTCCCGTAGACAGGCTCGAATCCATCAAGTTCAACTTGTAGTTTCCCAAAAGCATTACGTTGCCTAATGATTTTTTGCATACGAGTGGCACCCCTCTTCTTTGTAGTTTGAGTACTACTTTGAGTATTATGAGTACTTTCTGTAGTACCACCATCATCTGTGGAATCCATACGCCTGTTTAGAAAGAAAAATTATTAGAATATATATAGAAATATTATAATAAGAAAATAAAAAAACAAAATAAATACCTAATTAAAGCATTACATATATAATAAATCAATTCTCCCATATCCCTTCACGATGATCATCTCGTGATGCATGCACTTCATCTATCTCATTATCAATAACAGGAGGCAATAAACTTGACGAAAATGGTGGTATTTCCTCAATATGAAAACTAACATCTTCATTCTCATCTACAACAATTTGTCTCTTTCCATGAAGAACAATGGACCATTTTTTGTCACAAGGATAACTAATATAAAAGACTTGTTTTGCTTGGGATGCCATTATAAACTGCTCATTTTTGTGTCCTTCCCGATTAAAATCTACAAGGGTAAATCCTAACTCATCAACTTTTACACCATGTTTATTATCTACCCATCTACATCGAAACACCGGGACCCTAAAAGAAACATAATCAACTTCCCATATTTCTTCAATCACACCATAATATGACAACTCTGCAAACACGGGATTTGGATCTTTCGAACTACTGAAATGCATTGAATTTGCAACCAAAGTAACTCCACTGTTTTGCATAGTGCTCTTTTCATCTTGAGCTTTTGTATAAAAAGAAAACCCATTAATGTCATATCCATTATGACATAAAACATCCAAACCAGGACCATGTGCTAACCATGAAACAGTTTCAGAAACATTATTCTCTTTAAGAACTTTATTTTTGAACCAACTAATAAAAGTTCGATTATGTTCGCCCACAATCCACATGTCTGTCCTTCTTGGATTTTGCTCCCTAATCAACGCCTTGTGTTCATCTAAATACGGTTCGACTTCACTTGTATTATGCAAGATGTAAAAGTGTGCATGCTCAACATCTTCACGAGGCATAACATTCACTTTGACTCCTCGAGTACCCTTTCCAGTAATTCTTCCTTCATGCCGATTCTTAGAAACTCCAATAGACTCAACTCCTGCCAAATATTCAGTACAAAACTCAGTAACCTCCTCAGCAACATAGCTTTCAACAATAGATGCTTCCGGCCTATATCGGTTCCTAACATAACCTTTTAATACTTTCATGTACCGTTCAAATGGGTACATCCACCTCAAATAAGCTGGACAGCAATGCTTGATCTCTCTAACCAAATGCACAAGCAAATGAACCATGATATCAAAAAATGAAGGTGGAAAGTGCATCTCTAGCTGACACAGTGTAACAATAATTTCATTTTGCAATTCATCTAATTTGTCTGGATCAATAACTTTTCCACAAATTGCATTGAAAAAGGAACAAAGTCTTATGATGGTGTATCTCAACTTTTTAGGCAATATGTCTCTAACAGCCACTGGCAATAGTTGTTGCATTAAGACATGACAATCATGAGATTTCAACCCCACCAACTTTAAATCTTGCATATTAACAAGTCTACTGATATTTGATGAATACCACTGTGGTACCTTTACTCCACGTAAACACTCACAAAAACTTATTTTCTCCTTTCTTGATAAAGTATGAGCAGCGGGAGGCAAATATGTTTTCTTACCCTCGGAACGTGGTGCTAATGTAGGTCGTATGCACATTTCAACCAAATCCAATCTAGCATTGAGTCTATCTTTAGACTTACCTTTTATGTCTAAAAGAGTTCCAACCAGACTATCACATACATTTTTCTCCACATGCATCACATCAATACTATGTCTCACATCTAGTGTCTTCCAATATGGAAGATCAAAGAATATAGATTTCTTTTTCCACGGACTCTTCTCATTTGTAGATTTTGATCTCTTTCCTCTTTGAGATTTAAGCTTCTGAGTCTTACCAAAAGTAACTTGAAGGCATTCAACTCGTTCATATACTTGATTCCCAGTCAATGGTTGTGGAGCATCTGTATAGTCTTGCACCCCATTGAATGCCTTTTTTAATTTTCGATAAGGGTGAAATTTATCAAGAAATCTCCGATGCCCCATATATACCGTCTTTCTACCATGAACAAGTTGATGATAACATGTATTATCTTCACATATGGGGCATGCCTTATGACCTTTGACACTATATCCAGACAGATTTCCATACGCTAGAAAGTCATTGATTGTGCAAAAAAGCATTGCATGCAACTTAAAAGTCTCCTTTCGGTATGCGTCAAACACTAACACACCTTCATCCCATAATTGCTTCAAGTCATCAATTAAAGGCGCCAAATAAACATCTATTTCATGACCTGGTTGTTTTGGCCCAGAAATCATCAAACATAATAATATGTATTTTCGTTTCATACACAACCAAGGGGGTAGATTATAAATTATCAACATAACTGGCCACGAGCTATGCTTGCTACTTAGATTCCCGTGGGGGTTAATACCATCAGTACAAAGTCCAAGTCTAAGATTTCTCGCCTCGTGACCAAATTCAGGAAATGCATTATCAAATGTTATCCATTGAGAAGAATCAGCCGGGTGTCGAAGCTTGCCATCAGGAATCCTTTGATCTGCATGCCATGTTAAGTTCTTCGCATCACTTGGATTTGCAAACAGACGCTTAAATCTTGGAAGAATTGGGAGATACCACAAAACTTTAGCTGGTGGCCTTTTCAAACGTACTTTACCAGCAACATTCTCGCTTGTTTTATAACGAGATGCCCCACATATTGGACATGCATGCAAGTCTTTGTAATCATTCCTAAACAATATGCAATCGTTAGGGCAAGCATGTATCTTTGTATATCCCATACCCATTGGACACAAAATCTTTTTGGCATCATACGTACTATTGGGAAGTTCATTACCATCTGGAAGCATGTCCTTTACTATTTCAAGTAACGCAGTAAAGCTCTTGTCACTCCACCCATTCCCAGCTTTCAAGTTGAATAATTTTAATATAGCAGATAATCGGGAATATTTACTACACCCCGGCCATAACGGTTGTTTTGAATCATTCAATAATTCATCTAACTCATTTGACCGATTGGTAAACTCTTCTCCAACATCGCGAAACATTTCATCCAACTGATCTTCAGACTCATTATCTTCATTGTCAACATACACATTAGATGTCGTAGACACATCGCGTTCACCGTGCCAAATCCATTGTGTATAATATGGATTAATCCCATTAAAGATTAGATCATCATATATGTCCTCTTCACCTAACTTTTTCTGATTACAACATTTCTTACAAGGACACAACCACCTATTATTACTATTCGGAAGGTTACTCTTTGCAAAGTCTAAAAATTTTCTAACTCCATCTTCGTATTCCGTACTAAGTCGATTAGCTATCATTCAACTTTTATCCATCGCGTAAAAGCCAATCTAGATAATAATAACTCTAATTAAACATTTGTTAACACTATTTTAACAAATTTTGATAATAATAACTACTACAACAACTACAATAATTTTAGCATTTACAAAGTGCAAACAAGTAGCATTTAATGAACGCAAACAAGGAGCATTTATTCATCATGTACAAGCCAATCTAAGTAAAATAATAATAACCATTTGTCAATTCTAGATGCTTTCTTATACATCCTAACTAACCAAAGAACATGTCAAACACAATGTGAATTGAATCTTGCTAAACACAATAGACAAATTGCGTACCCGAGACCGACGGAGAACAGTGGAGGAGGAGCGCAGCAAGGACTGAACTTAGTCAAACCCGATTGACGCCTAACAAAAAATAAATCAATCAAATATTTTCACCTAAAGAAGTGAAATCAAACGAGAAATAGAACATTTACTCATTAATATATTATCATAAAAACATACTCTAGTGTACTAAAATGTTGTAATATATTATCATAAAAAATCATAAAAACTAAAGCTAATATTATTAATATATATATTGTTAATTAATTTAATATATTACTTGCATTATTTACCCATAAACTAATGGTCACAAATAAATATATTTACACCAGTTTGATGCTTGAACTAAAAACTTTTACTATAAAATAGCGAAGTACAATAATCTAAAATTAGTCATTTATGTTGGTTAACTAACCCAAATTAAAATTAAACTATACGGAGTAACAATTAGAAAAGGAAACAACAAATTATAAACAGATTGCTTACTATGATGGAAATAATTAAAATGGGTTCTATATTAATTAGTCCTAGATGAAATTAAAGAATAAGAACAAGATAATGCTAAACTGTAATATCTTAATAATTTATTATTATACTTATAATAAAAGAGATTTTTGCAAACCCATTCTCATTAGTTGAAACGAATGGTTGTAAAAATTTTGAAATTATTTTAAATTTTAATACTTTTTCTCCCTTTAAATTCTTTAATTGAGGGGTAATTAGCAAATAAAATAATATATTATATAGTTGAATCTGACCTTAATAGTTGAATCTGACCTTAATAGCAAATAGCAATTAAATTGAATCTAGTTTTAATAAATTACAAAACAAATTATATATATATACGGTAGTTACCGGCGGCGAGCGTGGAGGAGGGGGACTGTGGCGGCGGGCGAGGAGGAGCGGCGTCGTCCGCGGGGGCGTGGAGGAGCGTCGTCGTCCCCGGGGGCGTGGAGGAGCGGCGATACAGGCGACCGGTGAGCGGCGGCGTCCGTCCGAGCTTTAGATCTGTAGCGGCAGCGGCGGAGATGGCGTCAGTGCGGTGGATGGCGACGGCGGATAGCGTAACAGTGTACTTGCCGTGTATGCGTCGATCGACGACGTCCGGCGTCCGGCGGCGTGGCAGCGAGGCACGGCGGCGGTGGAGATAAGTATACGGTGGCGGTAGTGGAGGGTTTTGGTGGCGGCGGTGAGGCGATGAGATGATGAGGGTGTGTTGATCTGATCTGATCTGATGTGTCTTCGTTTTTGTGTATGAAATGAAATGAGTATACGGCGTCGGCTATATACCTAGCCGACGCCGTATACTATATTAATTTTTTTTTTTAATTCCGTATATACGGCGTCGGCTATATACGTAGCCGACGCCGTATAATATACATATTTTTTTTTAATTCGAGTATACGACGTCGGCTTTATATTCGCCGACGCCGTATACTATATTTATTTATTTTTTTTTATTGGATATACGGCGTCGGCTTTATAAAGAGCCGACGCCGTATAATATATTTATTATTATTTTTTTTATATTATAGATACGGCGTCGGCTGTACTAAAAAGCCGACGCCGTATGTGTTTTTTAAAAAATAAAAATTAAATTTAAATATTTAACGTCGGTTTTTTAAAAAACCGACGTTATAATGGCGACGTTAAATCCTTTTTCTGTAGTAATGTAGACGAGCCCTTTCCTTGAGTCTCCTAGTTGCATCTCTGGTGATGGGCTTACGGGGAGGCATTGCAATCGAGAATTGAAGTGAGGACAATCCATCTACGATTGTCTCCTTTTATAGTCAAGATTTGGAATAGCCATTCAATGCATTCACCCATTTTCAACATAGCATTGATTTCCTTGATGAATGCTTAATATATTCCAAACTGAGTTATGATTGACGTGTCTTTCATAGATTGATGATACAAGAATCTTGTGTCACGTCAATATAAAACAAAAAATTGAATTCTCATGATAACCGTAACTGACTAAGGCTACAGCATTTAAGACCATAAAATTCCTCATAACTCTCAAGTTCTGGTTTGAACAATTAATTAGGTGTCGTTTCATAATTTAATTCGACCCTTGACCAGATTCGCAAATGTGCAGCAATTTTAGGTATTGGTCAAAGAACTCATTAAGAGAATAGTGACCAGAAATAAAGATATTTATTGAGAGTTCCCATAAGATAACAGCTTACAAGAGAAATAACCACAGATATTTCCTCAGAGAAATAAATAAGGCATGTGGAGATCCAAATGAGAAATTTCATCAGTCCTTTCGGGTACACGAGCCATATTTGCATATTCGCCCAATTCCTCAAGAGAGAGGGTGGGCTCATGTGAACCATTTTCTGATGTTGGCTGAATCTGAACAAGAGAGAAGTCTTCCATTTTCTGTGGAACTTTAGAAATTGGGTACCAACGAAAGGTGGGTGATGATTCTTGGGATGAATTACCACAAGCATTTTTGAGAACCATAATCCTCTCGTTTGCCATTCTTCGAGCTTGTTCCAGATAATATTATCTTTTTGCCTGAGATTCTGCGATGATTTTATCTATGTTTTCTCTTTCCTTTTTGCTTGTTGTATTCGATAGAGAGTATGTGATGTTTACTTCATCACGATCTTCTCTTATCTTAATGACAGTTGCATTCGTCAACTCTCCTGCTTCTTTTAGGTATCGATCTCTCCTAGCAGCACGCCTCTCAGCTTCATCCATTTTCCCTTTTCCTTTGTCTTGATTCATTTCTGCAATCAAAATTACTAAAACATTAGAAAATAAGTTAGTGGGTTAGTGTGAATTTTTCTTCTAAGAAAGGGGACCTATTTATAGAAGTGAAAAGGTGATTGATTGCGTGAAGATATTTCCATAAGATTTTAGCTCCATGTGCTAAATCTTCTTTATGGAATCTTTCAGGAATCTTGCAGTAAGATTCCACATGTAAAGCCTGTATGCTAGATCATTTCGATCATTCCGATTTCATGTCGTAGGATAGCAAACCTACTTTCACATAATGGTTTGGTGAGTATATCGACAAGTTGATCATCTGTATTGACATATTCAAGAGAAATTAAATGTCCTTCTTTTCAATGTGATCACGAATAAAGTGATACTTGATGTTGATATGTTTTGTTCAAGAATGTAGAACCGGATTATGTGTGATAGCTATAGCACTTGTGTTGTCACATTTTATGCACACTTCTCGTGCTATCACACCATAATCTCTCAATTGATGTGTCATCCAAAGAATCTGAGCACAACAGCTACCAGCCGCAATTTATTCGGCTCCAGCTGTGCTAGTTGCAATAGAGTTTTGTTTCTTGCTAAACCATGATACAAGTCTTCCCCCTAGGAACTGGCAGGTTCTTGAGGTACTTTTTCGATCAATCCTGCAACCAGCAAAATAAACATCTGAGTATCCAATAAGATCAAAAGATCCTCCTTTCGGATACCAAAGTCCTACACTTTGAGTTCCCTTGAGATATCTTAAGATCTTTTTGGCAGCACTCAAATGGCTTTCTTTCGGTTTTGACTGAAATCTTGCGCATACCCCAACAGCAAAAGAAATGTCAGGTCTACTTGTTGTTAGGTAAAGAAGGGATCCAATTATTCCACGAAATTTCGTTTGATCCACATCCTTTCCTTCATTGTCAATTTCCATTCGTAATGATGTGCTCATAGGAATTTTAACTGATAACTTTCCATCAATCCCAAACTTTCAGATCAAGTCTTTTGTATATTTTGGTTTGATTGATGAATATCCCATCAGGACATTGTTTAACTTGCAATCCAAGAAAATAGTTTAGTTCTCCCATCATGCTCATTTCAAATTTCCCTTGCATGATATTGGAGAATTTTTCACATAGGTCAGGATTCGTACATCCAAAAATGATATCGTTAACATATATTTGTACAAGCAACACATGATCATCATTTTTTATATGAAAGAGTGTTTTATCAACAGCTCCTTTCGTGAATCCACAATTTATAAGAAAGTATGATAGAGTGTCGTACCAAGCTCGCGGAGCTTGTTTCAACCCATATAGAGCTTTCTTTAGATGATATAGTTTTTCATTCTCACAATCTATGGCAAACCAGGTGGTTGTTCCACATAGACTTCTTCTTCTAGAAGACCATTCAAGAACGCGTTTTTCACGTCCATCTGGTATACTTTGAAGTCTTTATAAGCTGCATAGGCTAAGAACATTCTTATTGCTTCAAGCCTAGCAACGGGAGCAAAGGTTTCATCAAAATCAATGTCTTCTTCTTGGCAATAACCTTTAACTACAAACCGAGCTTTGTTCCTAACAATTAGGCCATCTTCACTCATTTTGTTCCTGAACACCCATTTGGTTCCAATAACATTTTGATGCGTTGGCCTAGGAACAAGTTCCCAGACATTGTTTCGCTCGAATTGATGGAGTTCTTCTTGCATAGCTATGACCCAGTCTGGATCATTTAAAGCATCTTCGATAGATTTAGGCTCCATTTGAGATAGAAAACACGCCATCATATTTTCAAGTATAGAAGCGCGAGTTCTCACTCCTTCTTGAATATTTCTGATAACTTGATCGGGTGGATGGTCTCTTAGCCATCTTAAATCAGTTTCAAAAGACGTTTATTGATTTTGATTATCCATTTAAGGGATATAAGGTAGCTCAACATATATCATAGGTTCATAAGTAGGTTGAACATTAGGAATCACATTTTGTGGGGCTGAATCATTTTGAACTCTTGTTTCGGGTTCTGTAGATCTTGGTTGATATCTCATGTAAGATGGAAGATGATCTTCATGATCTGAATCATCTTCTTCATTTGTTAAGTTCGCCTGAGTGCTTGGATTTCTTGCGTTGGATGTTTCGGTATCAACCGGGATCTTCTCAGCTTGCTCATCAAATTTGACATGTATAGATTCCTCTATAACCATGGTTCTCTTGTTTAGAACTCTGAAGGCTTTACTTACTGAGGAGTATCCCATGAATAATCCTTCATCGGCTCTTTCATCAAAGTCTCTTAGATGATTCTTCCCATTGTTGTGAATAAAACACCTGCATCTAAAGGTGTGAAAATAACTAACAATAGGTTTCTTACCTTTCCATAGTTCGTATGGAGTTAGGTTGCGAGCTTTGTTGATTAAGGATCGATTCTGCGTGTAACATGCTGTGTTGATAACTTCGGCCCAAAAACGTTTAGGTAGCCCACAGTGTGCGATCATAGTTCGTGCTGCTTCCTCCAGAGTTCTGTTCATTCTTTCGGCCACTCCATTTTGTTGAGGAGTATGTGCAGCCTAGAGTTGATGGAATATGCCATTCTGTCCACAGAACTCTTTGATGACTTTATTCAGGAACTCGGTTCCTTAGTCTGATCTGATTCTTATGATGTTGATCTCCTTTTCAGTTTGAAGTTGTCTTAGAAGATAAGGTAACACGACTTCTGTTTCATTCTTCTTCTTTAAGAAAAGAGTCCAAGTATATCTTGAGTAGTCATCTACTATAACCAGGGAATACTTTCGTCCACTTAGACTTGCAGGATCAACTGGTCCAAATAGATCCATATGCAATAGACTTAGTGGACGAGAGTTCACGTCTGAGTCTTTGGACTTGAACGAAGTCTTGATTTTCTTTCCTTTTTGGCAAGCCTCACAGATTTTATCTTTAACATAGGTGGCTTTCGGTAGACCTTCCACGAGATTTTTCTTGGCTAGTTTGTTAATGGTCTTTAGGTTCAAGTGACTCAATTTGTTGTGCCATTCCCAACTTAGATCTGCATTACTTTTTGCGACAAGACAAACATTAGCATTAGATAAATTCCAAGAGACAACATACATGTTTTTATTCCGTTTGGCTGTGAGAACGGTGTCACCATCTCTCGTGCTGACAATGTTGCATTTGTCTTTTGAGAATTCAACATTATAGCCTTTGTCACAGAATTGACTCGTGCTTAGCAAATTGAATCTTAGTCCTTCGACATATGAGACACCTTGAATTGTTATGCCATTCTTGATAATATCTCATGTTCCACGAGTTTTACCACTCGATTCTCCTCCAAAGATTACTTTTGGACCTTCAATCTCTTTATAGTTGCTCAAAATTGTTTTATCACCAGTCATATGTCTTGAGCATCCACTATCTACATACCATATGACCTGTTTTTTCTGCAAGAAAGATTATGCAGTTTTAGGTACCCCTGCGGTTGCGGGTCCGTCGGGATTAGTGGTCAATTTTGGGATCCATACGAACCTAGAGTTGACTCAACTTATCCTCAGTCCTTTGTATCCATTAAAAACTTGATAATCGTAGTAGATTTTGGCAAACGATTTAGCTTTGTATCGACTTTGGAAACAGTCATCGGGTGGATTGAATAAATAATTGGTTTGTTTATTGATAAGCTTAATTTCTAGGCATTATTTAGAGTAATTTTAGTTAGTGAGTTGAATAAATAAATTAAGTTTTAGGGTTAATTATGTTATAAATATTATATTTAGTTATATGTTACTAGTTTAGACTAGTTTAGATGAGTTTTAATAAATATTAGCCTAATGTTTGCATTTTTATTAATATAAATAAGAATTTTATTTTAAGTATAGGATTAAATTTATTTGGTAGTTATATCTTCAATTTTAAATAAGTATTTTAATAATTAAGTCTAATAAGTGATGTCATTAGGTTAGAGTTATTTTACTTTAACTTAAAGTGTTGTTTTGTTTATTTTTCTTGAAGGATTGACGCAGCACGGAGAGGAAAATAAAAAGAAAGGGGGTTGCTTTTGTGTTAAGAATTAGAGAGACGGCAGAATATTGACGACGAAAGCAGAACAGGAAAAAAAAGAGCTTGGGAGCGCAACAACAATTCGGCGAGGAAGCGAAGAAATTTTCGAGCTTCAATCGTAGCTATCATCTCTTAAGCTTGAATTATTTTTCTTTCCTACTTTATTTCTTGTTTAAATTTTCAGAATGATGTTTCTTGAACAATTTATACATTTAATTATTATTATTGGCTAGAACTTTAATTAGGGATTTGGATTAGCCTAGATTAGATTAATTGATTATTCTTCATGATGTGTTGATTCATCTAATTTCAATTTAATAATTGAACTTGATTATATTTATTTTATGTATTTTAATTGGGGATTGTGTGACTGGCCACTGCATAATTCTAATATTAGGGTTCATAAGAAGAACTAACAGGTGAATTATGAACCTAGAACTCGTATGATAAACATAATTGACCTAAACTAGAGATAGCTTTAGGTATTTGTGGTGATATTTGATTGTTGCTTAATGGGTTCAATTAATGTTTGTGAGATATCGACGGATGATCACAGTTAATTGGATACAACCTAGTAGCTCGACGGAGTATTATGATATATTTGAAACAATCATCACTATAGTCATAAGAATCAATACTTAGGAGAGTTAGTTAATTATCTAATAGGTGAACCCCAAATCCCTAGTCTTCTCTCAATTGGAATTTTCTTTGCTTTAATTTCATAAATATTCTTTTTAATTATATTAATTCTAATTATTTGCGTTTTTCCTAATCAACAAATTGATTATTTAAGATAACAGTTAATAGTGTTCTTCGTGGGATCGACCCTGGAATACTCCAGGAATTTATACTCTGATTGACTCTGTGCGCTTGCAGATTATAGCAATCAAGTTTTTGGCGCCGTTGCCGGGGAACACTTTATTAAATTTTTTTCTTTAAGTTTTTCTTTTCAAATTTATTTTAGTTGTTAGGTTCATTATTATTTTATTTTTATTTTTATTTAGTTTTTGTTTTTTCGTTTTTATTTTGTTTTGTTTATGAACTTAAGGCGTTCACTAAGACATAAAAGCGCTGAATTATTGCCTATTGATCTTGAAATTGAGTGTACTTGCAGAAAAAACAGGGTACGAAGGCGGCTTGGAATGGCTGAAAACAATAGTGGGTCAACAGGATGACCCCGTACCACCAATAGTTCCACCTCCTCACAATCAAGTAGCTCAACCACGTCTTCGAGACATCCAAAGACTGGTAATAGCTGTTAATCCCTCTTGTATTCAATTATCTAATGCAGCTAGGAATTATGAACTCAAGAGTTTCCATCTGAATATGCTCCCTACCTTTAACGGTTTGGGAAATGAAGATGCTCTAGGTTTCATGCGAGAGCTCTATAGTACGGTACAAACTTTACTTTTAAATAATTTATCTGAAGAAGAGCTTAGAATGAAATGTTTTCCATATTGCATGAGGGGTGATGCTAGGCAGTGGTTGTTAAATTTACCAAAGGGTTCTTTAAGAACTTGGGATGATGTTTACAATGCTTTCATGTTTAAATATTATTCATCTCAAAAGACAATGGACTATAGGAGTAGAATATGCACTTTTACTCAAAGAGAGGGTGAATTGTTTCATGAGGCATGGGATCGTTTTAAATTACTTTTGACCCAATGTCCACACCATCAATTCCCATTGTTATTGTTGACAGAGAAAATTTCAATTTTGGTCCATTGACTATTAGTGGTGTGTTAATTGCAGCACTTGACTATTAAAACTGTTAATGTAGTACCTTGACTATGCGATTTCTATCAATTTTGGTCACGCCGGCCAAATTAATGGCGAATTTCCACCGGAAAAATGGTAGTCAAACATTTCTCTGATTTGGCAGGGGCAAATAAGGGATTTCAGGTTGCTAATATGGTTGGTCTGTCCGGGTTGTTGACCTTGAAGCTACCCGACCCGAATGAATTGGAATATACCCGCTTAATTGATGAATTCCCTTCGATAACCCAACCTGTGAAACCTAATTGAATCGAATAAGCAAGGAAGCACCAGTGAAGAGGACGTTGAGTTGAGAGAAACCTCCAGTGAAGAGATTCAGACTCCATCGACGAAGGAAGAAACCCTCGTGCTGCATACCAGGAAGTATTTCAGGAAGAAGGACGCGCTGCATACGAGGAACTTTAATGCCTGTCAGTGGTAAGTATTTCATTTTACTTTACTTAAGTTGTCTGAATTTGGTAGGGGGTGTGAGGGTGCTTTAAATATGCTCAATAACCTACATGGGGGACCAATTTTGAGATTGGAGTTGATTGTTCAGTTCAGTGTTTTCAGCAGTTGTTATTGTGCTTTAAATATTCTCAGAAACTTACATGTGGGGACCAAATTTAGCTTAAAGTTGGCTGTTCATTTGAGTGCTGAGTGGGTGTTGTGGCATCTATTGATATATTATTGTTTGTGGGGACCAAAATGTTCATGCCTTTGTTGTGTTCTGTGTATATGCTAAGCTATGTGGGACCACTATGTCTGTGTTTGGAAATTAATTTAGGAGTACTTATATGCTGTTTATCTAGTTATTTTATTATTTGGCTGCTTTACAGGAGATGATCTTGGCCCTTTTCATGTGTTTATCTTCCATAATGGTGTAATTAATTGGCAAGGTGAAACTAAATACATGGGGGGTGATGTAGAAATCTATGAGAAGGTGCAAGCTAAGGATCTTTGTATACAATTCTTTAAGGATAAGATTGAAGATCTAGGGTATTCTTCAATAGGAGCATACATTTATCATGGTGGACATGGTATTTGTAAGTTACTACAAAATGATATAGATGTAGAAAACTGTCTAAGAGAAGCAGAGGATGAAGGTAAAATGTTGGAGATTTGGGTAGAAACTATGGATGAAAATGACTTTTTTCCAGCTGAAGTTGAGTTTGAGGGTGAATTGGAAAGTGAGTTAGAGGTTGAGGTTGAGTGTTTGAATAATGAGGCTGATTTATCCATGAATGAGGCAGAGTTATCCATGAGTGAGGCTGAGTTATCAATGAGTGAGCCAGAGTTAACCATGAATGAACCAGAGGTGAACATGAATGAAGCACAGTTAACCAGGATTGATCCAGAGTTAACAAAAGAAGAGGAAGAACACTGTTAAATTGTGTCATATGATTGGGATGATATTCAGTTTTCAGATGATGCATCTGTAGTTGAATCTGACAGTGATGGGGAAAGTAAATGGCCTGTGTTCAGAGAAGCTACTGACATGAGTGATCCAGAGTTTAAATTAGGCATGACCTTTGCTTCTAAGAAACAATTTAGAGAAGCAGTGCAGAATTATGGTTTCAAAAATGGGAAAGATATCAGAACTGTTAGAAATGATGCTTTGAGGGTTATAGTTGAGTGTTCACAGGATGGTTGTCCTTGGAGAATATGACTGAGGAAAGTGCTTCACTCACATGCTTGGAGGATTTTGAACATGGTTAATGTGCATGAAGGTTGTTCTTGGGTTTGGGAGAACAAAATGGTAAAAGCTGCTGTGGTTGCAAAGAGGTGGGCCAAACAACTGAATAACAACCCTGAATGGATGATGAAAAAATTCAGGGATACAGTTACAAGTGAAGAGGGGTTTTATTTAAGTGATCAACAAGCCTACAGGGCAATGTGGAAAGCCAAGAAACAGAGAATTGGTGATGCTGAAGACAACTTCAAGAAGATTTGGAGCTACCGTGCTGAAATGGATAGGACAAACCCTAGGAGTAGGTATAAAGTGAAGCTGAGTGACTTGCAAGATGGGATTACTGGCCAGGAAAGATTCTTAAGGATGTACATTTGCTGGGATGCTTCCAAACAAGGATTCAGACATTGTAGACCTCTAATAGGTGTGGATGGATGTCATTTGAGAAGTGGATCTGGTGGGATGCTCCTGACTGCAGTGGGTGTTGATGCTAATGACTGTATTTTCCCACTTGTCTATGCTATTGTTGAAGGGGAAATGAGGGAGTCTTGGTCTTGGTTTCTAAAGTTCCTAGCTGAAGACTTGGGGATAACAAAGGATAGAGAACAGGAGTTTACCTTTATAAGTGATAAGCAGAAAGGATTGCTGCCAGCATTTGAAGAAATTATACCTGGTGTGGAGCACAGGTTTTGTGTGAGGCATCTGCACTCAAATATGAAAGTTGCAGGTTTCCAAGGGAAGGCATTGAAGGATGCTCTGTGGGAATGTGCTAGGGCAACAACTAGGAATTCTTATACAATTGCACTAAGGAAGCTTAGGGTCTTAGATGAAGCAGCTTATCAATGGTTGGGTGACAAGTCTCCCACAGAGTGGACTAGGTCTCACTTCTCAACCTACACTCACTGTGATATGTTGGTAAACAACATATGTGAGTCATTCAATGCAGCATTACTTGGTGCTAGGGACCAACCAATCATAGACTGCCTAGAGAGTATAAGGAAAATGTTAATGGCCAAGTTTTTTGAGAACAGACAAAAAACATCTGAATGGAAGTCAATGATTTATCCATCAATTGTGGGGAAATTGAAGAAGATAGAGAAGCAGGCTTCAGGGTGTTTGGCCACTCAAAGTGACTTCTTCAAATTTGAGGTGCAACAGTTATATGGGCCCTAACATCAGGTGGATCTGGAAAGGAAAACTTGCTCATTTAGGGTTTGGGATTTGACTGGGATTCCTTGCAAGCATGAAATCTGTTGTATTTGGAAGAAATATGGGCAAGGAGCACACTATAATTATGTCCATCCCTGTTATTCCAAGGAAACTTATCTTAAGATTTATAGTTGCTCCATTAACCCCATGGCAGGGCCTGAAGAATGGCCACTGTTTAGCAGAGAACCCCCACTGCCACCTATCTATTCTGCAAGGGTTGGAAGACCGAAAAAGCTTAGATTGAGATCTGGTGGAGAGGTGGAGACAAAGATGAGTGAAGATGGCTTCAAAGTCTCTAGAAAGCATATCTTACTGCATTGCACAGTTTGCAAGAAACCTGGCCACAATGCAAGAAAATGTCCTTCAAATCCAAACCCTAAAGAAAAGGTATTATACACTGTGTTATTGTTTTACTTGAAACTTTATTGTTCTGAAACAATATGTTACAAACACTGTGTTTTTGTTTTACTTGAAGCAAAAAAAAAAGTCATTTATTCCACCAAGCAAATCCCCATCAAGAACAAAGCAAAGGTGCCTAGGCAGCAAGGAGGTACTGATCAAGGACCAAGCCAGCATCAAGGAGAAGGTAGTGATCAAGCACCTAGGTAGCAGCAAGGAGAAGGTAGTGATCAAGCACCTAGGCAGCAAGGAGGTACTGATCAAGGACCAAGCCAGCAGCAAGGAGAAGGTAGTGATCAAGCACCTAGCCAGCAGCAAGGAGGAGCTACTGAATCAGTTCCAATTAAGAAGGAGGTCTGTTCTGAACAAGGAGGCAACACCAAGGCCTCAAAGAAAAGGCATTCCAATCGGAAGAAGCCCTACTATACAAGGAGTAAGACAACATTCAAGTCCAAATTCCATGGAAACAATGATGACCCTATCAACATTGAGTGAATTAACTTTAGCCTATGTTTTTGGTTTTGGTAGACTGTACTGGTAAACTGCTTCAGTAGTGGTTTTTTATATACTGAATGCACAAAAGCTATGTTGTTTTCTTTTTTTGCTCTTTGGGAATGTATTCACAGTCGAATTTGAAAGCTGCTAATGCTAAGTTTTTGTCTCTTTGGGAATGTCTTATGAAATGCATACTGAATTGCAAAGTTTCAGTACCAAATACAAATGCAATTACTTAATGACCATTTGATTACCACATGTCCAATTAAGTACCAAATGACCAAATGACCAATTCATTACCAAAAGACCAATTCATTACCAAATGACCAATTCATTACCAAAAGACCAATTCATTACCAAATGACCAATTCAGTACCAAAAGTCCAATTCATACCATTACAACTCAAAAGCCACTGCACACAACTACAATTCATAGGCAATTACTGCCACAATACTTGGTACCAATAAAACATACAAAAATTAAAAGCATTATTCCTACAATCTTCTTCAACCCATTTCCAGCCTCTTTCTTGTCACCTTCAATCTTCTTCATGTCTAGAGTTCTTACATCTTCCTCCAGTCTATTTATGTGTTTAAGCAATCCCGGAATAATTCGCTTGGAACGGTAGCACATTGGAGGGTCATACCACTCCACAAATCCACATCCAACGTGCCTGTGACTCTGATTATACAAAATTCACAAACCAACAGAAAACAAAATCAAATTGTGTATATAGGAACACTGAAAAAAAAAAAAAAAAAACCATAATTTACTTACACCACCACCGGAGCAATGCCAAAATCTTCGACCTGGATTGTCATTAGTCCATGAAGTTCGAATCTTGAGTTGGTGACCACATCTACAATGGAGAATTGGGAACCTTTCCCCAAATTCATTGTACTGATTACCAGTAGAAGAAGAAGAATAACTCACACTACTCATACCCCCACGGAGAAACGCAGTCCTGAAACCTCCTTCTTCGTTGAACCAATTTAGGGCCTCCTCTTCGTTGAAACGCAGTCTTGATTCGTCTATGAAGGAAGAGAACTACCAGCGACACATTTCCAATGTTAGGGCACTTCATCAATTAAGAGGGCTATAATGCAATTCATTCGGGTCGGGTAGCTTCAAGGTCAACAACCCGAACAGACCAACCATATTAGCAACCTGAAATCCCTTATTTGCCCCTGCCAAATCGGAGAAATGTTTGACTACCATTTTTCCGGTGGAAATTCGCCATTAATTTGGCCAGCGTGACCAAAATTGATAGAAATCCCATAGTCAAGGTACTACATTAACAGTTTTAATAGTCAAGTGCTGCAATTAACACACCACTAATAGTCAATGGACCAAAATTGAAATTTTCTCTTGTTGACACAATTCTTTTATGATGGTTTAACTCCTAATTGTCAGTCTCTTGTAGATACTACTGCAGGTGGATTCACATGTGATAAAAATAGTGATGAATTAGAAGCTATCTATGAGAACTTAGCTAGTAATTCTCGACAAAAGGCAGTGAGAGGTCGAAGAGCTGTTGTGCATGAAATTAGCACACAATCTGAGTTGACAACACAAATGACTAAATTCACTAAACAGATTAACTTGTTGATGACTCGTGATAGTTCGAATAGAGAATTTTGTGTTTTTTGCAATACATATGGTCATAATTCTTCTGTCTGTATGAATGCAGAGTCATCACAACCATCTTATGAGGAAGCTAATTACATGGGATCCAACATGGGTAGGCAACCACCAAGAAATGATCCATTTTCTAATACATATAATCCAGGTTGGCGAAATCACCCTAACTTCTCATGGAGAAATCAAGGTAATGGTAATGCAAGACCAATGGGACCACCTGGATTTCAACAACAAGGACCATCAGGATTCCAGCATCAACAATACAGACCTTTTCCAGCAACCACCTGCACCAGAACAGTCTCAACTTCCTGCTCAGGAGAAGAAGCCTCAATTGGAGGAGATGTTCATGCAATACATGGCTAGCCAGGACACTATGATGAAGAAAATGGATGCAAAGATTGATAAGGTTGCTCAGTCTAACCAAGCATCTATTCATAATTTAGAGGTGCAAGTAGGTCAGTTGGCTAAATTGGTTGCAGAAAAAGATCGAGGTAAGTTTCCTAGTACCACTGAAATAAACCCTAGGGAAGGAGCTATGGCTGTCACGTTGAGAAGCGATAAGATATTGAATGAAATTATGAAAGAAAATGAACCCTTAGGGTTGAGAAAGAGAGTGATAAAGAAGAGGATCAAATGCCTAAAGAGAATTCTAGTGATCAAAACCTCACTTCCTCTATAGTAAAACCTTATGTACCCCCGTTCCATATCCACAAAGGTTACAAAAGAGGAACCAGGACAATAACTTTAAAAGATTTTTAGAGGTTTTTAAAAAATTGCAAATTAATATTCCTTTTGCAAAAGCACTTGCTAATATGCCATCTTATGCCAAGTATATTAAGGAAATTGTGTCTAATAAAAAGAAACTGGAAGAGTTTGCTACTGTGCATCTAAATGAGGAGTGTAGTGCTATTCTACAAAGCAAATTACCTCCTAAGCTAATGGATCCAGGAAGTTTTTCTATTCCTTGCACTATTGGTAATACTGTCATTAATAAATGCTTATGTGATCTAGGTGACAGTATTAACCTTATGCCTTTAACTCTTTTCAAGAAGTTGGAAATAGCTGAAATGAAGCCAACAACAATCTCTCTTCAACTTGCTGATAGATCAGTCAAGTACCCGCTTGGAGTAGTGGAGGATATATTGGTAAAAGTTGGTAAATTTTATTTTCCTGTTGATTTTCTGATTCTTGATATGGGTAGTGACACAGATACATCTCTTATACTTGGTAGGCCATTTTTGTTGACAGGAGGAGTATTAATTGATATGCCTTTAGGGAAATTGATTTTTAGAGTAGGTAAAGAAAAAGAGGAATTCTCTATCTCTAAAGCTGTAAAATTTCCAACTTTTGATGAATCATGTCTTTTTGTTCATGTTATTGAGAAACCTCCAGAAGAAGAATTTGTTAAGCATTCACCTAGTGAAACACCACATCAACTTGAACTTAAACCACCTTCATTGCGGTTCAAATACGAATTTTTGAGTAACAATGATACTTTTCTTATGTTTTCTTATGCTCATTTACTTCATGCAAAAGAAGAGAGATTGTGGAGAACATTGACTAAAGCCTGGCATGACAAAAATAATTTTTGGAGAGAATTCAATGTAGGGCAAGAAGTTTTGTTGTCTAATTCTTGTCTTAAGTTTTTTCTAGAGAAATTGAAGTCTAGATGGTTTGGTCCTTTCATGGTCACTAAAGTTTGTTCGTATGAGGCCATAGAGATTGAAAGAGAGAAATAGAGACCATTCATGGTTGCTTCACCAAAAGGCAGCCCCGGAAGAAACTGGCAACTAACAGGGAAGTTTCCTGTTTATTTCATTTTCTCATACTTGCTTTTATATTTAACATTGAGGACAATGTTGAGTTTGAGTGTGGGGAAGGGAAAGTAAGATTAGGGGATGTTTTCTGCAAGTTCTATGCAAAATAGGCAATATCAAAAAAAAATTCTGCATTTTTCCTGCAATTTTCTGCAACATTTTCTGCATTTTCTCTATTTTTCTGCATTTTGCTACAGTAAAATTCTGCATTTTTCTTTCTACATTTTCTGTACTAATTTTCTGCATTTGATGGGATTTTCAGCGTCATTTTTTTTTCCATTTTTATGCAATTTTTCAGCAAAATAAAGTTTAAAAAAATGCCTTCTAATGACTATGTTGATTGGGAGATAAGTTCTAGAGTTTTGGGAGTGCATAATATCAATGAATGTGTTTGGCTATATGTATGCTTGCATAGAGTTGGTAGTCAAATTCTGTCACATCGTGAGCTTTTGAGCCTAGAGGTTGCCCACTGCAACTTATTTTCATTTTGAGTGTTTATTTGCGTTCTTTGATTGTGTTACTTCTAGAACTTGCTTCATACCATTTCGTAGCTACATGTTATATGATGACACGAGAATGATTAAGGCATTAGGATTTAGCCTTATAGCCTTTAAAATGACCACATCCTTATACATGTTAATTTTCTCCTAGTGAACCATTTTGAGCTTTATAATAAATATAAGACATTTGTCTTCATTAGCCAGTTCCAAAGAGCCTTAGCTCATAAAAAGAAGACTCTTAACCCGTCCTTGAGTTAGTGGATATCATTATTTCGTTTATCTGTGCAAGATGAACAAAAGTGATGAAGTATGAGTGAGTTTGGAGTTGAAAGGTGATTCTACAATTGGTTTTCTTTGGGTGAGGAATTGGTTGTGATTAAAGGGGGTGAAAATGAAAAAAAATAACAAAATGATATGTCCTAATTGTTGAAATTGAGGGATTGATAGGTCTGGCGGGTGGAGAATAACCACCACCCGCCAGTTAGGCGGAAGCAAAATATGTGATAACCAAAGAACAAGAGAATATAGAGAATATATTATAATGAAAGAGTACAATAGATTGTCTCTCTTAATGTCTATTCTATACTTCTATGGACCTCTATATATACTAAACTAGATACTAAATTAGTCCTAATAGGAATAGGAAACTACTAATAAGAATAGGAAACTAAGACAACTTTCCTATTATTCAACACTCCCCCTCAAGCTGGAACATCTGAAGTTCTAAGCTTGGATTAAAACAAGCACTCTACCTCACTCAAAATTACAAGTGAAAATTAAATGCAACTAGAGGATAACAATGCGAGATGGCTTCGGAGGGACAATGCAACCCTTGGGAATGAACACACCAGGGGCAAAGCTTGTCACGAACATCCTTGGGAATGGAGGCACCAAGGGAAAACACGAACACCATCATAACAATATAAGCACTCGAGGATGGATGACTTCAAAAGAGATTGCGCTATGTCTGACCCTTCCTTGGGAATGAAGACGAAGGCACCAAGAACAGAGCTGAACACAATCCTTGGGAATAAAGACGAAGACACCAAGGACCCTTGGGAATAAAGACGAAGACACCAAGGACGAAGCTAAACACGATCTTGGGAATGAACACACCGAGGACAGAATTGAACATGAACCTCGAGAATGAAGATGAACACACCAAGGATAGAGTTAAACATGAACAACCTCCCGATAACACAAGAGAGCGGTAGAGGCAGAAAGGGAGCAAAGAATAGCAAAGGGAGCCCATAGTAGATAAAATAGCAAATAATAGTAAATGATAGCACACCAATTGTAGATAGTCACACTCCCCCTTACTTGAAACATGGGAAATAATCAAAGGCCTTTATAGTAGTGCTGAAACTGACCATCCATGGGATAAGGCATACCGGAGATAAAGAAACAAACATGGTTATACCAAAACACAAACACCATGGGAAAATGTTCGGCAACAAACCCAAAGAAGCCTTCAAATTTCACCAAAAAGTTGAAAGAAGGGCAAAACAACCATCTGAAAAATCTCGCCGGAGGCAGACTCACGCGCAGGCGCGTGAGGAAGGTCGTCGGGGCGTGACGGCGGCGGTGGCGTGTGAGGACGACGGCGGTGGAGGAAAGCGATGAAATTTTCCAGATAAGGTCGCAAGAGGGAGAGGAATCCATTGGTGTAGGAGGTGAGATCACAAAATCACTGGAGAAGAGGAAATCTGGCCGGAAAAGCGAAAGCACTCCCGACGACGGTGGTGGCGCGTGTGGGCGCGTGCGACGGTGAATGGCGACCGGATTTCAAGCGACGGCTCGCGACATGGTTCCGAGTAAGGCTGTGGTGTTAGTTGCTTTGAACAACAACTAGAAGTGCGTCGGAACGAGAGAAAACAGTGGCGGCAGTGGTTACCCTCCAGTGGCGGCAGCGGCGGCGGAAAGCTAGGGTTTATATTAGGGTTTTAATATTTGAAGAAAAACAGCCTAGGAAAGTAGGCTCTGATACCATGTTGAAATTGAGGGATTGATAGGTCTGGCGGGTGGAGAATAACCACCCCCCGCCAGTTAGGCGGAAGCAAAATATGTAACCAAAGAACAAGAGAATATAGAGAATATATTATAATGAAAGAGTACAATAGGTTGTCTCTCTTAATGTCTATTCTATACTTCTATGGACCTCTATATATACTAAACTAGATACTAAATTAGTCCTAATAGGAATAGGAAACTACTAATAAGAATAGGAAACTAAAACAACTTTCCTATTATTCAACACTAATTTGTGGGTTGAAAAATCTTTGATTGCCTAAACTTTTGTGCTCATTTTATTCTTAAAATGATTTATGAGCAATGAAGGCATGATAGAAATTTGATGATTATGGAAAGAGTACTATTGAGGGTGATGTGGAAATGATGAGCTATCTATTCGGTTTTACCAGAAAAAAAAAAAAGAAAAAAAGGAAAAAAACCAAGAAAAAAATGAAAAAAAAAATGAAAAATGAGATTTTGAAGTTGTTTTGGGAGTTTATCAGTGAAAGGATGAGGGAGAATGAAGTATAAGTGATGGCTTGTTTTGGTAGAGTTCATTGCATTGGTAGAATACAGTTTCTTGCTCTTGATATGGTGAAATTATGGCTCTACTGATTCCTTGGACTTTCTTTGTATTTCCTTATATCCTTTCTTTCATAAACCACATACCCTTGGCCCCATTACAACCCAGAAATAAAGACCTTTTGACTCGTGTTCTTCATATAATTTTGGTAGCGGAGTTTTGGTGGACAAGCAAGCCTATGGCAAGTGCACTCTCAATAGAGGATGGTGTGTACCTTTCTTATACATATATGAATATATATTTGAGAGATTGAGTGAACAACTGTGAGGACTACTATTCTCTATTGTTTTGTGTGCATATGACTTTGAACTCTCATGAAGTATTATGTGTTTACCAATTCCCTTGAATTGAATGACTAGTTGACATGGGTATGGTTGGTAGTTTGATTTTATTAAATAAGTTTGTTTGGGGACAAGCAAAACCTTGAGTGTGGTGAAGTTTGATAAGCTTAATTTCTAGGCATTATTTAGAGTAATTTTAGTTAGTGAGTTGAATAAATAAATTAAGTTTTAGGGTTAATCATATTATAAATATTATATTTAGTTATATGTTACTAGTTTAGACTAGTTTAGATGAGTTTTAATAAGTATTAGCCTAATGTTTGCATTTTTATTAATATAAATAAGAATTTTATTTTAAGTATAGGATTAAATTTATTTGGTAGTTATATCTTCAATTTTAAATAAGTATTTTAATAATTAAGTCTAATAAGTGATGTCATTAGGTTAGAGTTATTTTACTTTAACTTAAAGTGTTGTTTTGTTTATTTTTCTTGAAGGATTCACGCAGCACGGAGCGGAAAATAAAAAGAAAGGGGGTTGCTTTTGTGTTAAGAATTAGAGAGACGGCAGAATATTGACGACGAAAGCAGAACAGGAAAAAAAAAAGAGCTTGGGAGCGCAACAACAGTTCGGCGAGGAAGCGAAGAAATTTTCGAGCTTCAATCGCAGCTATCATCTCTTAAGCTTGAATTATTTTTCTTCCCTACTTTATTTCTTGTTTAAATTTTCAGAATGATGTTTCTTGAACAATTTATACATTTAATTATGATTATTGGCTAGAACTTTAATTAGGGATTTGGATTAGCCTAGATTAGATTAATTGATTATTCTTCATGATGTGTTGATTCATCTAATTTCAATTTAATAATTGAACTTGATTATATTTATCTTATGTATTTTAATTGTGGATTGTGTGACTAGCCACTGCATAATTCTAATATTAGGGTTCATAAGAAGAACTGACAGGTGAATTATGAACCTAGAACTCGTATGATAAACATAATTGACCTAAACTAGACATAGCTTTAGGTATTTGTGGTGATATTTGATTGTTGCTTAATGGGTTCAATTAATGTTGGTGAGATATAACGGATGATCACAGTTAATTGGATACAACCTAGTAGCTCGACGGAGTATTATGATATATTTGAAACAATCATCACTATAGTCATAAGAATCAATACTTAGGAGAGTTAGTTAATTATCTAATAGGTGAACCCCAAATCCCTAGTCTTCTCTCAATTGGAATTTTCTTTGCTTTAATTTCATAAATATTCTTTTTAATTATAATAATTCTAATTATTTGCGTTTTTCCTAATCAACAAATTGATTATTTAAGATAACAGTTAATAGTGTTCTTCGTGGGATCGACCCTGGAATACTCCAAGAATTTATACTCTGATTGACTCTGTGCGCTTGCAGATTATAGCAATCATTTATGCCAATGAATTTTCTCAAATTGCGCTTTTGACAAATTGCAAGATTCCTGAATCCTATGTTCCTAAGTACATAGAGTTCAAGCCTAGTGTCCTAAAGTCTGGTCTTAAGAGTCTTATCCTAGTGTCAAACTTAGGCTCTGATACCAACTGTAACACCCCAGATTTTCAAGACATTTTAAGCTTATATAATAAAGGTAATATCTCATTACATCCCAAAGTATATCATAAGTGTACGGGGTGCTATGCCAAACCTGGGCTAGAGAACCCAGGTGCACAGGCTGTCTAACTAATATCCATTGAAACACAATGCATAATATGGCACGCAGGCCGAAAGGGAAACTACTCTACTTCTACGCTCCAGTTCTAGCGCGCTCCAGTGCTCTAGTCCTCTGTGCCTGAAAGCCAAATATATCTGTTCAGCGAGAGATGCTGGTAACCCACTCCAACGCGTTGAAATACAATACATATAGAAATATATATAGATATACGAAAACCATTTTGAGCATGAAGATATATCCTACGAACACTAGCTTTAAAACCGGGAATGACTCGACAGATAAGGCTAGACACAAGTACAGTTATAACGAGCATATGCAGTTCACAACAGATAAGGCAGATAAGGCAAAGCATAAACAATGATCATAACCCAACATGAACAATCCCCAATATAAATCCCATAGTCTCATCCCCCAAGACACTCGTAATCACAACTCGTCCAGGTCACAACACATAACACACTTTGTTGGCGCCACAGGACCAATCGCATGCCCATACATGAGGGTCAGCGCATATAGCTCTGACACGGCCCCGCAGCACCCTGCCCCGTATCGCAACACGGAGGGGTCGATCGCAACCGACCGATGAACCGCAGCTCATCATAGTGTTTGATCGCAACCAAACAGTGGACCGCAGCCCAAGAGAATGTCATCTGACCGCAGCCAGGAAAAAGGACGAACCGCAGCTCATATAGAAACGTTTGATCGCAACTAAACGGTGGACCGCAGCCCAGGAGTATCAATCTGACCGCAGCCAGCTTCTGAACCGCAGCTCAGGATAACCAATCCGATCGCAACCGAATTGGGGTAGCACACACATAACACATAGCAAGCACATGCAACCCACATTACACATTAGGAAGGGGGAGAAAACGTATAACAAAACCTATGTGTGATCCATCACTTACTAAGAATAGTCCTAAGGGGTTCATACTTCTTCCACCTAGGTCAACGGGATACCAATTCAACTAGCATGCAATATAATAGACTCATAAACCTACGAACGGTACCCGAAACATCAAACTAGACATAGGCACGATAAACGGAGTCCGTTGGGACACCACGGGGAACGGGGAACATCAAACGGGGAAGCGGGGGTCCCGGGTGAGACAATTTTCCAGCGGGTAGCCGGTGGGTGGGGGCCACCCGCCGGATTCTACTGTTCCGGGCAGCGGGTCGCCGGCGGGTAGCTGCCCGCTGCCGGAGATACACTTTCCGGCCGTGGGTAGGTGGCGGGTCCCCTACCCCCCCACCTACCCCCCACTGACTCTTATCACACAATTTCGCCCCGGGAACCATTGTGGAACCCGAAACCATACTTAGACACTTTACAACGCAATTAACGACAACACGTAGACAATTAACGGATCAAATACGAGAAACGAACGACACATAACCTATCATGCTTTTCTAAACATAATCAACACCCAAACATGCGATTTCCCCACCCGATAATCCAAGAATAAGATCATACGATACAACCTAGGGTTCTAATCACTTTTATATCAACAAGAATACGGTTCGTCTTCTAATTGCAAGATTCGGTAAGAATAACACATAAACATCAAGAGCATCACACAATTATCAAGAACAACACATAATCATCAAGAACTCCATATAATTATCAAGAATCTCCCAATATCAAGATTATCAAGATCTCTCATGGGATCATCACATCAAACATCAATAATAATCATCATATCTCGCCAATACACAATAATATGAGGGAAACCCTAAGGGGGAATCATAGCTATGAAAATAGGTTTTGTTGAGACATGGGTTACCTCTTAGCCTTAATTAATTCCTTGGCTATGAAGGATCTTTCTTTAAGCTTTCTTGATTTCTTGATTTCTCCTAGGGGAATTCTTGGAACTCTTTGGGTGGTGAGAGATTAATGTGGTGGGGATTCTAGGTGCCTCCTAAGTTCCCTATTTATATATTTAAGACTCCTAGTTAGGGCCTGAATGGTATGGGTTTACTAATTCTATTCCTTATAGGGCTAGGGCTTGTTTTAGGGATAAGGGTCCATGGTCCATAGTGGACCATATTAATTAAAGAGAATCCTAATCCTAATCTGAATAGTAAAAGGCTTACTTCTTTTATTCCTAATAGGCTTAAGACTCTTATTCGGGCAAGGGTCACGGTTCATGGTGGACCTCACTATTTAATTAAAGGTAACCCTAACATAATTAAATCATATTTAATTATTATTAACGGGATTAATTAAATAATTAATCCAGGATTGAAGGCCGTAACACGGGGTGTTACATAAAGGCATAAGCATGGCACGCAGGCCGAAAGGGAAACTATCTACTTCTACGTTCCCAGTTCTAGCGCGCTCCAGTGACTTAATCTTCTGTGCCTGAAAGCCAAATATATCTGTTCAGCGAGAGATGCTGGTAACCCACTCCAACGCGTTGAAATACAATACATATAGAGATATATATAGATATACGAAAACCATTTTGAAGCATGAAGATATATCCTACGAAACTCTAGCTTTTAAAACGGGGATCGACTCAACAGATAGGGCTAAGCACAGACAGCAGTTATTCCAAGCATATATAGCTTACAACAGGCAAGACAAGTAAGATAAGCACAATTAATAATCATAATCCAACATATACGATTTCCAGTATAAATCCCACAGTCACATCCCCAAGGTACTCATAACAACAACTCATCCATATCTCATCACATAGCACACTTTGTTGGCGCCACAGGACCAATCGCATGCCCATACATGAGGGTCAGCGCATATAGCTCTGACACGGCCCCGCAGCACCCTGCCCCGTCTCACATTACGGAGGAGCCGATCGCAACCGACTGATGGACATTTGTCCTATATAATATTTATATACCTGACCGGTCTTTACCAGCCTGGTTAACAGTTGGGATGGTTCTCAGCCCATTCAACTGCCCGTATAGTGGACCTTTGTCCTATATAATATTTATATACCTGACCGGTCGTTACCAGCCTGGTTAACAGCCGGTATGGTTCTCAGCCCATCCGACTGCCCGTATAGTGGAACTTAGTCCTATATAATATTTATATACCTGACCGGTCTCTACCAGCCTGGTTAACAGCCGGTATGGTTCTCAGCCCACCCGACTGCCCGTATAGCCCGATTGATCTCAACCAAGTCGGGGTAGCATGCACACATAACATATAGCAAGCACATACAACCCACATTAACTAAGGGGTTCATACTTCTTTCACCTAGGTCAACGGGATACCAATTCAACTAGCATGCAATATATAAGACTCTTACAACCTACGAACGGTACCCGAAACATCAAACTAGACATAGGCACGATAGACGGAGTCCGTTGGGACACCACGGGGGTCGGGGAAACATCAAACGGGGAAGCCGGAGTCCCGAGTGTGGGAATTTCCAGCGGGTAGCCGGTGGGTGGGGGTTCACCCGCCGGCTGCCCGCCGGCGTTACTGTTCTGGGCAGCGGGTGCCCGGCGGGCAGCTGCCCGCCCGCCGGCTGCCCGCTGCCGGAACTGCTCCTTTTTTACCGTGGGTAGGTGGCGGGTCCCCTACCCCCACCTACCCCCTACTGACTCATCAACACCAAAAACACCCCGGGAACCTTTGTGTAACCCGAGACCATGCTCAGACACTTTCAAACGCAATTGACAACACACGTAGACAATTAACAGATCAAAATCAAGAAGCAAACGACACATAACCTATCATGCTTTTCTAATCATACTAAACACCCAATCATGCAAAATCCCACCCAATATACCAAGAATAACACAATACGAATTCCACGATATAACCTAGGGTTCTAATTATTTTTTAACCAACAAGAACACAATTCATCTTCCAAGATCAAGATTCGGTAGGAATATCATATAACTATCAAGAACCTCATATACTTATTAAAAACATCAAGAACACCATATAATTATCAAGAACGTCATTTAATCATCAAGAACGCCATAATTATCAAGAACCCATCATCGTCAAGATCATCAAGAATATCAATGGAATCATAACACCAATATAACGAATCATCAACATACAATAATATGGGGGAATCCTAAGGGGGAATCATAACTATGAAAATAGGTTTTGTTGAGACATGGGTTACCTCTTAGCCTTAATTAATTCCTTGGCTATGAAGGATCTTTCTTTAAGCTTTCTTGTTTTCTTGATTTCTTCTAAGGGAATTCTTGGAGCTCTTTGGGGAGGTGGGACGTTTTATTGTGGTGGGGGTCCTAGGTGCCTCTTAAGTCCTCTATTTATATATTTAGGAGTCCTAGTTAGGAACTAATATTATAGGCTTGCTAATTCTATTTCTTTTGGGACTAAGGATTGGGTTTAGGGATAAGGGTCCATGGTCCATAGTGGACCATATTTATTAATTAAAGGGAATCCTAATCATAGTCTGAATAGTAAAAGGCCCACTTCCTTTATTCCTAATAGATAACTAGGTCTACGATTCCTAATTGGAATCTGAATAGTAAAGGGTTTACTTTCATTATTCCTAATAGGCTTAAGACTCTAATTTAGACAAGGGTCCACGGTTCGTGGTGGACCTTATTGATTAATTAAAGGAAACCTAACCGAATTAAATCATATTTAATTATTATTAACGGGATTAATTAAATAATTAATCCGGGATTGAAGGCCGTAACACGGGGTGTTACACTCTCCCCCCCTTACGAGAAGCTTCGTCCCCGAAGCTTGGAAATCATTGCGGGGGTAATGAGTCCAAAGTAGTACGGTGGTCCTGGAGCGAAAACATTCTACCGGGAAACTGTATAATTGTATGTTTATGTGTGCTGGGTTTTTTTTTGGGAATGATTAGGTTTAAAGGGCTAAGAGAGTGGGTTTCGAACCTGAGGACAAAGTGAATTTAGGAATTAGGATCAAAGTTTTCAAGGTTGCAACTTAGGGTGTGAGATTGCCACCTTGTATGGGATCGTTAAAATAGGGTATCAAGAGTGTGGTTGAAGGGTAGAAAGGGTTTCGAAATAAGGAGGGGGCCGATTTTCCGAGGGAGGGAAGGGAATTCGGCTAGGATGGGTTAAGGGTTCTCGATCTTCAAGTGACTATTCTGGTTTGATGCTTTGATCACGACGTATTGACGAACTGATGACCCTTCTTCCTTGGTGTTGGCACTTGCTTGACTTTAAGGTCCTTGTTAGACCTTGCTTCCCAGGCTAAGGTTTCATCCTTCTCCCCTATCTTGAGGGAATCTCCCGTGATGATTTAACACTTACTTCTTTAATGCGTCTAAGGTCTTGACCAAGTTTGGTCAACCAAGCCAATCTTTTAGGGCGCACTTCCCAATTCTTCCCAAGGTTTCTTGGGAGTCGGTAAACTTTGGGTTGATTTTTCCTTCTTATTGAATTTCATCTCCTCTTTAGTGAATGAAATTCTTAGTAAGACTTCATGTCTTCCCCGAGGTTCGACTAGTTGTGTCTTTTTGTGTTACTTTTAATGGTGAAGGTGTCCTTGCATGCTCTTTTTCTTTTTGAAGCGCAGTTGGTTACCTATCCTTGTTGTGGAATGACTCGGTGACTTTACGAGTCATCTCATTTCCTTGTGGGTCCTTAATGACCCTTGAGATCTTGGCACAAATGCGCTCTTTGCTTTATGCCTAGCACCACGGGCTACGTCGTTCTTGATTCCATACAACTTGTAAGGAGTCCTCTGATTTGCTTGAACGATATCCATGGTTTGGAGGAATTCCGATCCAAACTTAGCATTTTGACTTTTAAGGCCTTTGTGAGTCCTTAGCACGAGTTCCCAACTCGTCTCCTTGGTCTGCACAATCCTTTATGCCAATCATCCCTAGTCGGTTGCATCGTAGAATCTAACTTCAACTCCACGTGTAATGCAATTGGTTGTGCTTTTCCGACGGTGTCTTGCGTGTCAAGGTCTTTTACCGATGACACCATGTTTGGGCGACCCATGGTTCCTTACCCAAGACTCGCGTTCATCAATCAAGGCACACGAGTGCGCCACGAATCAATAAAACGAGGGGTTAAGAAATCAGCACATTGTACCAGTGGGCGCGAGGTGGGCGGTCGTCCGCCTGCCAAGCTCCTGTCAGGGACCCGTCAAGGTCCCGCCAAGGTCCCGTCTAGGACCCGTTAGGGTCCCATCCAGGTCCCGTTGGGGACCCGCGGGAAGGTGACTAGGAAGAGTGAATTTCTTCGGGAAAAATCCCAAGAATGCACTGATTCAAGTCCCGACAAGCCCCATGCCCATGTGCCCAATAAAAAGGTATTCGAATACGTAGGATGACCCATCGTACAGTTTTATTGATCCTTAAGTACGAGTTATAGATGAGTCAAGATTCTCGCACATTCTTTCCGTTCAGTAGGTCGGGTCCGGTTTCCAATTAGCAACCTTGTCACCTTCACCGAGAAGTTGGTTATAAGCTAACTTTGTCTTTTCCTTGCTTGATTTATGACAAGCCTTCTTGGTTTTTTCTTGGAGTTCGGCTTGTCGCTCGTTCTTTGTTCAATCCTTTGGTGACCAAGTGCTTGGTGATGTGTTTCTCTTCCTTGGGTTGCATTTGATTGACTGCCCTTTGTCGTCGCATGGTGTTTTGGCGATTTTGTGTGTTACATGTACTTCTTACGGTGCCTTAAAACCATCAAGGTCCTTGTTCCAAGGTAAGGCCCTTATTGTCGGGAGGCTCTAGTTGTATGATACTTTCTATGCGTCTGTGTAAATCTTGCATTGCACTCCGTATAGGTAATGCCTCCAAATTTTCAGTGCGAATACGATGGCGGTTAGCTCGAGGTCGTGGGTGGGGTATTTTCTTCGTGGGTTTTGAATTGCCTAGATGCGTATGCTATTACCTTGCCTTTTTGTATTAGCACGCACCCCAACCCCTTTTTGGACGCGTCACTGAAGACCTCGAACCCTTCCTCCCCGGAGGGGACGGCTATTACGGGTGCCGTGGTTAACTTATCCTTCAATTCCTGAAAGGCTGCGACGCAGTTGTCGTTCCATCGGAAAGGGGTCTCCTTTTTCATGAGTTTAATGAGAGGTTGGGCTATCTTGGTAAAGTCGGGTACAAACCTCCTGTAGTAACCAGCCAAGCCCAGGAAGCTTCGGACCTCTGAAAGTGAGTTCGGTGTGGACCATTCCTTAACGGCCTGGGCTTTGGTGGGGTCCACCTTAATTCCTTCTTTGGTTATTACGTGGCCCAGGAAGGTCACGCTGTCTTTCCAGAATTCGCATTTGGAGAACTTAGCATATAGCTGGTGCTCTCTTAGAGTTTGTAAGGTTATGCGGAGGTGCCTTTCATGTCCTTCCTTGTTTCGGGAGTAGCCTAGGATGTCGTCAATGAATACAATGATGAAGTCATCCAGGTGGGGTCGGAATACTCGGTTCATGAGGTCCATGAGTATGGCGAGTGCGGGGTGGAGTCGTCCTTGTAGCTGTGCCCCTAGGTACTTTTAGTTGAACCCCCGGTTGTTGCCCATAAGTTCTTTGTGGACCTATCAAAGATCAACCTCGTGTCTTGAAGTAGAACGAGGCTATCTCTACGTGGCGTTCCTCTGGGCATTCTCCTAACCCGAGGATTTTGTTGAAGGTTCGGATTCATTCTTCGAGGAGTGTGGGATCCTTGACTGTCTTCTTATTGGCGCCATGCTGCTGGTTTTCAGGGTCAATATTTATTGTAATGGTGAGTCAGTGTGCTGCACCCTTTCCTTGGTGTGGTAAGCGTAGGGGGAGTTATTTTAGAGAGGGATAAAGTGAGGGGAGGTTATGTGTAGGTTTCACAATCTCACCGCGCGTCCTAAGATTCCTGAATCCTATGTTCCTTAATACCTAGAGTTCAAGCCTAATGTCCTAAAGTTCGGTCTTAAGAGTCTTATCCTAGGGTCAAACTTAGGCTCTGATACCAACTGTAACACCCCAGATTTTCAAGACATTTTAAACTTATAAAATAAAGGTGAAGTCTCATTAAATCCCAAAACATAATATAAGAGTACGGGGTGCTATGCCACACCTGAGCTAGAGAACTCAGGTGCACAGGCTACCTAACTAATATCCTCAATAATGTAAAGGCATAAGCATGGCAAGCAGGCCGAAAGGGAAACTATCTACTTCTACGTTCCAAGTTCTAGCGCGCTCCAGTGACTTAATCTTCTGTGCCCGAAAGCCAAATATATCTGTTCAGCGAGAAATGCTGGTAACCCACTCCAACGCGTTGAAATACAATACATATAGAGATATATATAGATATATGAAAACCATTTTGAAGCATGAAGATATATCCTACGAAACTCTAGCTTTTAAAACGGGGATCGACTCAACAGATAGGGCTAAGCACAGACAGCAGTTATTCCAAGCATATATAGCTTACAACAGGCAAGACAGGTAAGATAAGCACAATTAATAATCATAATCCAACATATACGATTCCCAGTATAAATCCCATAGTCACATCCCCAAGGTACTCATAACAACAACTCATCCATATCTCATCACATAGCACACTTTGTTGGCGCCACAGGACCAATCGCATGCCCATACATGAGGGTCAGCACATATAGCTCTGACACGGCCCCGCAGCACCCTGCCCCGTCTCACATTACGGAGGAGCCGATCGCAACCGACTGATGGACCTTTGTCCTACATAATATTTATATACCTGACCGGTCTTTACCAGCCTGGTTAACAGTTGGGATGGTTCTCAGCCCATTCAACTGACCGTATAGTGGACCTTTGTCCTATATAATATTTATATACCTGACCGGTCTTTACCAGCCTGGTTAACAGCCGGTATGGTTCTCAGCCCATCCGACTGCCCGTATAGTGGAACTTAGTCCTATATAATATTTATATACCTGACCGGTCTGTACCAGCCTGGTTAACAGCCGGTATGGTTCTCAGCCCACCCGACTGCCCGTATAGCCCGATTGATCTCAACCAAGTCGGGGTAGCATGCACACATAAAATATAGCAAGCACATACAACCCACATTAACATATTGGGAAGGGGGAGGAAACGTATAACAAAACCTATGTGTGATCCTTCACATACTAAGAATGGTCCTAAGGGATTCATACTTCTTTCACCTAGGTCAACGGGATACCAATTCAACTAGCATGCAATATATAAGACTCTTACAACCTACGAACGGTACCCGAAACATCAAACTAGACATAGGCACGATAGACGGAGTCCGTTGGGACACCACGGGGGTCGGGGAAACATCAAACGGGGAAGCCGGAGTCCCGAGTGTGGGAATTTCCAGCGGGTAGCCGGTGGGTGGGGGTTCACCCGCCGGCTGCCCGCCGGCGTTACTGTTCCGGGCAGCGGGTGCCCGGCGGGCAGCTGCCCGCCCGCCGGCTGCCCGTTGCCGGAACTGCTCCTTTTTTACCGTGGGTTGGTGGCGGGTCCCCTACCCCCCACTGACTCATCAACACCAAAAACACCCCGGGAACCTTTGTGTAACCCGAGACCATGCTCAGACACTTTCAAACGCAATTGACAACACACGTAGACAATTAACAGATCAAAATCAAGAAGCAAACGACACATAACCTATCATGCTTTTCTAATCGTAATAAACACCCAATCATGCAAAATCCCACCCAATATAACAAGAATAACAGAATACGAATTCCACGATATAACCTAGGGTTCTAATTATTTTTAAATCAACAAGAACACAATTCATCTTCCAAGATCAAGATTCGGTAGGAATATCATATAACTATCAAGAACCTCATATAATTATTAAGAACATCAAGAACACCATATAATTATCAAGAACGTCATTTAATCATCAAGAACGCCATAATTATCAAGAACCCATCATCGTCAAGATCATCAAGAATATCGATGGAATCATAACACCAATATAACGAATCATCAACATACAATAATATGGGGGAATCCTAAGGGGGAATCATAACTATGAAAATAGGTTTTGTTGATACATGGGTTACCTCTTAGCCTTAATTAATTCCTTGGCTATGAAGGATCTTTCTTTAAGCTTTCTTGTTTTCTTGATTTCTTCTAAGGGAATTCTTGGAGCTCTTTGGGGAGGTGGGACGTTTTATTGTGGTGGGGGTCCTAGGTGCCTCTTAAGTCCTCTATTTATATATTTAGGAGTCCTAGTTAGGAACTAATATTATAGGCTTGCTAATTCTATTTCTTTTGGGACTAAGGATTGGGTTTAGGGATAAGGGTCCATGGTCCATAGTGGACCATATTAATTAATTAAAGGGAATCCTAATCATAGTCTGAATAGTAAAAGGCCCACTTCCTTTATTCCTAATAGATAACTAGGTCTACGATTCCTAATTAGAATCTGAATAGTAAAGGGTTTATTTTCTTTATTCCTAATAGGCTTAAGACTCTAATTTAGACAAGGGTCCACGGTTCGTGGTGGACCTTATTGATTAATTAAAGGAAACCTAACCGAATTAAATCATATTTAATTATTATTAACGGGATTAATTAAATAATTAATCCGGGATTGAAGGCCGTAACACGGGGTGTTACACTCTCCCCCCCTTACGAGAAGCTTCGTCCCCGAAGCTTGGAAATCATTGCGGGGGTAATGAGTCCAAAGTAGTACGGTGGTCCTGGAGCGAAAACATTCTACGGGGAAACTGTATAATTGTATGTTTATGTGTGCTGGGTTTTTTTTTGGGAATGATTAGATTTAAAGGGCTAAGAGAGTGGGTTTCGAACCTGAAGACAAAGTGAATTTAGGAATTAGAATCAAAGTTTTCAAGGTTGCAACTTAGGGTGTGAGGTTGCCACCTTGTATGGGATCGTTAAAATAGGGTATCAAGAGTGTGGTTGAAGGGTAGAAAGGGTTTCGAAATAAGGAGGGGGCCGATTTTCCGAAGGAGGGAAGGGAATTCGGCTAGGATGGGTTAAGGGTTCTCGATCTTCAAGTGACTATTCTGGTTTGATGCTTTGATCACGACGTATTGACGAACTGATGACCCTTCTTCCTTGGTGTTGGCACTTGCTTGACTTTAAGGTCCTTGTTAGACCTTGCTTCCCAAGCTAAGGTTTCATCCTTCTCCCCTATCTTGAGGGAATCTCCCGTGATGATTTAACACTTACTTCTTTAATGCGTCTATGGTCTTGACCAAGTTTGGTCAACCAAGCCAATCTTTTAGGGCGCACTTCCCAATTCTTCCCAAGGTTTCTTGGGAGTCGGTAAACTTTGGGTTGATTTTTCCTTCTTATTGAATTTCATCTCCTCTTTAGTGAATGAAATTCTTAGTAAGACTTCATGTCTTCCCCGAGGTTCGACTAGTTGTGTCTTTTTGTGCTACTTTTAATGGTGAAGGTGTCCTTGCATGCTCTTTTTCTTTTTGAAGCGCAGTTGGTTACCTATCCTTGTTGTGGAATGACTCGGTGACTTTACGAGTCATCTCATTTCCTTGTGGGTCCTAAATGACCCTTGAGATCTTGGCACAAATGCGCTCTTTGCTTTATGCCTAGCACCACGGGCTACGTCGTTCTTGATTCCATACAACTTGTAAGGAGTCCTCTGATTTGCTTGAACGATATCCATGGTTTGGAGGAATTCCGATCCAACCTTAGCATTTTGACTTTTAAGGCCTTTGTGAGTCCGTAGCACGAGTTCCCAACTCGTCTCCTTGGTCTGCACAATCCTTTATGCCAATCATCCCTAGTCGGTTGCATCGTAGAATCCAACTTCAACTCCACGTGTAATGCAATTGGTTGTGCTTTTCCGACGGTGTCTTGCGTGTCAAGGTCTTTTACCGATGACACCATGTTTGGGCGACCCATGGTTCCTTACCCAAGACTCGTGTTCATCAATCGAGGCACACGAGTGCGCCACGAATCAATAAAACGAGGGGTTAAGAAATCAGCACATTGTACCAGTGGGCGCGAGGTGGGCGGTCGTCCGCCTGCCAAGCTCCTATCAGGGACCCGTCAAGGTCCCGCCAAGGTCCCGTCCAGGACCCGTTAGGGTCCCATCCAGGTCCCGTTGGGGACCCGCGGGAAGGTGACTAGGAAGAGTGAATTTCTTCTGGAAAAATCCCAAGAATGCACTGATTCAAGTCCCGACAAGCCCCATGCCCATGTGCCCAATAAAAAGGTATTCGAATACGTAGGATGACCCATCGTACAGTTTTATTGATCCTTAAGTACGAGTTATAGATGAGTCAAGATTCTCGCACATTCTTTCCGTTCAGTAGGTCGGGTCCGGTTTCCAATTAGCAACCTTGTCACCTTCACCGAGAAGTTGGTTATAAGCCAACTTTGTCTTTTCCTTGCTTGATTGATGACAAGCCTTCTTGGTTCTTTCTTGGAGTTTGGCTTGTCGCTTGTTCTTTGTTCAATCCTTTGGTGACCAAGTGCTTGGTGATGTGTTTCTCTTCCTTGGGTTGCATTTGATTGACTGCCCTTTGTCGTCGCATGGTGTTTAGGCGATTTTGTGTGTTACATGTACTTCTTACGGTGCCTTAAAACCATCAAGGTCCTTGTTCCAAGGTAAGGCCCTTATTGCCGGGAGGCTCTAGTTGTATGATACTTTCTATGCGTCTGTGTAAATCTTGCATTGCACTCCGTATAGGTAATGCCTCCAAATTTTCAGTGCGAATACGATGGCGGTTAGCTTGAGGTCATGGGTGGGGTATTTTCTTCGTGGGTTTTGAGTTGCCTAGATGCGTATGCTATTACCTTGCCTTTTTGTATTAGCACGCACCCCAACCCCTTTTTGGACGCGTCACTGAAGACCTCGAACCCTTCCTCCCCGGAGGGGATGGCTATTACGGGTGCCGTGGTTAACTTATCCTTCAATTCCTGAAAGGCTGCGACGCTGTTGTCGTTCCATCGGAAAGGGGTCTCCTTTTTCATGAGTTTAATGAGAGGTTGGGCTATCTTGGTAAAGTCGGGTACAAATCTCCTGTAGTAACCAGCCAAGCCCAGGAAGCTTCGGACCTCTGAAAGTGATTTCGGTGTGGACCATTCCTTAACGGCCTTGGCTTTGGTGGGGTCCACCTTAATTCCTTCTTTGGTTATTACGTGGCCCAGGAAGGTCACGCTGTCTTTCCAGAATTCGCATTTGGAGAACTTAGCGTATAGCTGGTGCTCTCTTAGAGTTTGTAAGGTTATGCGGAGGTGCCTTTCATGTCCTTCCTTGTTTCGGGAGTAGCCTAGGATGTCGTCAATGAATACAATGACGAAGTCATCCAGGTGGGGTCGGAATACTCGGTTCATGAGGTCCATGAGTATGGCGGGTGCGGGGTGGAGTCGTCCTTGTAGCTGTGCCCCTAGGTACTTTTAGTTGAACCCCCGGTTGTTGCCCATAAGTTCTTTGTGGACCTATCAAAGATCAACCTCGTGTCTTGAAGTAGAACGAGGCTATCTCTACGTGGCGTTCCTCTGGGCATTCTCCTAACCCGAGGATTTTGTTGAAGGTTCGGATTCATTCTTCGAGGAGTGTGGGATCATTGACTGTCTTCTTATTGGCGCCACGCTGCTGGTTTTCAGGGTCAATATTTATTGTAATGATGAGTCAGTGTGCTGCACCCTTACCTTGGTGTGGTAAGCGTAGGGGGAGTTATTTTAGAGAGGGATAAAGTGAGGGGAGGTTATGTGTAGGTTTCACAATCTCACCGCGCGTCCTAAGATTCCTGAATCCTATGTTCCTTAATACCTAGAGTTCAAGCCTAATGTCCTAAAGTTCGGTCTTAAGAGTCTTATCCTAGGGTTAAACTTAGGCTCTGATACCAACTGTAACACCCCAGATTTTCAAGACATTTTAAACTTATAAAATAAAGGTGAAGTCTCATTAAATCCCAAAACATAATATAAGAGTACGGGGTGCTATGCCACACCTGAGCTAGAGAACTCAGGTGCACAGGCTACCTAACTAATATCCTCAATAATGTAAAGGCATAAGCATGGCACGCAGGCCGAAAGGGAAACTATCTACTTCTACGTTCCAAGTTCTAGCGCGCTCCAGTGACTTAATCTTCTGTGCCCGAAAGCCAAATATATCTGTTCAGCGAGAGATGCTGGTAACCCACTCCAACGCGTTGAAATACAATACATATAGAGATATATATAGATATACGAAAACCATTTTGAAGCATGAAGATATATCCTACGAAACTCTAGCTTTTAAAACGGGGATCGACTCAACAGATAGGGCTAAGCACAGACAGCAGTTATTCCAAGCATATATAGCTTACAACAGGCAAGACAGGTAAGATAAGCACAATTAATAATCATAATCCAACATATACGATTTCCAGTATAAATCCCATAGTCACATCCCCAAGGTACTCATAACAACAACTCATCCATATCTCATCACATAGCACACTTTGTTGGTGCCACAGGACCAATCGCATGCCCATACATGAGGGTCAGCGCATATAGCTCTGACACGGCCCCGCAGCACCCTGCCCCGTCTCACATTACGGAGGAGCCGATCGCAACCGACTGATGGACCTTTGTCCTACATAATATTTATATACCTGACCGGTCTTTACCAGCCTGGTTAACAGTTGGGATGGTTCTCAGCCCATTCAACTGACCGTATAGTGGACCTTTGTCCTATATAATATTTATATACCTGACCGGTCTTTACCAGCCTGGTTAACAGCCGGTATGGTTCTCAGCCCATCCGACTGCCCGTATAGTGGAACTTAGTCCTATATAATATTTATATACCTGACCGGTCTCTACCAGCCTGGTTAACAGCCGGTATGGTTCTCAGCCCACCCGACTGCCCTTATAGCCCGATTGATCTCAACCAAGTCGGGGTAGCATGCACACATAACATATAGCAAGCACATACAACCCACATTAACATATTGGGAAGGGGGAGGAAACGTATAACAAAACCTATGTGTGATCCTTCACATACTAAGAATGGTCCTAAGGGGTTCATACTTCTTTCACCTAGGTCAACGGGATACCAATTCAACTAGCATGCAATATATAAGACTCTTACAACCTACGAACGGTACCCGAAACATCAAACTAGACATAGGCACGATAGACGGAGTCCGTTGGGACACCACGGGGGTCGGGGAAACATCAAACGGGGAAGCCGGAGTCCCGAGTGTGGGAATTTCCAGCGGGTAGCCGGTGGGTGGGGGTTCACCCGCCGGCGTTACTGTTCCGGGCAGCGGGTGCCCGGCGGGCAGCTGCCCGCCCGCCGGCTGCCCGCTGCCGGAACTGCTCCTTTTTTACGGTGGGTAGGTGGCGGGTCCCCTACCCCCACCTACCCCCCACTGACTCATCAACACCAAAAACGCCCCGGGAACCTTTGTGGAACCCGAGACCATGCTCAGACACTTTCAAACGCAATTGACAACACACGTAAACAATTAACAGATCAAAATCAAGAAACAAATGACACATAACCTATCATGCTTATCTAATCACAATAAACACCCAATCATGCAAAATCCCACCCAATATACCAAGAATAACACAATACGAATTCCACGATATAACCTAGGGTTCTAATTATTTTTAAACCAACAAGAACACAATTCATCTTCCAAGATCAAGATTCGGTAGGAATATCATATAACTATCAAGAACCTCATATAATTATTAAGAACATCAAGAACACCATATAATTATCAAGAACGTCATTTAATCATCAAGAACGCCATAATTATCAAGAACCCATCATCGTCAAGATCATCAAGAATATCAATGGAATCATAACACCAATATAACGAATCATCAACATACAATAATATGGGGGAATCATAACTATGAAAATAGGTTTTGTTGAGACATGAGTTACCTCTTAGCCTTAATTAATTCCTTGGCTATGAAGGATCTTTCTTTAAGCTTTCTTGTTTTCTTGATTTCTTCTAAGGGAATTCTTGGAGCTCTTTGGGGAGGTGGGACGTTTTATTGTGGTGGGGGTCCTAGGTGCCTCTTAAGTCCTCTATTTATATATTTAGGAGTCTTAGTTAGGAACTAATATTATAGGCTTGCTAATTCTATTTCTTTTGGGACTAAGGATTGGGTTTAGGGATAAGGGTCCATGGTCCATAGTGGACCATATTAATTAATTAAAGGGAATCCTAATCGTAGTCTGAATAGTAAAAGGCCCACTTCCTTTATTCCTAATAGATAACTAGGTCTAGGATTCCTAATTAGAATCTGAATAGTAAAGGGTTTACTTTCTTTATTCCTAATAGGCTTAAGACTCTAATTTAGGCAAGGGTCCACGGTTCGTGGTGGACCTTATTGATTAATTAAAGGAAACCTAACCGAATTAAATCATATTTAATTATTATTAACGGGATTAATTAAATAATTAATCCGGGATTGAAGGCCGTAACACGGGGTGTTACATGCACCTTGTTCTTTGGACAATTTATTCCTAGAACGATTTCCCAGCTGAGACTTAGACAACATTCTTCTTGAATTCTGTGAAGAGGAATTGTCTTGGCAGTCTGATTTTAGGCTAAAAGTCTCTTCACGAAAGATTGACTTTATCTTTTGTCTGAATTGGCAGCAATGAGGAGCACTTCTCCATTTGCTGCATAACCGAGAGATGGATTCTCTGACTAATGTAGCTTTTCTTCAATCTTTCGATCTTCTTTCGTCCTAGTAGGCCTTACTAAAAGATCATAACTCAGTTTCGTGTGTTTGTCTAGCTTAACACGAATTACAAGGTGAGTTATGGCATCTTTCGTCTAAGACGAAAGTAGCAAGAAAAACGATTCAAAAAGTTAGGGGTCTACAGTCTAAATTACATTGGTATCATCAAAATCTAAGTACATATGTTCCTAACACTTTATTCAAAAAAAATTATTCATTATCAATAAATTAAATAAGAGAAATAATTTCATTAGTTATATTGTCTTTATTTTTCTCCAAATATAAAAATTCTTTACATTCAAATTCATTAATTGATCATATTTGCTATATTGTCCCTACAATGTCTTTATTCAAATTAAGAAAAAATATTTCATTATCAATAAATTAATTAAGAGAAATAATCTCGTTAGTTATATTGTCTTTATTTTTCTCCAATGTAAAAATTCTTTACATTCAAATTCATCAATTGATTATATTCACTACATTGTCGATTATCTTTTTTGTGCACACTAGTACAGAAACAGTCATTCGCGTCCAAAGTTAAGGGTAATTCGCGTCCAAAGTAGCTGGGACGCAGATGTCAACAATCAGCGTCCAAAGTAGCTTTGGACGCGCAAAATGATTATTCGCGTCCAAAGTTGAAGAACTCTGAACGCGAAAAATGATAATTCGCGTCCAAAGTTCGTGAACTTTGGACGCGTATAGTGTTTATTTATTTTAAAAAAAATACTATACGCGTCCAAAGTTTCTGAACTTTAGACGCGTATAGTAAAAAAAATTTTAAAAAAACATTTTTTTTATAAAACTACCAATATTTTCCTGTACATTCCAGCATAACTACCAAATAATATATTTCAACATTAATCAAATATTTTCCTGTACATTCCAGCATAACTACCAAATAAAAATAAATAAATAATGACACTCGATCTGATAGCCACCACAAGCAGTATTTATCATTTTAGCAAAAAATAAATAAAAATAAAAATAAAAATAAAAACAACAACAACAGCAGCTCCAAAGAGCTAATGAATCACAAGACAATTCCAAACCTGTGGTATCAGCTCTTTAACTGGTTGATTCACTAATTTTAAAGGAGAACCTAATTGAGAAGGCCCTGCCCCTCTGCTTCATGATTCTAGGTGAACCTGATGAACTCCTTGGTGAAAGTGGAGGTGCACTTCCAGCAGGAAACATAGAAGGCAAAGAATTGCTTATGGAAGAACTACTGCTTGAAGAAGTTCCTGAGATATTTAAGGTACCACCACCCTTGGCATTAGAAACCATATTTTTTACCTGCATGAGGAAGAATTGGATCCAAGTACATTATTACAAGAGAGGTCCAGAAAAATACAGACAAGAAATAAAGAGCACAAGAGAATTTCTTCTAGAATCAGAAGTGAAGGTCATACATGTCAAATCAGGCAAATCAAACAAGAGGAGACAATAAATAAATGATAGCATCATTTGGAAATTGGAATTCTTGCATCATTCATAGAAACCCTAAACATGAGCCGAAACACCTCTCTCTTCACATCAATGTGACTTCAATTCAAACAGCACTGCGTACTTCCTTCCGGCCAGAACATTACAAGTCCCTCATATGTGCACTAAAAACTGTATATTGATTGCTTCATGAGTTCAAATAATTAGAAATCTATATCATCTATCAAGAAATCAAGCAGCTACATAAACTAAGCCAGCTAGCATTTATCAACAAAAACTTCTAGCGAAAGAATTAATTCAATTATTCAAAGAAAAGAACATTGCATAATGCTGATCCATATCAGAGGATGAACCTGAACTCGCTGGCTGTTGCACGACATTCCTTTGTCTCTTGTGTATGTCTGTTGCTATACATGTTGAAGAGCATTACATCAGTATTCTTCATGATTCATATACACTAAGAATTCACAAATAAAAATTATGGCAGATCTAAATCAAAGTCATTCATTAATTACCTTCAGTGAGTCATTTTTGGGGAAAGATCGTGGATTGAACCTATCCGCATAACATGATTTTTATTTTATTTTTCACAAACTATTCGGTATATAATTTGATGAACATATTACAAACATGGGTTTGGCCAAAGAAAAAAAATAGCTAGGAAGCAATAGAACTACTAGCTAAATGGGCACAAATATTAGACAGGGTAAGTAGTACAAGACTACACACATCAATGCACAATCAAGAAATATCATAACAGCCTTGCATATTCTTTGTAGCATAGCATGAGGGAAAACACAAGCATAAAAGAATCAAATACCTCTTGGCACTCAAGGAACCCTATGCCATCCAAATCATAAAGCCTATATGAAACTGCAATAACACAGCCAAAGTCCAATTTATTTATGTACTCAATGTTATCATAGACTTAACAAGCAAGATCCTAACAGGTGATCCATATTATCAGGTAATCCCAACTCAAACAGTACACCACAACCACATACCTTGTTTATCAGCCCATCATCAATCACTGAACTGCTAATACTTCTTGAACAGCTCAAATAATGCTTCCACTTCACTAACACTAACTGCAGAAAGAGAGAGGCAAACACATTGATTAAATGAATAGAAAAAAAATCTGGAAGAAAAAATAAATGTGAATATTATTGTTAATGAACAGTAATGTCCTTGTTAAAAATATTATATTGGGCATATCCACCAACAACAACAGATCTGAGCAGGATGATGGATTATATTTAAGAAGAAAAGCAGAAATAACAACAGATCTGAGCACGAAACATTGAACTGAGAAATAAACATAAAGAAAATAGAGAGAAACCTAGATTAAAGGCTGAGCCGCGTAGCTATGGATGGCGGTGGCTAGGGCGGAGGCAGTGACGGTGGATGAGGGAACGACGAAGATCGGAAGGGTATGCGTTGGAGACGGCGTTGGCGGCTGCAGATCGACGGCACGCTGTTCCGAAACGACGAGGCTGTGGTGGGGTGTCGAATGTGGTGGTGTGCGACAACAGAATAGATGGTGGTGTGCGGTGAGACGATCGAAGCGGTGGATCGGAGCAGAGGGATGAAGCTGCTATGGACGGAGACGGCGTGGAGCTGCGATCTGATCTGATTTGAGCTAGGGTTGGCTGGATAAATTTAATAAGGGGCGTCCAAAGTTAGCCACTTTGGACGCGCTTGATTATTATTCGCGTCCAAAGTACTGAGATTTGGACGCGAATAATAGGAGGATTTTAATATTGGCGTCCAAAGTATAGAGCTTTGGACGCCAATACTGTTTTAAAATTTAAAAAAAAAAAAGAAAATTATTTATATAGTGACATTTTAATTACAAAAATGCCACCGCATTACACTTTAGGCGTCCAAAGTTTTAACTTTGGACGCGAATTAGTCAATTTTATTGATGTTTTTTGTACTAGTGGCACGTACTATTTTTAAATTAAATATCAAAGTTATAATACAAAATAATGTTATATATTTATTTACCAAGTATTTTATTAATATCATAAAAAATTAAAAATATATATATAATTTGTAAAGTCAATCATATTAACTACTTGAGGGATTTGTTGACAAAGACAGTATTTAAATCACACAACAAATTGAAGTGGGAAACTACATCACAATGTCCTTATTTGACAATCAGCAGTTAGCGGTTAGCGTTAGCGGATTTGACTAGCGAATTATATCAAGGGTGGGTAAAAACATATTTGAAAAAATTAGCTGTCTAGATTAACATGTAAAATGACCTAAGGGTATACAAGTACCATGTGTTAAAAGTGCAAACAAGTGCAAGTGTGCAAGTAAAATCACTTAGGCTCCGTTTGGAAGCAGGAAAATGACATCTGTAAAATGCTCATTTTCCATAAAATATTTTCATTTTCGGTGTTCGACTGTACAACAAAAAAATGTCTTTTTGTGTTTGGTTCATTTTCCAAAAAAAGAGCAGGAAAATGAACAGAATTGTATATGTGGAAATATTAGAATTGATATGTGAAAATATTAGATTGATATGTGAAAATATTAGATTGATATGCATATATTTTTAAGATCTGTAATTAGTTATGTGGATTTGATTCTTTCCTAGTTTAGTGATCCTTTTATTTACTTTCCCTGATTATAGGATTCTCTTCCCTATAATCAATCTTCTTCTTTGTATAAATTAGGGCTTATATTTTTCAAATTGAGTAGAAAAACTATTCAGGATTTCTTACATGGTATCAGCGCCTAACTCTAAACCTTAGGTTCTTCTCTGTCATCCCTCACCAAATCTCTCCAGCAACTATGGCTTCAACCTCTAAAACAACACCCAATGAAGTCAGCCCTTCCTCAAAAATTCAACTTGAGGCCCTAAAGAAGCTTTTTGGGCAGATATCTGTTGCACAACAGTCAATCCCACCTTCCGCTGAAGCACATGTTAGTATTATGAGTCATCAAGGTACCACTTCTCACGCATTTGCTGCAAATTCCAATAACACAGGTCCTTGGATTGTGGATTCCGGGGCATCCGACCATATGTCAGGTGATTTAAAGGTTTTCCATACATTCAAACCTTGTACCAATCTCACCACGACCATAATTGCTGATAGATCCCTCTCTAACGGGATAGGAACAGGATCTGTCAAATTAACTGATGAACTCTTTCTTTCATCCGTTCTCTTTGTTCCTAAATTAAGTTACAACCTTCTTTCCATCAGTAAACTCACTAGAGACATGAATTGTGAAACTAAATTCTATCCTAAGCTTTGTGAATTTCAGGTTGTAGGCTTGGAGAAGGTGATTGGCAGTGCTGAAGTTTGCATGGTCTCTATATTCTAAAATATACTCCTGAAAATAAACAAGTCCCCAAGTCAAATTATGGTTTCAATTCTGTTTCTGTCTCCGATGAGAGTCTAGTCATCTTGTGGCATTTTCGCCTTGGATATCCAAATTTTGTTTATCTTGAAAAACTATTTCCTGGTTTATTTATCAATAAAAAAAACCCAAGTTTTTTCATTGCAAAGTGTGTCAACTTGCAAAACATACTCGAAGCATTTACTCAAGCAATCCTTACAAACCTTCTCAACCTTTTCATTGATACATAGTGATATTTGGGGACCTTCAAGGGTGAAAAATGTTAATGGTTCTAGATGGTTCGTATCCTTCATTGATGACCACACTAGGATCACATGGACTTTCCTCATGAAAGAAAAATCAGAAACTGCATCAATTTTTAAAGCTTTTCATTCCATGATTCAAAATTAGTTCAAACAAAAAGTTAAAGTTTTGAAAACTGATTATGCGACAGAATACTACAACTCAATTCTTGGCCCATACTTGTTAGATCAGGGAATTGTCCATATTAGTTCTTGTGTCAACACCCCTCAGCAAAATGGAGTGGCTGAGAGAAAAAATAGGCACCTCATTGAAGTCTCTTGATCCAGCATGTTTTCAAATCATGTGCCTAAACACTTTTGGGGGGAAGCTGTGCTTACTGCCACTTACCTCATAAACCGTATGCCTAGTAGTGTCTTAAAGTTCAAGACACCACAATCTTTGTTACTACAAGCATTCCCTCATCTCTCAGTTTTTTCCTCAGAATTGCCACTCAAATCTTTGGTTGTACTGCTTTTGTCCATATCTATGATCACAAAAGAACAAAACTTGACCCCAAATCACACAGATGCATCTTCATTGGGTATTCTAATACTCAAAAGGGGTACAAATGTTACTCTACAGTCACAAAAAGAGTTTATCATACTTTGGATGTCACATTTTTTGAACACCAATCATTCTTTCCCAAATCTGGTATTCAGGGGGAGCATTTGAGCGAATATCCACTTTGGAAAACATTTCAGGATAATCAGGCTACATTTCCTTCACCTAATGCCCTACCATACCAGCATCAACCTACTCCAACTCAACCTGATTTATCACCCACATAATCCAGTTATCTATTACCTCTTTCATCATATGTGACTGTAACACCCCGTGTTACGACCCCTAAGATCAATTAAATCATTTAATCAATTACCCAAAAGAAAGAATTAAATCACAATAATTAATTAGGAAGGCCCACCATAGTCCACGGGCCCTTATCCCTAAACCCAATCCTTAGTCCCAAAAGAAATAGAACTAGCAAGCCCATAATATTAGTTCCTAACTAGGACACCTAAATATATAAATAGGGGACTTAAGGGGCACCTAGAAACCCCCACCACAAGAATAATGCCCACCACCCCAAAGAGCTCCAAGAATCCCCCTAGAAGAAATCAAGAAAGCAAGAAAGCTTAAAGAAAGACCCTTCATAGCCAAGGAATTAATTAAGGCTAAGAGGTAACCCATGTCTCAACAAAACCTATTTTCATAGCTATGATTCCCCTCTTAGGAATTCCCCATATTATTGTGTATTGATGATTTGTGTTATTATTGATGATTGATGGGATAATTCCATGGGTGATCTTGATGATGAAAGGTTCTTGATAATTATGGTGTTCTTGATGATTATATAACGTTCTTGATGATTATATGATGTTCTTGATGATTGTAGGATACTCTTGATGTTTATGTGATATTCTTACCGAATCTTGATATTAGAAGATGAATTGTGTCCTTGTGGATTTAAAAATGATTAGAACCCTAGGTTGTATCATATGGAATTATTCTTGGTATATTGGGTGGGATTTCGCATGATTGGGTGTTTATTATGTCTAGAAGAGCATGATAGGTTATGTGCCGTTTGTTTCTTGATTTTGATCCATTAATTGTCTACGTGTGTTATCAATTGCGTTTGAAAGTGTCTAAGCATGGTTTCGGGTTCCACAAAGGTTCCCGAGGCGTTTATGTGATGAAAGAGTTAGTGGGGGGTAGGTGGGGGTAGGTGTGAGAACCATACCGGCTGTTAACCAGGCTAGTAGAGACCGGTCAGGTATATAAATATTATATAGGACTAAGTTCTACTATACGGGCAGTCGGATGGGCTAAGAACCATACCGGCTGTTAACCAGGCTGGTAGAGACCGGTCAGGTATATAAATATTATATAGGACAAAGGTCCACTATACGGGCAGTTGAATGGGCTGAGAACCATCCCAACTGTTAACCAGGCTGGTAAAGACCGGTCAGGTATATAAATATTATGTAGGACAAAGGTCCATCAGTCGGTTGCGATCGGCTCCTCCGTAATGTGAGACGGGGCAGGGTGCTGCGGGGCCGTGTCAGAGTTATGTGCGCTGACCCTCATGTATGGGCGTGCGATTGGTCCTGTGGCGCCAACAAAGTGTGCTATGTGATGAGATATGGATGAGTTGTGTTTATGAGTATATTGGGGGATGTGACCATGGGATTTATGCTGGGGATTGTTTATATTGGGTTATGATTATTAATTGTGCTCAGCTTTATCTGTCTTGCCTGTTGAGGATTGTATACGCCTGTTATAACTATTGCTTGTGTCTAGCCTTATCTGTCGAGTCATTCCCGGTTTTAAAAGCTAGAGTCTCGTAGGATATATCTTCATGCTTCAAAATGGTTTTCGTATATTTATATATATCTTTATATGTAATGTATTTCAACACGTTGGAGTGGGTTACCAGCATCTCTCACTGAACAGATATATTTGGCTTTCAGGCACAGACGAGTAGTTCACTGGAGCGCGCTAGAAGCTTGGACGTAGCTTAGATAGTTTTTCCCTTTCGGCCTGTGTGCCATGATTTAGTACTGATACTATTTGAGGATATTAGTCAGTTAGCCTGTGCACCTGAGTTCTCTAGCTTAGGTGTGGCATAGCACCCCATACTCTTGTATCGTACTTTGGGATTTAATGAGATTCTATCCTTGTTATATAAGTTTTAAAAGTCTTGAAAATCTGGGGTGTTACAGTTGGTATCAGAGCCTAAAGTTGACCCTAGGATAAGACTCTTAAGATCAGACCTTTGGACATTAAGCTTAAACACTAGGTACTTAGGAACATAGGATTTAGGAATCTTAGGACGCGTGGTGAGATTGTGAAACCTACACATAACCTCTCCTCACTTTATCCCTTTCTAACTTAAAGAAACTCCCCCCTTCGCTTATTGCATCAAGGTAAGGACGCAAAATAACATCGACCTATGAACTCCAGGATGGCACTGAGAAGAAGACAGGTAGGAACACCGAAACTCCCCACCGAGGAATTCCTGACTCAGAATCTGCAACGCCTGGCCCAAATTGCCCAGGCACTAAGTACTACCGCTCCCCAGCCTTTACCAAACGAGAACTTGGAGATCCACCAACAAATCTCGACGCACCAACCACCCACCCTCTCAGGAAACGAAGATCCCACGACCCTCGAGGAGTGGATCGGGACTTTCGACAAGATATTCAGGGCAACTAAATGCCCCGAGGACCACCAAGTAAGAATGGCCTCCTTCTACTTCAGACATGAGACCGACACCTGGTGGGCTCACGAAAGACCCATCTGCGAACAAGACCCCGGATTCAACTGGGAAACCCTAAAAGCGCGGCTACGAGAACAATTCTATCCCAACCACCTAAGAGCCACCATACACGAAGAATTCCTCCACCTAAGACAAGGTGCAACCTCGATCACGGAATACTACCAACAATTCCGCCGACTGGCTCGCCTCATCCCCGAGCTAGTACCCACCGAAAGGATCAGGATCGAAAGGTTCATAACAGGCCTTAACCCCGAATATCAAAAAGCCCTGGCCACACAAGAGCCAGGAACCCTCAGGGAAGCCTATGCCAAGGCATCCCAACTACAACAAGTGCCAAACCAACCCCGGGAAACACGCCTGGGAAACAAAAGGAAATCAGAAGGAAATCACATGAACCCCACCCGCGGCCTTAAAAGCCCCAGGGCCGCCTCACCCCACCAAGTCACAGCGCCAACCTCTCAAGGAAGAATCCTTACTCTAAGCAAAGCCAAAATTGGGGATAACATCATAGTCTCCGGAACCTTCCTAGTACACGCCACCCCCGCCACAGTGTTATTTGACTCGGGGGCTACCAACTCGTTTATAGCAACCGAGTTTGCCACTCGGCTCGGCCTCAACACCAGCACCAAGGTCCGACTCCAGGTCAAAGTGGCCTCCGGCGAAATCCTAGAATGCGACCGCATGTACGAGAATATAATGATCACCATACAAGGGGTGGAATTTCCCAGCAACTTAATCCGATTCAAACTGGATGGGGTACAAGTGATTTTGGGCATGGATTGGCTAGGGAAATACCAAGCACAAATCCTATGCGGAGAACAAAAAGTGGTCCTACGGGGACCAAACGGTAAGAGGGTATCTTACCATGGAACCCACCAGGAAGCCGGGATCAAAGTGGTGAACATGATGAAAATGAAGAAATACCTAAACAAGGGAAGCGAGGCCTTCCTATGTTTGGTCGAGGACCTCAGCACCAAAACCCCCGAACCACAAACCATCCCAGTGGTAAACGAATTCACCGACGTCTTCCCGGACGAAATCCCCGGGGCACCCCCAGTCAGAGAAGTCGAGTTCACCATAGATCTCGTACCGGGCGCTGCCCCAATTTCTAAACCTCCCTACCGATTAGCACCAAAAGAAATGAAGGAACTAAAGACGCAACTGCAAGAATTGCTAGACAAGGACTACATCCGTCCTAGCACCTCCCCGTGGGGAGCGCCAGTGTTGTTTGTTAAAAAGAAGGATGGGAGCATGCGCCTATGCATCGACTACAGGGAACTTAACCAAGTCACGATAAAGAATAAGTACCCCCTTCCCCGAATCGACGACTTGTTCGACCAACTTAAAGGGGCAGGGGTATTCTCAAAGATTGATCTAAGATCCGGGTATCACCAAATACAGGTGGCCAAACCGGACATTCAGAAAACAGCCTTCCGGACACGTTACGGTCACTATGAATTCACCGTAATGCCCTTCGGACTCACCAACGCGCCTGCCATATTCATGGACCTCATGAACCGAGTATTTCGACCCCACTTGGATGACTTCGTCATTGTATTCATTGATGACATCCTAGTCTACTCCCGAAACAAGGAAGAACATGAAAGACACCTCCGCATAACCCTGCAAACTCTAAGGGAGCACCAACTATACGCCAAGTTCTCTAAATGCGAATTTTGGAAGACAGCGTGGCCTTCTTGGGTCACGTGATAACCAAGGAAGGGATTAAGGTGGACCCCACCAAGATCCGTGCCGTTAAAGAATGGACCACACCAAGCTCACTCACCGAAGTCCGAAGCTTCCTAGGCTTGGCGGGCTACTGCAGGAGATTTGTACCTGACTTCACCAGGATAGCCCAACCCCTCAACAAACTCATGAAAAAGGAAACCCCCTTCCAATGGGACAACGACTGCATCTCGGCCTTTCAAGAATTGAAGGATAAGTTAACCACGGCACCCGTACTCGCCATCCCTCCGGGGAGGAAGGATTCGAGATCTTCAGTGACGCATCCAAGAAGGGGTTGGGGTGCGTGCTAATGCAAAAAGGCCGAGTAATAGCCTACGCATCCAGGCAGCTCAAAACCCACGAGGAAAACTACCCCACCCACGACCTCGAGCTAGCCGCCATCGTGTTCGCACTAAAAATTTGGAGGCATTACTTATACGGGGTGCAATGCAAGATTTACACGGACCATAAGAGCCTAAAGTACATCTTCACCCAAAAAGACCTAAACTTGAGATAACGGAGGTGGTTAGAACTCATAAAGGATTACGACCTGGACATCCAATACCATGAGGGAAAAGCTAACGTGGTGGCAGATGCACTAAGCAGGAAGACTAACCACTCCCTCAACACCACTTGGATCCTACCGGACCAACTGTACAGGGACTTCCAAAGACTGAATTTGGAAATAATAAAACAAGGTCAAAACCACCCCGAAATCCACTTATTCAACGCACGAGTCGTGCCTACGCTCTTCGAGGAAATCAAAATAGGGCAACAGCAGGATCCGGAACTAGATAAAATCCGCCTCGACCTAACCCAGGGGAAGGAAGGACCCTTCAAAATACACGAAGACGGCAGTCTCCGTTACCAAGATAGGTGGTGCGTGCCCTCAACGCACCCCCACTTGAAGCAACAAATCTTGGAGGAAGGACACAACTCCCCATACTCGGTTCACCCAGGGGGTGACAAACTATACCAAGACGTAAAAAGGTCGTTTTGGTGGCCCAACATGAAAAAGGAAATCGCGGATTTCGTGGCCAGGTGTCTGAATTGCCAAAGGGTGAAGGCCGAACGATGCAAGCCCAAGGGACTCGTACAACCCCTTGAGATACCACAAGGAAAGTGGGATTCCATATCCATGGATTTCGTCGGAGGACTACCCCCAACGAAGACCGGCAAGGATAAGATTTGGGTCATAGTGGACCGACTAACCAAAACAGCGCGATTCATCGCCATGAAGGAAACGTGGAAAATGACACAACTGGCCCAAGCCTACTTGAGCCGAGTAGTGAAGTATCACGGAGTCCCCCGAAACATCGTATCCGATAGAGACTCCAGGTTCCTCTCACAATTCTGGAAATCACTGCAATTAGCCTTGGGGACACAACTAAAACTAAGCACTGCTTTCCACCCCACCACGGACGGCCAAACCGAGAGGACCATTCAGACCCTCGAAGACATGCTAAGAGCCTGCGTATTGGACTTTCAAGGGACATGGGAGGAACACCTAGACCTTATTGAATTCTCATACAACAACAGCTACCACGCGAGCATTCGTATGGCACCCTACGAAGCTCTATACGGACAAAAGTGCAGAACCCCCTTATGTTGGGAAGACATGGTCGACCCAATAACACTTGGGCCCCAACACCTACAGGACACAATCACCAAGGTCAAGCACATCCGGGAGAGGATGAAGGCTGCCCAGGACCGCCAAAAGTCCTACGCCGACCTAAAGAGGAACACCGGGGACAAGGTCTGGTTGAGAATCTCGCCCACGCGAGGGGTGATGAGATTCGAAAGGAAAGGAAAGCTCAGCCCTCGATTTATCGGCCCCTATGAAATCATAGAAAAGGTTGGGAACCTAGCCTATCGCCTCGCCCTACCCGTCGAACTAGAACGAGTACACAACGTATTCCACATATCCCAGCTAAAGAAATACGTACACGACCCGAGCCACGTGCTTCAACCCGAGGTCGTGAACCTCGACGAGTCACTAGTATACGAAGAAAGACCCGTGAGGATCCTGGACACCAAGACAAGAAACACCCGTCGCCGAGCCATAGAAATGGTGAAAGTCCTCTGGACCAACCATGGGACCGAGGATGCAACGTGGGAGCTCAAAGACACAATGAGGGAACGCTACCCCGAACTTTTCACACCAGGTAACTAAGAGAAAGTCACTCGGCAAGGACCAAGCTTCGGGGACGAAGCTTCCCGATAAGGGGGGGAGAGTGTAACACCCTGTGTTACGACCCCTAAGATCAATTAAATCATTTAATCAATTACCCAAAAGAAAGAATTAAATCACAATAATTAATTAGGAAGGCCCACCATAGTCCACGGGCCCTTATCCCTAAACCCAATCCTTAGTCCCAAAAGAAATAGAACTAGCAAGCCCATAATATTAGTTCCTAACTAGGACACCAAAATATATAAATATGGGACTTAAGGGGCACCTAGAAACCCCCACCACAAGAATAACGCCCACCACCCCAAAGAGCTCCAAGAATCCCCCTAGAAAAAATCAAGAAAGCAAGAAAGCTTAAAGAAAGACCCTTCATAGCCAAGGAATTAATTAAGGCTAAGAGGTAACCCATGTCTCAACAAAACCTATTTTCATAGCTATGATTCCCCTCTTAGGATTTCCCCATATTATTGTGTATTGATGATTTGTGTTATTATTGATGATTGATGGGATAATTCCATGGGTGATCTTGATGATGAAAGGTTCTTGATAATTAGGGTGTTCTTGATGATTATATAACGTTCTTGATGATTATATGATGTTCTTGATGATTGTAGGATACTCTTGATGTTTATGTGATATTCTTACCGAATCTTGATATTAGAAGATGAATTGTGTCCTTGTGGATTTAAAAATGATTAGAACCCGCCGGCGGGTGATCCCTCACCCACCGGCTACCCGCTGGTTTGCACCCGAATTGGGGATTTTGGCTTCCCCGTTTGATGTTTCCCCGACCCCCGTGGTGTCCCAACGGACTCCGTCTATCGTGCCTATGTCTAGTTTGATATTTCGGGTACCGTTCGTAGGTCGTATGAGTCTTATATATTGCATGCTAGTTGAATTGGTATCCCGCTGACCTAGGTGAAAGGAGTATGAACCCCTTAGGACTATTCTTAGCATGTGAAGGATCACGCATAGGTTTTGTTATACGTTTCCTCCCCTTCCCAATATGTTAATGTGGGTTGCATGTGCTTGCTACGTGTTATGTGTGCGTGTCACCCCGAATTGGTTAAGATCAATCGGGCTATACGGGCAGTCGGGTGGGCTGAGAACCATACCGGCTGTTAACCAGGCTAGTAGAGACCGGTCAGGTATATAAATATTATATAGGACTAAGTTCTACTATACGGGCAGTCGGATGGGCTAAGAACCATACCGGCTGTTAACCAGGCTGGTAGAGACCGGTCAGGTATATAAATATTATATAGGACAAAGGTCCACTATACGGGCAGTTGAATGGGCTGAGAACCATCCCAACTGTCAACCAGGCTGGTAAAGACCGGTCAGGTATATAAATATTATGTAGGACAAAGGTCCATCAGTCGGTTGCGATCGGCTCCTCCGTAATGTGAGACGGGGCAGGGTGCTGCGGGGCCGTGTCAGAGTTATGTGCGCTGACCCTCATGTATGGGCGTGCGATTGGTCCTGTGGCGCCAACAAAGTGTGCTATGTGATGAGATATGGATGAGTTGTGTTTATGAGTATATTGGGGGATGTGACCATGGGATTTATGCTGGGGATTGTTTACATTGGGTTATGATTATTAATTGTGCTCAGCTTTATCTGTCTTGCCTGTTGAGGATTGTATACGCCTGTTATAACTGTTGCTTGTGTCTAGCCTTATCTGTCAAGTCATTCCCGGTTTTAAAAGCTAGAGTCTCGTAGGATATATCTTCATGCTTCAAAATGGTTTTCGTATATTTATATATATCTCTATATGTAATGTATTTCAATGCGTTGGAGTGGGTTACCAGCATCTCTCACTGAACAGATATATTTGGCTTTCAGGCACAGACGAGTAGTTCACTGGAGCGCGCTAGAAGCATGGACGTAGCTTAGATAGTTTTTCCCTTTCGGCCTGCGTGCCATGATTTAGTACTGATACTATTTGAGGATATTAGTCAGTTAGCCTGTGCACCTGAGTTCTCTAGCTTAGGTGTGGCATAGCACCCCATACTCTTGTATCGTACTTTGGGATTTAATGAGATTCTATCCTTGTTATATAAGTTTTAAAAGTCTTGAAAATCTGGGGTGTTACAGTGACTCCAGAAAACACAGACAATCACCCGTCATCCTCTCTTCCTACAATCAATCTATCTTCGCCTCCAATAAACAACTCCACCAAATTCACCTCCTCAAACACAACTTGAAGAAAGAAACAAAGAACTCTGTGTTTATAGAAGGCGAAAACTTCAAAATATAGAGGCTAACATACAAAACCAGGACTGTTCAAACACACATTCGAGCTTACTTGACCTTGAAAATCATGAAGGTAAGGACTCTATGACCCATGAGTTGGTATCTACCGCTATTAATAATCTTGATTTGCCTATTGCTCATCGAAAGGGTGTTAGAACATGCACTAGTCACCCAATAGAAAGGTATTTTGCTTATGGGAAATTAACCCCTATGTATCGAGCCTTTGTTACCTCTCTTGATCTTGTCCAGATTCCCACAAGCATCTACGAGGCACTAAGAGATCCCAAATGGAAGGTTGCTGTCAATGAGGAAATCAATGCTCTTGAGAAGAATGGTATATGGCGTCTTGTTGAGTTACCTCAAGGAAAACATGCAGTTGGATGTAAGTGGATTTTCACTGTCAAGTATAACTCAGATGGGAGTACCAACAGATTCAAGGCTTTGTTGGTTGCCAAGGGGTTCACTCAATCATATGGTGTTGACTATTGATGTGAGCCTAATTGTGCATATTTTTAGCATTGATTTAATTACATTTGTTAGGCTTAGGTTCATGATTTTAGTAATTTAATTGCATAATCATTTATTTTATCATTTATTTATGGTTCACACTTGAATTGAATGTTTTACGGTTTTTGTTAGTGTTTTTGAACCATTGTAGGTCAATTTTATGAGCAAGGGGAGTTCAAGGATGAGTTTGAAGCAATTTTGGACGAGTTCCGGGCCCAGGGGACTCGACGCGTCGAAAATTTCTAGAAAGCCAAAAAGTCGAGATCAGCAGGTCTCGACGCGTCGAGCGCAAATCAACGCGACTTCGCTGAAAGTTAAAAGCGGCAAGTATTTGCCAAATGCAAAGGGTGCAAAGCTTTCCAAATTCAATTAAAAAGGGGCACTAATTCCCAAGCTATTTAAAAGGGAAATTATTCCAAACTTAAAGACGGCAACTTCTAAATTATTTAGTTAGGAAAATTCAATTTTCGCCACAGCTTTGTACGCACTATAAAATTCCACCTTCCTCAACCCTAATTCAGAATTCAGATGATCTTTGGAGACAAGAAGGAGAGAAATCAATAGCCACAAGTTATCCTGGGGATCAAGAAGAAGACTAGGGAGATTTGAGAAAATCGTCTGGTTCATTCTTATACTCTTATGATAATTTGTATTTTCTTTATTATTATTTGCTATGTATAATTTAGCCATGCTTGGCTAAATTCTTTAGAGATTCTTGGGTAAAGTGTTTATGAACCTATGTGCCTGAGCTCTTAGATTCTTTAATATATTATTATTTGGGTTTAATGCTTGTGTTGCAATTGTATTTAATCTTCTTCTTTAATATATTATTATTTGGGTTTAATAAAGAATCTCATCTTCTCTAATTGAATAAATTAGTAACTAGTACTTGATACAACCACTTCCCTGTGGATCGATAACTCGTACTCCGAGTATTATTTGTTTGCAAATATACTACGCATCAAATTGGCGCCGTTGCCGGGGAAGTGGTGTTTTAGTATTAATATTAGTGAAAACTTTATTCTAGGAGACTAATCCATATTTTTTATTTTTTATTTTTATTTTATATTAACAATTTTTTTAGTTTATGGATGGATATGAATTTCAAGGAACCATGCCACCATTCTACCATCCTTCTCATGGTTATGAGATGAGTTGGAATATGAATCAAGAATATGGAGGAATGGAACAACAATTCCCTTTCTCAAATTTTGCCAACTCAAGACAAGGATATTTTCAAGAAATTCATATCAAACATCACAACCTCAATGGTGTTCCTTTTGTGGTGGGAATCACGTGGTGGAGAATTTCTACATATTCCACGACATACTCCACCCCACCAACCATGTTCCTCAACAACCTACTCAAGAATTTTGTGCCAACATGAGTCAAGCTACTAATCAAGGAGGCACATCACCGACTTCGCAACCCTTATGGTGTTTCATATGTGGAGGACCTCATGAGGCGAAAAATTGCTTCATCTTGGACCCCAATTACCAAATTTGTGGGAAAGAGTTTAGGCAAATGTACAATAAAATAACGGAGCAAAACGCTCAAATGGATAACAAGAGAGCTCAATGGCAAGATTTGACAATTCAAGAGCCACTTCAAGATTCATTTAATGGAGAGGTTCTAGAAGAGTTGCTTTTGCCAAATGAAGGTCATGAGATTGTGAGAAATAAAAAGGATGGTGAGGACCTTGAAAATGACGATGATGAGGCTATTGAGGAGTGCATTGAGATGGAGACACCAAACTGGGGAGAAAATGTAGAGTTGCAAGGGGATGCTGATAAGGAACAACTTGAAGATGGTCAAAGTGAAGAAGAGCTCAAGAATGAGGAAATCTGTGGTAAAAATGGGGAATGTCCTTCATTAGATGACACTCCCATTAATGAGGACTTTAGAATAATTTGGGAACCGGGAGGTGTCAATGTTATTGAAAGTGGAGGCCCGCATTGGCCAATTTTCATGTCCAAAGATTCTTCCTTCTTATTTGTTCACGAAGAAGTTCCAAGATTCCCCTTACTTGCCAATGAAAAGGAAAATGAAGAAGAGAAAAGAAGTGGAGGCCACGAAAATGATCAAGTTCATGGGTACTATCTAGATCCAAAGTTTAAAAAGAAATACTTGTTTGATTTATGGATCAAGAATGGTTTTGAAGAAGGAATGAGCATGATACTTGATTTGAAGAAATGTGCAATCATGATTTTTGTGGTGGTAGAGTTGAGCTTGAAGGAATTTATCAATGACTATCACTTGGAGAAATATCTAAAATTCATAGTGGATAGGAAAAGTGGGATTTTTCTTCTCCAATCACTTGATGGCTAAAGAGGTAACGTCGAGCTAACGACGTTAAACTTAGCGTTTCATGGGAGGCACCCAATGTTATCTTTTATTGCTTTCCTATTTATTGCTTTCTAGTTGCGTCTTATTTAGTTTTTATTGCTTTCTAGTTCATTTATTTTTTTTTTTATTTCTCTTTTCTCTTGTTCTCCTTTTCTTTTGTTTTACATCAGGGACGATGCAAATTTTTAAGTGTGGGGGAGGAGTCATTAATTTGGGGATATTTTTAAAATTTTTGTTTTTGCTTGGATGACTCTTATGCTATTTTTTGGTGAATAAGTTACTTGTCTCAGCATGCAATTGCAATTACTCTCTCTTGTTGGTTTGTAGTTTGTTTGAGTGGTACTTGTTGCAATTCAATTTGTGATTGATGATTTGAGGTGTAACACATAATTGATCGATTCTCTTGCCAATAGCTTTGTTAACCACTTAATAATTGGATTAATTCTTGATCTTGTTTGTTATGCATTGCTAGTGAAGGCTTATGTGAGATTCCAGTCATGGGTGTTCTGCTAGAACTTGCCTCATTACTCCCTAAGTGATGTCTAATTTTTGCATGTTTTGAAGTGATTTAGGTCATTTTTGTTTAGCCTTAGCCTTTAAACCTGTTCCTACATATGTTTTATCATTTGTGTCCCCCGTATGCCTTTTATTTGTTTAAATAAGTGCTAAGAACTTATCCCCTCATTGTGATTATTTTTCTTTGATTTACCCCTATTATTGTACCCTTAGCCCTTGACCAAATATTTCCCTTCCACCTTGAGAGAATAGAACTTTTATCTTTATTATTTCTGTAAGAAGAGTTTTTATGGAGTTGTGCAAAAAAAAAAAAAAAAAAAAAAAAAAAAAAACAGTTAATGTTACAAATGTTCAAGTGTGGGGGTCATGAAAGTGTGGATTAAAATTATCTTGCTATATCCAAAAGAAATCCAAAGAAGGGAATCAAGGAAAAGAAGAGAAAAGAAATTTAAAAAAATTATTGAAAGTTTGCAAGTTTGGGCCCCCACTTTACCAAAGAGTTGTTTTGTTCTCAAAAGAAATTTGCTCCTTGAATTGTAATTGTCTCATCTCTTTCAAATTTTGAAAAGATAGATAATTGTGGCATTCTCTCTTTTTGATTAATTTTTCCACACCACTTTTTTGTTAGCCATCACCCGTAGCCCCATTACAAGCTAAATAAAGTCCTAGTTGATCTTAACAAGAATTCTTAGATTTGATCTAGGGGAGTATGAAGGGCAAGCCTATGGGATCTCATTCATGAGTCGTGTCTTGCATAATATCAACTGAGTATTTGTGCACACTTGATCCTCACGCTCTCTAAATTCTTGGTGCTTGGTTATTGGATTGGAAATGGGTCTCTTATGTGCCAAGCTAATTTGATTCTTGAAACTTGTTGTTTTGCAGTGAGTTGGTTGGTGGTTTGAAAGGTTGTGCAAGAGAGAGTAGGAGTAATTTGTATGTTTTGACTTGTGATTTATTTCTTGGTTTTGCTTGAGGACAAGCAAATGCTTAAGTGTGGGGGAGTTATCAAGAGACCTTTGATCCTGTTGCCAAACTCAATACAGTAAGAGTTCTGATATCACTTGCTGTGAATTGTGATTGGCCTTTATATCAGCTGGATGTAATAAAAAAAATGCATTCTTAAATGGAGAATTGGAGGAAGAAGTCTATATGGAAATTCCACCAGGTTTGAAAAAGAACTCCAATGGATGACTGGTGTGCAAACTACAAAAATCTCTTTATGGCTTGAAACAATCATGCACCTCGGGCATGGTTTGATAGGTTTGCAAAGTCTATTGTAAAATTTGGATACACTCAGTGTCAAACTAATCATACCTTGTTTGTTAAAATCTCTTCAACAGGAAAGCTGGCAATTCTCATTGTCTATGTGGATGACATAATCCTAACTGGAGATGATCCAGGTGAGATTTCAGACCTCAAGAGGTTTCTTGCATCAGAATTTGAGATCAAAGATCTAGGATTCCTCAAATACTTTCTTGGGATTGAGGTAGCTCGATCTAAGGAAGGGATTGTTATATCTCAACGAAAGTACGTCATAGATCTTCTAAACGAAACTGGAATGCTTGGAAGTAAGCCAACAGATACTCCAATGGACTCCAACTTAAAAACAAATCGGAGTGGGGAACCAATTCCAGTAGAAAGGGGGAGCTATCAAAGATTAGTGGGAAAACTAATTTATCTCTCCCACACCAGACCTGATATTGCTTTTTCTGTTAGTGTTGTGAGTCAATATATGCATAACCCTAATGAGGAGCATTTGGAAGTTGTTTATCGTATTCTAAGGTATCTCAAAATGACACCAGGTCTTGGTTTACACTTCAAAAAACATGACAACCGAGACCTAGAAGTCTACACGGATTCTAGTTGGGCTGGAGGATTGACTGATAGACGATCGATTAGTGGTGACTATACCTATGTATGGGGAAATCTAGTCATTTGACGCAGCAAAAAACAGTCAGTTGTCTCTTGGAGTAGTGCAGAATCAGAATACTGTGCACTGGCATTAGGTATATGTGAGGGGATGTGGATTAAAAGGTTGTTGAATGAGTTGAAAATTGAAGCTCCTACATCTTTCAAAATGTACAGTGATAGTCAAGCCGCCATCAGCATTTCTAAGAACCCGGTTAATCACGATAGAACAAATCATGTTGAAATAGACAGGCACTTCATTTATGAGAAGGTGAATTCGAGGATTATTGAACTCAACTACATTCCTACAAAGAAACAGATTGCCGACATACTTACGAAGGCTCTACCTAGAACAAGCTTTGAAGAATTCAATTCCAAGCTGGGCTTGTATAATATATACAACTCGGCTTGAGGGGGAGTGTGGAAATATTAGAATTGATATGTGAAAATATTAGATTGATATGCATATATTTTTAGGATTTGTAATTAGTGATGTGGATTTGATTCTTTCCTAGTTTAGTGATCCTTTTATTTACTTTACCTGATTATAGGGTTCTCTTCTCTATAATCAATCTCTTCTCTATAATCATTTTTCAACTCAAATGGGTCTATTTTGAGAATCAATATCTCATTCACACATTATCCGTTTTGAACGTATAATATATTATAAATTTCGCGGGTTAAAGCCACAAAAAGACGGCCAGCAACGCGGGCCAGGCCCTAAACAAAATAAATAAATATATAACAGTAACATTTTAAAAAATATAATTTTGCTTTACATTTTTAAATACAAAAAAGTTAATATTATTTGTAGAGTTTACTTATTTTTTTGAACTTTGAATTCATATTAATTTTTAGTTGGATTGCAAATTCACAATGTTAATATTTGTAGATTTAATTTTACTTATTTTTGTGAACTTTGAATTCAAAAAATAAAAATAAAAAAAAATACAGGGCCCGCCAACCCGCGTGGGACGGGCTAGGGTTGGTGGGCCCTAGCCTGCGGGCTTGGTGGGTTGGTCCGCAAAACCCCACTATTTTGATTTTTGACAAATTTTACATGTGCATCCCTTGAAAAAATGATTTCCCAAAAAAATGGAAGTCATTTTCCCCCAAAACATACATTTTTTCCTTTGACTAAGGCATCATTTTCCATTGATCGACTTCATTTTTCCCATTTTTCCAAACACTAGAAACGCGGAAAACATTTTCCAGAAGTCATTATTTCTCGTGTTTCCAAGCGCACACTTAGAAGTGCAACCATTTACACTAAATAGTGCAAGTAATTTACCTTTCATATTGGTGCACTTTATAATAAAATTAGGTGCACATAATATTATTGTTGTTCGGTGTACATTATATTGTTGAACATTTACTTTTAATAAATTTTACTATCACTATTGTCGTTGCACTCTATGAAATTGTTACTAGCACTTTTAACACAATTTACTTGCAATTCAAAGTTTGAATATTTACAAAAATACTACAATGTTTTGTATAAATTGCTTGTTGATCCGTTAGATATTTTAAAATGGACGGCTATGATTTGTTCCTAGTTTTCTCATGCTTGTCCGTTCTCATTGATTTACAGCCGTTGATCTACGCTCATCCAACAGTCCAGATGTGTCGACACCACCGCACGAAAGGAGATTGCTGCATCTGATCTATTATATATACACACTGAGGCGGAGGGTGTGTGTGTGTGGGGGGGGGGGGGGAGGTGGGTTGTAAAAAGGTGCTGAGAATCTCTTAGTATATATGGCCAAAGCAAAAGACAAGGTGATACATGCACATGTGGACAAGGAGGCCATTGAAAGAGCTGAACTACCTGCGTAAATAGTTCCTTCCTGCAGGAAAAGTTTACCCTTCGCTTTATCCCACAATTTTAACTGTCTGCAATTGTCCATGTCAGCAGCATTCAGAATATTCAAATTCAAAACATCAGAAAAAGAAAAAAAAAAAAGTAAATATAGTAAGGCTGAAGGCCGCTTTGGTTATTCCTTTGTCAATAAAACCACCTCAGCTCAGCCTGTTTTCCTTCTTGCCCATTAAGCTTAGAGAGTTATAACCTTAAATAGGAAAATGAGTCAAATTTGTAACTTTGTGATTAATAAATTAACCGTTTGACCAACTTAATTGACCGGAGTTATTCCCTATAATTTTATTATAACTTTTGATATAATTGTAAGTGTTGTCCTAACACGTGATATATGCATGCATAAACACTTTTATTTAGATAATATGCTGTAATACATGAATATCATGTTACAGTATCACTATTCACTAACTGAGCATCCTCAATAGTTGTGCTTTTTGAAGAGTTTTTGCATGTGTGATTAGGAAAGAGAAAATGAGAGCGAAATTTTTTTTTTTTTAAAAGAATAAAGATTTAGCTGGGCGGGAGATTTACGCCTCACGCGAGGCAGCGTGGCTTTTATTTCTTTCTTGGTAGGACTTACATATCTGACAAAAATAAGCTCATTCAGCAAATATCCCAAAACTTCTCTCTTCTCACTCTCTCTCATTCACATAAACTTAGATCTCCTCAAAAATTGAGCAAACTCCACTGATGGAGATACTCTTTGATTATCTTATCATGTTACAATATCACTATTCATTAGCTAGGCCACGTCACTTGAAAATTACTATACAGTATATATGCATGTGTAGAAAAGTTAAAAATAATCACAACCCACATATAGGAGCAACCTAGTTAATGGTGCAGTCAGGAATTTGTCTTTTGCATTAGCATTATATATACTCCATATGCATATAGCATCCGTGACAACAACACCTTTGTCACAAAAATGAAGATGGATGGATAAAATATGATTTTCGTATCAGAAGATCACGAATTTAATACATGGTATTGATCTTTTTTAGTGTATTTTATATTTTTTTTTTGGTGTAGTTTATCAGTTATTATACAAAAGCGCGTTTTTTTGATTGAGCCTGTGGCACAAAGATCTTTCTAGTGTAATTTATCTTTAATTTCTTATATAGGTTGCCGGCTATGCAAGATTTACTCAATATATATACACCCTCAAACAGTGATGGCATATAATGATTGCATTGTGAATTTCTCGCGTAACCAACAAATAAATAAAAAAATCTCGCACACTCTTAGAAATGCATGGGTAATTTTATGCTTCCACAAATATATACCAACACAAATAAAGTCAAATTAATCTCTAAATCAGCAGAACTAGCAAACTAGCATATGATCGTGACTTTAATTGCGAGATAGAAACTAGAAAAAAAAAAAAAAATGTGTGCTGCTGAGTAATCATTTAAATCTACAACCTATATATTCATCTCTCTCAAAAAAAAGAAAAAAAATCAGTTTTCTTTATCAGCCATTTAGTAAAATAGCTGCAGTCACATATATATATAACTTAAACCCAAGACATCAGATTAAGATAAAATTAATATGTTGTCCCAAAATTTTAATTGCAAGAATTGATACCAAATCTATAAAAGTAAAGAATATCAAGTATCTCAAGATATCGGATTTGCTTCTCCCAAAATGTTGAGTCCCCAATTTCAAAGGGGACACACCCCGGCCCGACAAGCGTTCAGTAGGATGTAATCACAATGACTCAATGACTCAGTAGATCGAAATGGTCAAATGTCGATGCGCACAAGGGATCTGCCCACTTTAAGCATAATCCCCACATTGCTGCCTCCAAGGTTCGAACCTTGGTCTGTTCTCCCAAATACAGCCTATTGAACCATTGAGTTAAGCCCGTGTGGGCAAGATATCACATTTGCTAGTTACAGGGCGTTTGGTTAGAGAGGGGGAATTACGTGGGAAAGGAATTGCAATTCCATGGGGATGAATTACTGAGAATAAAGTGTGAATTTAAATTCCAGTGTTTGGTTTACAGGAATAGAATTATTGGGGATTTCAATTTCAATGTTTGGTATACATGGGAATTGAAAGGGAATAAGTAGTATAAAGTCCAAAATGTACATTTTTGTTGTGAGGCATTAATTTTAGGTTAAAAAAGGGAGGGGTAATTTTGACTCATCGCTATCTTTTTTTCTTCCTAAAATCTCAGGAGTACAGGGCGTTTGGTTGAAGGGAATTTAAATTCCATTCCCACTTAATTCTCACATAATTCCAAAGGCCATAAAATTCCCTTGTTTGGTTGAAAGGAATTGCAATTCAATGGAATTGCAATTCCCCCATTTTCATGGAATTAAAATCACATGTCCCCCTGGGATTTTAATTCCTGGGATTTTAGGAGAAAAAAAGATAGTGACGAGTCAAAATTATCCCTTCTTTTTTAACCTAAAATTAATGTCTAACAACAACAATGGACATTTTTTACTTTATACTACTTATTCCCTTTCAATTCCCATGTATACCAAACATTGGAATTGAAATTCCCAGTAATTTCATTTCTGTAAACCAAACACTGGAATTTAAATTCTCACTATATTTCCAGTAATTCATCTCCTATGGAATTGCAATTCTTTTCCCACGTAATTCCCCCTCTCCAACCAAACGCCCTGTTAGGGTTTAGTGTGTAATACAGATCAAGGGTGATAAACTACCTATTCTTCCAAGTAGTAAACTTAATATTGGGTTGTATTCCATTATTATCTCCCTCCCCCTACCCATGAAATATACTAAAATAAAATACTGAATCTAACTAGCTATATACTACATTCCATTCAGTCATCAATCATATACATGTGAATTACTCATTTCACCACGTACTACTTATCACATTTCATTTTTCTCTTTATCCGGTGATTCCGGTCAAATATCAAATGATATATAAAAGAATATGAATAAAAGATACATAAAGAATTCGTTGTTTACTTGATCATATCTCAGTTTTTCATTTCTTCAACTTCCCATTTCTCCAATTTTTTGGGATTGAAATATGGATATATTGTTCATGTCTTTCTCCATTTCTCCACATTTGGAGAATTAGTTAAATGGGGATTCTCCAAATTCTATAAATAAAAAAATAAAGAACAATTTCAATTTAAAAAAATGATTTTAGTAAATTTTCCATTTCTCTATTTTTTATTTTTTTTTGAAAAATGACTTATTTCTCCCGTCACTAAAGGGCAACACTCTAATTTTTTTTTTTCCCTTGGGAAACTTGGGAGAGTGCAAGATAGCTGGCAGTGGCACATGCACAGAATGTACTGTTTGAGCAATAATGTAATAAAAGCTTAATTCTAGCTTAGCTTCTTCATATTTTACATTTCAGTAAATTCAAGAATGAAGCTTAATGAGAATCAAGCATTTAGTTGTCCATAATAGCTTCAATAAAAGAAAATAAAAAACTAAAATTTTGGCACTGTAGGAGTGAGCCTATTTGGCTGCTGGCTAGTCACAGACTCACGTACTGTAGTGGTCCATTAATTTTTGAAAAAAAAAAAAAAAAAAAAAAAAAAAAACTATAGAGAAAAAAAGAAGTAGAAATGATGTTTTTCTACATGCAGTAAGAAATTAAAGTAATTAACATAATAGAGGAAAGGCTGCTTGCCTTGTGATATTGCCAATGTAGCTTTTTGTCATCATGTCTCCTCCAACATTCAGTCTGGGCTGCCCCCAATATAATTCTCCCCTCTTAATTTCCTCTGATCTGACAATTCACAAGATCTTGAAACTTCAATCCCAGGCCAGGCCGCTAGCTTCAAATCGTCAGAAAATTAATTTAATTTCTACCATGCAACATGAGATGAGATGAGAATTGAAGAACAATCTTAATTATCTGATGATCATCATCTATGTATCAAAACTACATCTATCCACTTTCTTGCTTGCTTTTTTTAAAGCTAGCTTTGTTTATTAATGGTTGCCGTACTGGTTCAAACCCACGGTTGAAGCAGAAGCGAAATTGGCTAACTCGTTCTGCTGCAAAAAGGGTCTGTTCTGATCATGGCTCCCACCCACGCCCAGGAAATCTCTGGTCAAACTCCCGTCAACTCCTTCGCTTCCGCCTAGACCGCTCACCTGTTTTCCCTTGTTTTGCATCATCAACAGCAATCCATTGTTATTGTTGTTGTTCATTTGATCGTTAACGGACAGTAATCCTGTCGAGGTTGATGAGTTTCCGTTTCCGAGGATGTTTTGGTGATGATGATGCTGGACTTTATTCCTCGCGTTATTATTGTAGTTGTCTAGCGTGGACAAGGTCGACCCCGTCAGCCCGAACCCGTTCCCGAACAGCGCCGAGTTCCCGCTCCTCGTCGACCCCATTTGCGCCGCCTTCTGCAGCAGCGCCGTTGCCGACATGTGCGCCGCCGGAGGCGGCGTCGCTTCCGCCTGGTTGTAGTACAACGAATTCATGGCTTCGGATATAATATTCCCTTTGTGCTCCTCCTCCTTCAGCACGGCCGTAGACGAGGACGCGCTGCCGCCGCCGCCGCTCCACATGAGGAGCTCTTGCGGCAAGGTGGCCGCCGTGGACGCCGCCGCCTGCGGAGGCACCAGGAACTCACCGTTCGCGTTGCTGAGATGATGATGGTCGGAATTGGCGGCGTCGAGCCAGAGGGGTAATCTTGGTTTTTGGCCGTCCAAAGTGAGTTGACTCGCCGGGTCAAACCCGCCCCCCATTAAGTCGTGATGCGGCGGCCGGAAGACGTGCGAACCGAACTGAGGGTGCTGGAGGGCCGACGTGGAGAGTCCGGCGTTTAGCAGTTCGTGTCGGAAGTTGAGATTGGGCGGCGGAAGTGAAGTGAACCTCGCGCTCTCTTCCGCTAATGCATCGCAGAATGCTCTGTGTGTGATAAAACTGTCCTTTCTGCACTTGCCATTATAATCAGTTGCATTAAAGTCACATACAAGTAATAAATACATATATATATCTAGCATTTAATTCTCTCCTAAATCATTTGCAATAAATTCAACCATCTATTCATATGTATATATACATATATAAATTCTTGCATCCTCGATCTCCATGTTCCAAGTTTTTTAAAAACTCTAAATTTCCAAAAAAGTTAAACCTTAAATTTCTGTCTACTTTTTTGAATAGTCAGAAAAAGTAGTGGACCGTACCAAAATGGTAAGATTACTAGGGTTTGGTTGGGATTAATCTCGGATTTTAGTGAGAAATTAAGGTTAGACTTATACGTAGGATTAGACTATAAGATGAATCTTTGGTTGATGATGATGAGAATTGAGAATTGAGAATTGAATTGAAGTAGTAGTATGTATATATGTATGTATATATATACCTGGAGAAGAGAGTTCCACAGTCACATTTATACTCTCTAGTTCCACAAATCTTGCTATGGGCTTTCCAATCAGACTGGACAGCATATTTCTTGGAACACTTATCACACTTCCACTTCTTCTCCCCATGCTTCCTGCTATAGTGTTTCTTGATCCCTGTGAGGTCTCCCAGAGCTCTGGAAGGGTCATGGTGGACACAGCTCTTCTCTGGGCATATGTACACCTTCTTCACCACTTCCTGCTTGCTTCTCTGCTTCAGCTTCCATGGCAGGTTGTGCCCTCTCCTGTGGAGTTGCAGGTTCTGGTCTCTCTGGAAACCCTTGTTGCAGATTTCACACACGAATCGGTTCGTCGCCATCAGGGACTTTGGTGACATGGCTATCACTTCTGCATCTGGATCTGTACGTATATATAAAAACACAACTTAATTCACTTGTTTAAGCTATATATATGTACTTGATGATGAGAAAAATAAGGGTTTTTAATTTGAGGCCAGGCTTGCCTGGATTTCCTGGGAGGTTTCTCTTTCTCTTGGCTGGATTTGGATTAGGGTTTGGATTGGGGTTGTTAGGGTTTGGATCTTGAATGAAGCCTCTAATGGAGGATGTGAGAGAAGAGAGGGCATCATCCGCCATCATTTTTACTTTTAATTTGCAGCCTAGCTAGCTAGCTTCAATTCTTCACAGAGATAGATATGAAACAACAACAAAAGATATATAGATTTGCTGAAAACAGCTAAATCCCACAAATATATTCTCACTTCAATCTAAACACAAACATGAAACCACAACAACAACAACAACATAAGGTAGAAGAATTAAGAAAGAGAATTTGGTTTCATATGCATGACTCCATCCAATCCAAACTCATTCTTCTAACATACACACATCTCTCTCTCTCTCTCTCTCTCTCTCTCTCTCTCTCTCTAGCTCTATACTTATTATCTCTCTTGTTTGAATCTTCACAGCAGCAAAAGAACAGAATACTACTAGCTACTTCCCTTGGCTACCATGGCAGCTGACAATATAATTAAGAAAGAAATGAAATGAAATTAAAGAAAGAAAAAGAGAATTGAATATATTATTGTCTCTCCTCAGCTTCTCTTTCTCTCTCTGAATATCTCTATCAATGTCCTTCTCTATTATATTAATATATCATATTCCTATTCTCACACGGCTTTTCTCTCTCAAGTCGGTCGCCATAAGACTCAAGTGGACCACTTCTTGCCCCCAGCGACCTGTGTATATGCACACACTAATATATTCTTCTTCTCTATATTATTCTAATTAATTATTATTTTCTACTTATTGCATGCTTAGTTTATACATTTTCTTGCTTATACTATATGCATAATTCAATTCTTTTGGTGCTTCTCAAATGCTACAAACCTAGTGAGAGAAGTTCAATTCAATTCTCATAGCCATCTAATCTATTAAGCTTATACATATACCTAAATTTTTAATTGAGACCGAACACATTCTTCGATTTGGTATATATCCACATGTTACTTGTGGCTTGTAATCAATCAGCCCAACAGGTCTACACACATAAGAGGGTGTGTTGAGCATCTTTGGTATATATAAATAATAAATGTAACGTCCAACTTAAATTTTTAAAGTTGAAGTAAATATATTCTTCAATTTAATCGGCACAAAAGTTACTTCCGTATAAATATGTTGTAGTTTCTCTATAAATATGTTTCATCACTTCTTTCGAAATAACTCTTTTATTGCATGAAGTGTAAATGATGAGGGTCTCGGTTAAAAACTTAAATTCTATCTCCTCAAATATTGTGAAAAAAAAATAAATAAAAAAGCTGCATAACTTTATAAGATTCAATAAAGCTCCTTTAATTTCTTTGTGTATCACTTTTGTATGGCATAGTAAAGTGAGGGAGGTTGAGCTTAAACTTGTCGCACTCTCACTCCATTATATATATGCATATATATATAAATATTATATCTATATAAATGTGCATGACAACCTAGCTTTATCATAGTACTCTCCCCATTACATGCAACAACGTAAATAAAAGCTAAAGGACACAGAATCAAATATTGTATCTCAAAAGGAATTTTGATATGTGTATGTATGGGGGAAGGGAAAAAGAGAAAGACTATCGCCTTTACAGCCATTACAAAGGGTTAAAATGATTATGCCATTATTGCCTATGGACCTCGATGCCCTACAAATGGTAAAACCCTAAATATACGTACAGTACATATATATATATATATATATATATATATATATATATATATATATATATTATAATAATAATATATATTTATGTATATATGTATATATGTATCTCTATCTATACGGTGCCGTCCCGTGAAGTCCTGTCTGTGGATTGGATTCAGTGAGAGGATTAGGTGGGTGAATTGGGGGCCACCACCTCCCAAGTTTTTCACATACATAAGTACGATTCATTTATTACATTTACACTATATTTACCTCTATTTTAGAAACCTTGTTAATTTTTATTGTTTTTTTTTTTTAAATTATGTGCTCATGATTCAAAAATTTAACAATGGACCACAACCTAGGATACCTCGTAACAAGGTGAATTGGGAGGTGTTTTTGTACAATCTCATATCGATTTTGTAAGAAAGCATAATGATATACTTAATTTTAAGAGGTTTTTTCACTTATCGATCGCATTAGTCTTTTAAGATAAGTTATTCATTTGGGTTTAGGTATCTAACAGGTCTTTTTTTTTTTTTTTTTTTTTTTTTTTGATCGGTTCTTGTAAGTAAAAATAAATGAGGCCCTACCAAAAGTATAAATACAATCTTTTAAAATCAAATCATAAGAGTCGGTAATTTATATCATACACCACGGCGCGCGTTGCATTATACGCCCAGATGCAAAACGACGTCGTTTCAATTTTTTTTTTTTTTTTTTTAAATTTTCCGCCCCAGTGTTTGGCAGCTAATTTTTTTTTAAAAAAAAAACCCATGTTCAAAAATGTACATAATGTTATACATGAATGTACATAATTGTATACATGAATGTACATAGTTATATAACAAAATATACATACTGTTTTTAAAAGATAATACACATAATCTAACATAATACATAATAAACATAAACTTTTAACCTAATACACATCAACTCTTAACATAATACACAAAAATTCCTGATTCGGATGTACATAATTGTATAAAAAAATATACATAATTGTATAAAAAATATACATAATTGTATGAACAAATATACATAATTGTATGAACAAATATACATAATCACAGCAACTTCCTACCACGCCTCCCAAAACGACGTCGTTTTGGGAGGCGCGCGGCACACAGTGCTACGTGCGCCGTGGTGTAGGGTATAACGATTGATAAGAGTCCTACTAACCTACTATCTCCAAAGTCCAAACAAATAGAAAAATTATAAAAAATAAAAAATAAAAAAATAAAAAGCATCTTGAAATTACCTGGCTAGTGACTACCTGGGCTACTGCTACTGTTTGAAATGCAAGTAGAACGATCTGTTAAGGGGAAGAATCAATTTCTTAAGCGGTATTGATGGTGAACTAGTAAATGGTACATGTTTCAAGTTATCTTTGCAGATTCAGGGCTTGAGACATCTCGGAGAAATAGAACAGTTGCCATGCGTCATGCTCAATTAATTAGGTCCTAATTATTAGGAGAGAGAAGTGATTTGGAAAAAAACTTATAGTTCCAAAATTAATTGTAGATTTTTTTATTTCTCTAAAAATTGAGGCCCTGTGCTCTTGGGCATTTTGCACACCCCAAAATCCGGCCCTAATATCTAATATTGGTACTTTCATTGAGAGGTGTGTAGCAAGAAATAGTTACCTAAAAGAGGGTTATCGGTACCAATAAAAGATTCAAAGAAAAAGTTATCCAGAATGTGAGTTTTTTGCCCGTTGGAACCCGCTAGAGCATAAATATGATTACAAAAAGATTACTTGATACTTGATTAGGTATAAAGAAAATCAAAAGGAGTCTAGAGTGAGAGTCATAGTGATACAATCTGACATCGACTCTCACTTATTGGACAAATCTTTTGAAGCGAACTTTAATTTTCACTTGGACCAATATATAATGAATTACAACATTTCTATACATACATAAACTAGATGTGTGTTTTATACAAGAAGGAACTAATTTGGGGGTTTTGACTTTTGATTATGTAAAAGGTAACTATTTACTAACATACTCCACGATAATCAAATAAACTAATTAAACATATTTTTTGTTGGAGAAAAACTAATTAAACTACATATAACATTAACTTTTACTTGTGAAATTTAAACTTTCGTTAGTAGTAAACGGGACATTAAAATATATAAGCTATTGGAAGCAAATCCGTATGGAAAATATCTGAACTGGAGAGTGAAGAATTTAAAAAGGGTACGGCGGGACGATCCCGAACGAATCAGTCTAACAGTTAACTTAATAATTACAAGATTTTATATTCAACTCTTAATGGAAACTGTTACTTAAAAAAAAAAAAAAAAAAAAAAAAAAAAATCTTAACGGAAACGGTGTATTAACATTTTTCATTTGAATCGGTAGACAATCTAGGCCGTTGTTACGATGTACCTCATTGTCCTCTTTTGTCCGTGAATTTCAACCAAAACGCATGTTCAGCGCAAATTATGCCCTGGAAACGTGTTCACCATTCATGGTAAATTCATAATCTCATAAAAGAAAATTCATAATTTCATAACTGCACAATCATAAATCCATGCATGCACATTCATAATTTATGAATGTTGAAGAAACTTGCGCAAAAAGGAAGTGAAATTGCGAAATGTGAAAATGGAAGAAGAAAATTCACGCAATTAATTAAGAAAAAGAAAAAAAAAAAAGATAACAATGCACTGTTATCGTTAGGACCGTGTTCACCATTGCATATTCAGATGACAAAACATGTAAAACGTTACAACAGTTAGTACTGAGTCCAACATTGCAATAACGATGAATTGAAATGAATTTTGTTGGTTTACGCTGACAATACGAAAACGAGGTGACTGTTACTGCTTCGTATGTCAACTAGTCCACGAGACGCATAACACTGACGACACATTCACATTTCTCTAGAAATTCGTTCTCTACCCCCACCCCTCCCCACACCCCGAAACCCCTCCCTGAAGGGCAGCAAAACAGTCAGCAGCACGTAGAATAGTGACAATTCCCTCATAGGCCCAACAACATAGAGGAGAGGATCTCTTACCAATTCTCCATTCCAATTTAAGTCTAAAGTATAAAATATCATTAAATTTCAAGGGTTTTTTTTGTATAATAAAGTATCAGTATGTGCTTTTTGTATGAGTACAATCATATATAATGTTTACTTGTATTAGGTAATATAAGAGAATACATCAGTGCTAAAAATCTTCGATTTTCTGACCACTTTTTTGATCACCCAGAAAAATGATTGAAAAAAGTAATATTTTTTTAATTTTTCGTCAAATGATTATGGTGGACGGAAATAGGTCGATGTGCATTTGATAGTATCCAAAATAACATAAATAGTAAGTTCAATATTGTCTTAGGGTTTGTTTGCATTTGAAACATGTTGTTGGCCATAAGTATAAGAAAATACAATTACATATTTACTATCAGTTATAACTCTCAATATAATAATAAATGTTCAGTACTGATAACATAATGTATACGAAAATATCAATGTAGTTAAGGGATTAAAAGTGAAATAAAATCTATGAAGGGAATATGTACAAAAGGTGGGGTGACTAAGAATCTTTTTTTCTTTATTTCTTTCTGTTTTGGGGATGAATTGGTCAGAAAAAAAGATTGGTCCCCTAGTGTTATAATCACACCAAGGTTGTCGTGAACGAACAATGTTGCAAACGTTACGGTTTGCTAATTCTTCACATTTCTTTCAGTTGCTTTCATCCTTGAAATTTTCCTCACATAAAACAAATTCCTTTGTTTTAACCTTTGTTTGCGTGTTTGGGTTTAGTGAAGTCGTGTTTCCTGTTTCCATCTTGTTTCTACTTTCCTTTTACATGCAATAATTCATTATATATTGTCTCTTAATTAGACCCGTATATAGCTCAAAACTTTTCTCTCTTTTTAATTTTATACCAATATAACTATAATCATACGATTACAACTTATTCCCACCAAATATATGAAAGTATCACTACCAAAAAAACACACCCAATTTGAAAGGTGTCAAACCACCGACACTAGATAAATGTTGAGTTTGTCTCATATAGGATTAAAAATATGAGTTTGTAATAGGAGTGAAGCAGTTTAGGTAGACTCATTGTACATGGATTAGATGCTTATAAATACGTTTTGTATGCTGAGTTGTTGAATCACCACTATCACCATCACAATTTAATAAAAGAATAATTTTACTCCGTGGACGTAGGCACATTAACGAACAGCGTAAATCTTGTTTTCTTTACTTTCTGTCATTATTATTGTTTATTGTTCTTTTTAATCTCAACAATAAAGAATACAATACCGTACTTCATTGCCCTCACATCCAAGGGAAATGCAACTTTTAATTCTAGTAGTCATGATATATAGATTTAGCCTTTCAATTATTGACATTATATGGTAAATTACTAAATTTAATTAGTCCATATGTCCTTAGCTTCTTAAATGTTGGGTGTAGGCCCAGGAGTCGTCAAATCAGCATCTTGCTTTCGAAACATAGTGTTGGCTGCTACGCAAGTATAAGAAAATAAAGTTAAACATTCGCTACTCATTATAACATTTAGCATAGTGATAAGCGTTTAACCACGAGCGTAGAAATTTGTGTCTTCAATTTGTTATTAGCTATAGTTTTTAGAATGGTAATAAATGCTTCATATTAACAGTAAAATAACGAATTTGAGCCCCATAAGGGGTGGCTAAGCGGATAGAATATGATTCTTGTATTTGAATAGTCATGAGTTTAGTTCTTTCTAGCTAACACTCTTTCGGTCAAGCTATCTAATTAATTAAACCCGTTGTAAGCTATTACATAGGAACATGTTACGTTTTACCTCATCATGCACACCTTTGAATAATAACTCACCCAAAAGAAAATGACAAGCTTGGTCATTAAGGTTTTAATAAAACCCTAAGAACTAAACCTACCCTAACACCCAAAATTAAAAGATTATATATATATATATATATATATATATATATATATATATATATATATATATGGATGCACTCAGGTGCGAATAAGTGCCCAGGAAGGAATATGCGAACGAATCAGCGCGCGACACGTGTCCAGAACTAATAGCTTAAAAAAAACACGGTGGTATTTTCGTAAATAATTGAACATCGACGTGCAAGTAAAATCGCTTAAAGGTGCACCTACTTTCACCTATAAGTGCATGTAATTTTGCCTTGTTAGCATTCACTTCCAGCAAACATTCATGCATTTGGATGTGCTTATAACTATAGGTGCAACTATTTATAACTATAGGTGCAACTACTTATAACTATAGGTGCACCTACTTTCACCTATAAGTGCATGTAATTTTGCCTTGATCTGAGTTCAGTGGCTAGTAATACCCCTGAAAACCACCCGCAAACATTCATGCACCTAGGTGCAACTACTTATAACTATGTGTGCAACTACTTAGAACTATAGGTGCAACTACTTATAACTATAGGTGCAACTACTTATAACTATAGGTGCACTTAGTATTGATACTCGGTGTAAATTTTTACTTGCACCTATAATACGTTTTACATGCACTTGTAATACATTTTACTTGCACTTAGATGTTCAATTATTTACGAAAATGCCACCGCGATTTTTTTAAAAAAATCAGTGTTTCTCATCCATCAGACCTGGACACGTGGACGGACAGAATCCATTCCTATTTCGCTCCTGGGCGAAGCATTCGCACCTGAGTGCGATTATATATATATATATATATATATATATATATATATATATATATATATATATATATATATATATATATATATATATAATATACACTACATTCCTTGACAAAGGAGTACTAAAATCGTCATTTTCCCAAAGTACTAAATCATCACGCATGTATGAATTGAACTATATACCCTTAATTTGGCTCAGCCATAACTTATAAGCTGTAGTTTTGTGTGTGGATGTATATAGGGGTAGGGAGTGGGGAGGGGTGAGGGGGAATGTACCAAAATCAAAATCAAAATAAAAGTTACTGAGAATTAAGGTCACGAGCATGTACATATGACACCATAGTTTGCACATGATGTCTTGCTTTTAGCTGTTTTTCGCAGCTAAGCTGACCAGCAGGTGTCTCCTCTTTTTTTTTTTTTTTTTTTTTTTTTTTTTTTTTTTTTTTTTTTTTGAGAAACAATAAGAAAAAGATGGTACGTACATGAAAGAGGCTAGGGAATATAGAATATTGTACTCATCAACCACTTTTGGCCATAAGCTATCGGAGCTTAGCATTTTGAAAGACACATATTTTGGGAATCTTGAAGAATGTAGAGATACCCAACAAACTCACCTAATCATCTCTCTTTTATATAGATATATTAATTAATATTAATATTAATTATTTGAAATGAATTGAATGTTTCTTGAAGCCAAAATCGTCCAACAATTCTCTTGGGAACCAAATTTATTATTACACTCAATCCCATGATTTATGTTTTTGTGTTCCGCAAAACACGGGTGGCCTTGACATTCCACCTAGGGAGAAAACCAACTCTGATCTGCTATCTCAAGTACTCCCTCACTTCCCAAAATAATCTTTAAAAAAAAGAACTATTGCATTCATCGCAGGAACAAATTTCAAAGAACGGAAAAAAGGATGCACTATTACAGAAATACATTACGGCGTGACCATTTAACGTCGGATTTTAAAAAATCCGACGTTAAATATTTAAAATTATTTTTTATTTTTTTAAAAAAATACATATGACGTCGGTTATAACAAATAACCGACGTTATATATAATCGAAATTATAAAAAAAAAAGTAAAATAGTTACGACGTCGGCCGACGTAATTGTCCGACGTTATAAACTAGTTAAAAAAATAAAATTTAAATAACATACGACGTCGGCTAATTAATTAGCCGACGTCGTATGCTATTTAAATAAAAAAAATAAGTATTAAAATAACATACGGCGTCGGCTATTTAATTAGCCGACGCCGTATACTGAATAAAAAAATGAAATTTAAATAACATACGACGTCGGCTAATTAATTAGCCGACGTCGTATGCTATTTAAATAAAAAAAGTATTAAAATAACATACGGCGTCGGCTAATTAATTAGCCGACACCGTATACTGAATAAAAAAAATATATGGTATACGACGTCGGCTAAGTATATAGCCGACGTCGGCTAAGTATATAGCCGACATCGTATATTTGTTAAATACACTCCATGTCCTAATCTGACGCTAATATACCGATTGCAATACAAAAAAAAAAAAAAAAAAAAAAAAAAAAAAAAAAAAAAAAAACCTCATCTTCATCTTCATCACCACACCTCCTCACCGCCACACCGCCACACCACCGTGTATCGTCGCCAGCCGCCGCCGCCACAGATCGGACGCTGTGTCGTCGAACGCCGCCGCTCGTGTCTCGCTGCCACAGCTCAGACGTCGCTGCCAGGGTACGTAAATATATATATATATATATATATATATATATATATATATATATATATATATATATATATATATGTGTGTGTGTGTGTGTGTGTGTGTGTGTGTGTGTGTGGGTGTGTGTGTGGGTGTGTGTGTGTGTGTGTATTTAATTATTTATTTAATATTTAATTAGTTTTTTATATATTTTGAATTTTATAAATTATTATTGTGTATATTTTGAAATTTTAGGAATAATTGTGTATATATTTTTAATTTTATAAGTTATTGGGTAAATTATGAATTGTTGTGTGTATTGTGGAATTTTATGAAATATTGTTTATATATTTTTAATGTTTAGAAATTGTTATATATAAATGAGATGGCGAGAGTAGTAGTTTAGTTATTTAGGTGAAGAAAGATTGAGCTAAAGAATTTGACAATTTCTTTTATGAGATGACTTATAAATTTTAGTTTTACCTAATTTGAGCTAAATAATTATGAGATGACTTATAAATTGCCTTAGAACCTAATTACTAATTAAAATGGAAAAGATAAACCCTTTGTGAAATAGAAATGGAATTGTGTTGATATTTGAAAATTTAGGATTTATTTTGTATATATATGTTGAAATTTAAGAATTAGTGTAGTTGTTGTAGTAGTTATTATTATAGAAATTTGTTAAAATAGTGTTAACAAATGTTTAACTAGGGTTATTATTATTTTAGATTGGCTTGTGATGGATAAAAGTTGGATGAAAGCTAATTGACTTAGTCAGGAATATGAAGATGGAGTTAGAAATTTTTTACAGTTTGCAAAGAATAACCTTCTGAATAGTAATAAGAGGTTTTTATGTCCTTGTACGAAATGTTGTAATCAGAAAAGGTTAGGTGAAGAGGACATACATTGTAACACCCCCGATTTTCAACAACTTTTAAAACCAATTAAAGCTTAGAAAAGGGATAAAGTCTACTCATTAAGATTAAACAAGGCGGAAGCTAACTAAACAAACCGGAAGGTGCTATGCCACACCTATAACAAACATAGGTGCACAGGCAGATACTACAACTACAGCAGCTTAACAATTCCACTACTTAGGCTCACAGGCCTCAACAACTATTAAAGGAAGTGATTAAACAATCTACAGGCCACTAGCGCGCTCTCCAAAGCTACCCAACCTGTAAAGCAACAATAAGAAATGGGACGACGCCCGGTCAGCGAATAATGCTGGTAACCCACCAATACCTGTTAAGTATCATACATAGATAAGATATATATACAAAATCATTTGCGAAACGGGATATAGTATATATCAATTTCAAAAGTCGAGATAGAGATCAACACAAGACTTTATGCATTCACAATAACGATAAGGGAACACATCCCAAGACACCAAGTAACAATAACGACTCACAAGAACGGCACAAGGCATAATCTACCCTCACACAGTAGATTGATACCCGACATGCATAACACAAGAGAATAAGGACACAACCATTGGCAACACATGCCTTTGTGACAACACATGTCACAAAATAGAGAATCACACACAATGGCTACACAAGCCTTCGTGACATCACCCATCACGAATTGAGATGCCTTCCTTATGCCCGGTTCCAACCTTATGGTTACCCCCAACCTATAGCTAGTTCCAACCATTACCTCCAGAACCCCTGTACTTCTGAGTCCAACCTTTTCCTTCCTGAGACCGTCGTCCCCCACCAACAACCACCAACAAGACCACCGATTCATAGTACACAAGGTACCGATCACACACACGACAACACATGCCACCCAAGAAATACGTGAACCCATCACTCAGGTCAGAAACTCCATAATCGCGTCATGGCCACCACGAGGACCACTGCCATACCTTGGGTGACTAATGTCTCATACCATTAATCGTGCAATCCAGGTACAGCCACACACACCACCCCACAACAGGAATCAATCAACGGATCACAACGAAGATATGAAACCATACTCAATCAAGGAATGGATCACAGTCCAACAACAACGATGGTTAACACAAGTCATCATCCACAATAAGAAAGGACAAACAACACACACGCTAGCATTTAAACACCGAACTAGCATGCTTATCAAATGGGTAAACCAAACATAGTTCCGAAGAACACACAAGACTCATCACGGTTCAACGAATCACAATGTTGAACACTTAGCACGATTCAAGACACCAAAACCTACATGGATTCCTACCATATAGTACTAGACATACGAAACATCAAGAAGACGCTCAAATAGTTCCACGAAAAAACATCGGGAAGTCAAAAGACCAAATACCGAGTCAAAAGAATCACGGGGAACAAATCCCCCAACAACCACATAACGTTCCCCGCGGGTGGGGCCACGGGTGGACCACCACCCGTGGGAACCCTTCGTCTCACGAGTGTGTACCCCGCGGGTGGGGCGGCGGGTGGAGCTCTACCCGCCATTCCGCCCCCGGGTACATACCTGCACAACAAATAATCCCTTTAGGGATTTTCAACACCAAGCTCAAATCCAAGTCCAAAACATGCCAAAACTCACCAAATACAACAAATGACTTGAATCAAAGGAATAGCCAAGCAATGGCATACAAGAACCCTAAACACAAGCTCTAGATATGCATTTTCACAAGACAATGCATCAACACTCACATTTCATAGCAAAATCACATGTAGAATCCAAGAAATCATCATATAGGTAAGCAAAATAGATTTTGTAGAGCATGGGTTACCTCAATCGCTTATCCAACCAAAAACAACGCCAACATAGGCTAGGCTCAACTCATAAGCCAAACGGGAACCTGAGAATTAAACCGGATCTCAACTATTAACACAAGTACTAATTATAACTAATTAGGCTTATAAGGGAATTTGGACTCTAGTTCCTCCCTAATTTACCCACAAGCTCAACCATCTAGGCTAGGCATCCTATTGTTAATTAATCACAACACTAATACACTAATAGATAAGCTAATTAACCAAAACTTAAGGTGAAACTTGCTAATTAAAACATAACAACTATATAAGCTAAGGGGAGAATCAAACCCTAGCCAACCACTAACACAACCACCCATCTTACCACTAGACTAAGCTACCTCTTAATAACTTAATTAAACAACAACCTACTTAACACTAAACAAGCAAGGTAAACATGGTAGGAGCTCACCCTCCGCCATCTTCATCTTCTTCTTCGATTCTTCACTGGGAGGCAGCGGGTGGAACGGCAGGAACCACCACCACCCGTCCCTCTACCCGTGGCCTTCTATGCTACCCCGGAGGTCGAGCCACCACCATCGGATAAGAAGGGGAGACACGCCGTTGCCGAGTCTACCGTCCGTCGAAGCCACCGCCGAACTCTGCCCAAAACCACAACTCGCCGGAGACCCAAGCCAACACCACGAACCTTACTTGCCTACGCTGGAAAACCGAAAGAGAAGGAGAGGCTGGAGCTTTGTCGGAGAACAGAGGTCGCCGGGAAGCTACTAGAGTACGCCGCTGCTGCCACGCGTACTGTCGAGCTCCAACGTCGCTGCCCTGTCTCGCCTTGCTGCCGTCAATGGATGAGACGTTCACCGGGGCTACTCCACCTACCGACGATCACTGCCGTTGCTCTGTGCCATTTCATGCTTCGTCGTCGATCAACACGGAAGAAAAGGAAGAAGGATGAAGGTGAAGGCTCAGCCGCATGTAAGAGACGGAAGGGGGTATTTGGTTTCTAGCATTATTGAAGAAAGAAGACACAAATAGTTGTGGTAGGGTTTATACTTCCATTTTGGGTTAGGGTCAAACTATTTTAGGACGTTGGGTTGGGTAACTCTTGTTGGGTCAAGAAACATACATACTCATATTTTGGGGCATAAAAATGATCACACATATATATTTACAAATACTCATGGGCTTGGTTAAACTTGGGTTGGGTTTAAACACTTTGGGTTCCCATAATAACACTCATATATATATATATATATATATATATAGGCTTCGAATCCGGTGCACCCCCCTAATTAGATGAGCCCGTGAGATCTCCTGATATCCATAGATTGATTACCCATCAATGGTTGAGATCATGAGACATCTTAAAATAAACTAAAGATTCATTATTCAGAAAGGGACTGAATAGTAATTGTACTTGTTTGGCTAATTATGGATACATTTATATTGGGATGTTAAGCATTAAATGAGGGATATTATTACAGCAATTTGGTTTTGTGATTTTATTCGCACGGCCCTGGAGATAAATATGGCGTCAGACATCTCAATTTTGAAGACGAAAGGGTTGGGATGCACAAACAATCAACTAGCGCAAAATTGGGATGGCTTTTATGAGCACAGGTATTTGCATTAGCGCGTTACGGCTTGTGCGTGCTATTTTTGTTTGTTTTTTTTTATGGTATTATTGAATAAAGAATTAATAAACATTTCCATCCAATATAACTGCGATACCTACTGCACGTACTTTCTGGAATAAAAAGACAAAAAATAACGTGGCATGTGCATGAACGGCCGGCAGGCGTGTGCGTACGGACGCATGTGTAGACCTACTGTATCCAAATACCCATTAACATTTATAGAGTCTGAAATAGATAAAACGTTATTGAGAAAAAAAGTTAAACACCATATTGCGGTAGTTAATTGATGAATAAATGGAGATGTGGTTACTATTTGTGCAATGGCACCATTAAAAAAAAAAAAAGGAAAAAGAAGGCCTGTGCGTAAATGTAGACTACGCATGTGCGTAGACAGTAATAATTTCAAACCATGGACAAAATCGAGTGACACATCTGTAATACGAAAATGTTAACATGGAATTCCAAAAACAATTCGACAAAAAATACCGTGGCCTGAGAGTGAACCGTCGGCAGGTCCTGTGCGTATAGACACATATGTCGCGGAACTGTATGCAATTACCCATTACTATATACAAGATATGGAATAGATAGAATTTAAATCATAAAGGAGTTAAGCGTCAGAGTGCGGTGGGTTATCGATGAATAAATGGATGTTGGATTAGTATTTGTATAATGCAAGCCAAAAAACACAAAAAAAAAAAAAAAAAAAAAAAGAAAAGAAAAAAGGCGTGTGCATGATAGTAGCGTACGCATGTGCGTAGGTGCTGGGATTTTCAAACACACGATAATATTAAGTGGAACTGGAGGACACATCTTTATTACGAAAATGTTAAGGTCGAAATTCAAAAACTAACACCAACTACTTGGAAAGCGGAACCAAAGTCAGAAACCCCAGCTAACGCATCGGACTCCAAAGTCAGGCCCGGGAGGTCATCGTGGAGCTCCATAAAGTGGACCATATCCTCCAAAGCTCCAGCTAACGCATCGGACTTCTCGGCATATATCGCAGCCACAGTCTACAACATTAAAAAATTGTGTTCATATTACAATGCATCCACCCCTTTACATCCCCCTGTTTATACTATAATGCATTAACCTCCTACCCCATACGCACATAGCATACTTGTAAAAAAAAAAAAAAAAAAAAAAAAAACAGCAAGCTACATTACCAGCAAGAATCCAACCTCATTGCAACAAAAAAAAGCCATTACGAAACAAACACAAATCGAACCCCATTACGCACAAACCCATACTAATTAAAGCTACACCATGTTTACACTGTACTGCATTCACCGCCTAACCCCTACGCACATAGCATACTTGAAAAAACAACTTGAACTATTTTATCGGCAAAAATCTAACCTCAGCATAATAAAAAAACCCCAATACGAAACAAAACACACATAGACCAGTTACAACACCATTAGCATGACCACCAACACCCTACCCCCCACAAAAAAAAATGCACTAATCACAGACTATGTACGCACAAACGCATAGTAAGTAAAGCTACAACAAGGGTATACTATATTGCATTCACTTCTAACCCCATATGCACATAGCGAAATTGGGAAAAAAAAAAAAGATATACACAGTAATACCAACAGATACCCAAACACTATTTCCAGTACATTACAAATACTATAATGCATTAACCTCCTACCCCATATGCACATAGCATACTTATAAAAAAAAAAAAAAAAAAAAAAAAACAGCAAGCTACATTACTAGCGAGAATCCAACCTCATTGCAAAATAAAAAAAACCCTTACGAAACAAACACAAATCGAACCCCATTAAGCACAAACCCATACTAATTAAAGCTACACCATGTTTACACTGTACTGCATTCACCGCCTAACCCCTACGCACATAGCATACTTGAAAAAACAACTTGAACTATTTTACCGGCAAAAATCTAACCTTAGCATAATAAAAAAACCCCAATACGAAACAAAACACACACAGACCAGTTACAACACCATTAGCATGACCACCAACCCCCTACCCCCCACAAAAAAAAAAAAAATATGTACTAACACAGACTATGTACGCACAAACCCATAGTAAATAAAGCTACAACAAGGGTATATTATACTACATTCACCTCTAACCCTCTACGCAAATAGCGAAATTGGGAAAAAAAGATATACACAGTAATACCAACAAATACCCAAACAATATTTCCAGTACATTACAAATACTATAATGCATTAACCTCCTACCCCATACGCACATAGCATACTTGTAAAAACAAAAAAAAAAAAAAAAAAAAAAAAAAAAAAAAAAAAAAAAAAAAAAAAAAAACCAGCAAGCTACATTACCAGCAAAAATCCAACCTCATTGCAAAAAAAAAAAAAAAAAAAAAAAAACCATTACGAAACAAACACAAACCGAACCCCATCACGCCAACAAGAACATAAAAATAAATAAATAAATCCCACCGTTTATATACATAACTCAGCACCGCAACTCCCACCCCCAGCCATGAGGATCAAAATTCCGGGCACCACCACCACCACAGACAACAAAATAAACCATAACCCCCGGCACATGCAAATACCAAAACATCCTCCATTATTGATGGGTGGACTGAAACCCCAACAAATCACACACCCACTACCTCCATTAACCATATAGATCATCGGCCCTCATCCCCAACTCCACCACCTCCCATATCGGCAAAAAAAACACCAACAGAATAACAAGATACAATATCCAAATCAGAAAAACACCACGCCCACATCACAAAATAACAAAGAAAAAAAAAACGGGCAACCCTAACCCCCAACCCGGAACCCTACACAAAACCCTAATCAGTGACCGATACCCCCACACCCAGCAAAACAGAAGATAAGCGGCCAGACTTAAAAAAAAAAAAAAAAAAAACCGATCAAAGCAAAAAAAAATTGCAAAAAAACTAATAACCTAGAATGGGATCAGGCGCAGACCCCCTAAGCCGCTTAGATCTCCTCGAACTCGACACTGCCATGATCACCACCGATACAACCACCGCAAACTCAAACAGTCTAACCTGAAGCACCGAGAAGAGTCGTTCGCGTCCGGAGAGACAAACAATGAAGCTAGAATTTGAAATGGCTGCAAAGAGAGAGAGACTGCAGATAGACGTCTACATTAACTATTGATAGGGAACAAAGCCCGCGAATTAAGGACTTGACATAAAGAGACGCGGCAACAAAGACAAAACTACCCCTAACTTAATAATAAAATCAGACAGAAGACTATTAATTTGACACCATCCGCACTATTGAATTATTAAAACCAACGAACAAGATTAAAGCTCACCGGCTCATTTAACTAGGGAGGTGCACCGGATTCAAAATCTATATATATATATATATATATATATATATATATATATATATATATATATATATATATATATATATATATATATATATATATATATATATATATATATATATATATGCTTAGGATAATAAAACATTTGGGCTCAAAGATAAATACTAGGCTTTTAGGAATTAAAAGCCATTTTGGGTCTAGGCATATTTTGTACAAAAATATTGGTTCACCATAATAGGTAGACCTGAGCCCGTTTTAAAATAAATAGCTATATAAATATTTTTATTAAAATATTTAATATCGAGACTATAATTTATTTTTAGGAAAATACGGGGTGTCACATTCTCACCCCCTTAAAAGAAGATTCGTCCCCGAAGCTGGAAAATCATTTTGGGGATACGAGTGTCACAAAAATACGATAGTATTTAAAGAAAATATTTTACGGGAATATATATATATATATATATATATATATATATATATATATATATATATATATATATATATATATATATATATATATATACTCTAGGTTTTGGAAAGATTTGGTTCGAAAGGTTGGAAAGGATGAAAGGGTTAGATATCAAACTCAAGGACACGATGGTTGGAAAGGTAAAGAGAATGAGAGTTTAGGTTCCGAACTTGAGGACGACGTTAACTAGGATTAGGATCAAAGTCATCAAATTGCAACTTTGGAAATAAGGTTGCCACCTTGCACAGAATCGTTTGAAGTGAAGGATCAAGAACGAAGTTTGAAAGAATTGAAAGGATTTCCTAACGAAGGGTACTAGATTTAGGCTCAAAGATAACGTAGATTAAAAAGGGAAATCAAGATTTTCAAGGTTACAACTTAGGAAAACGAGGTTGTCACCTTGTACATAATCAAATTGGGAAGGAAACAAGAACGAGGCTCGAAGAGATAGGAAGGATTTCTCGGAAATAGGCATTTGGTTTGACAAGGGAAGGAGAGAAAAATGGCTTAAAGAGGGTTAAGGATTCTCGGCTTCAGGCGACTTCTTCGACTTGACGCTTCGATCGCTGCACTAAAGACGAACTGAAGGTTCCTTACAAAGATTCTGACGCGTTCTAACACTAAGATCTATATCAGGCCCTCTTCGTAAGCTGAGATCTCAAACATCTTTACCCCAAACCCCTCTTCAAACACTGGTTTCTTCTCCATCTTTGTTACAGCCGAGCGAAACTCGCACGAACCAGGAAACTGTGAGTTGACTTGCTTCCCTTATCGGTCTTCATCATTGCGTCGGTGATGAAACTTTTAGCAGACTTCCTTGATCTTCTTAGAGATTCGGCTTGTTGTCCGTTCTGGCTAACTCAAGATCGGTCGAAGCACTGACCATTGCTTTCCTCTTTCTTGAAACGCACTCAATTATCTGTTCTTCTCATCTCAGGACTTCGGTGATTTACAAACCAAACTTTCTTCCTTAATGCACCTGAAGATCGTCGAGGTCTAAGCACCTGCGTGTTCCTTATACCTTCCTTAGCATCATGACCGTTAGCACTCTATATCTCACACAATCTTGTAAGGAGTCCTTTGAATGCTTGACGATAACCATAACTGAAAGGGAAACTTGATCCATCATTAGAGCACAATCAACGGCCTCCGTAGATCCGTAGCGCAAGTTCCCAACTTTCCTTCTTGATCTGTATGGTTCTCCCACGTTAACCATCTAAAGCTGGTTGAATTGTAGAGCTCAACTAAAACCTTAAGCCAAACGCAAACGGTAGAACTTTTTCGTAAACTGAGGTCTTTACCAAGGTCAACATCTAGAGGCCTTACATGGTTTCTTGCCCAAAGATTTGCTCTTGTCCTTCCTAGAAGCTCAGTTGGTCGAGTCTTGTACACTGTTGATAACTTTGCAATCTTCATGCGATAGTCGGTTACAACCACTTGGTCTTTTCTTGTCTTGGTTAACGGTAGGTCTTCCCTGAAAACTTTGTTGCCGCACGAACCTGTCTTTCTTATGGAGGTCCAACAATAGAACTAGCCCCTAAGCCTCATTCCTGTCTGTCTTTCCTTTTACTGTTCAATCTTCCCATGCAAGATTGGCTACTTCTCGTTCCTTCCTGGTTTTAGGTAGATCTCTTACCAGGAATCTTTGGCACATCGTCTCACTTGCAACTTAAGAACACTCGGTGATCGGATCCGTCTTTGCTTCGCTCTTGTCGGTTTTAGTTTTCTGCTGGCCCCAACGATTGTTTGCAACTCGGTTACGGCTTCATTTATTCTTATTGCCAAATCTTCTTACCAAAAGTCTTCGGGATAACCATAACTTTCCCGGTGTGCCGAAAAGGATAAACGTTACTCTCATCCAACAACTACTTCCTAACCTCTTCACGTTTCACAGGATCAGACGACTTGACAACAACGATGTTCTTCCCTTCCAGGTACCTTGAAGGTCCAAGCTTTTCTGGTACGGCCATCTTGGTCTTTATTACTTCCAAGCTAAACGCCTCGAACTTGCCCAAACTTGGTTTCTGCAAGAGTAGGTAGAACTACTCCTAGGTTGAACATTTCGATCTTACACTTCAGCTCTTCATGTTTTAGAGAGGTCCAAGGTTGACTCGTAGCTCTTTAACTCTGGGAGGCTTCTATAACGTTGACCCACGAATGACCCCTTGGTGTGAGTTGACATCTTCTTAGAGCGTCTGGGACCGCTCTTGACTTCCCCTCGCAAGTGAGGGTCTTCTAAACTTGATCTTCAAACTCTAAACGACATCTTGCTTCTTATCGAACTACGGTTTCACGAAAATGAGACTTCAACTCTAGGATTAGCGTAGAATGGATGACGATGTCGTACGAGAAATGGTACCACTTGCTTGAACGGGGGATCGTTGTAGCTGATTCCAGGTTGCGCGTAGAGTAGACCATCTTCTTTGTGTTGACCACGTGCCCAGCTGCAACCACCACGACTGGACTATCTTGTGTTAGCAGATCTTCGATCTTCTTACTCTTTAGCCGCAGACTTCGGTAGGTCTTCAACGAACTCAAAACGAGGCGACTTACCGAGAAGGTTCACACCAACCAAAAATGACAACTACAACTACTAACGCTAATCAACAAAACAAGATAAGAGAACTACACAGATAACAAAAAGGTAACACACAAACTCACCGCGCGTCCTAAGAATCTTATACTTAGGTACTTAAACACTTAAAGCCTTCACTAAGCAACTTAAGGTCTCAACTTAGAGCACTAACCTAAGCTCAACTTAGGTCTTTAAAGTCCAACTCTGAACACCCTAGGCTCAAACCTAGGCTCTGATACCAATTGTAACACCCCCGATTTTCAACAACTTTTAAAACCAATTAAAGCTTAGAAAAGGGATAAAGTCTACTCATTAAGATTAAACAAGGCGGAAGCTAACTAAACAAATTGGAAGGTGCTATGCCACACCTATAACAAACATAGGTGCACAGGCAGATACTACAACTACAGCAGCTTAACAATTCCACTACTTAGGCTCACAGGCCTCAACAACTATTAAAGGAAGAGATTAAACTATCTACAGGCCACTAGCACGCTCTCCGAAGCTACCCAACCTGTAAAGAAACAATAAGAAATGGGACAACGCCCGGTCAGCGAATAATGCTGGTAACCCACCAATACCTGTTAAGTATCATACATAGATAGGATATATATACAAAATCATTTGCGAAACGGGATATAGTATATATCAATTTCAAAAGCCGAGATAGAGATCAACACAAGACTTTATGCACTCACAATAACGATAAGGGAACACATCCCAAGACACCAAGTAACAATAACGACTCACAAGAACGGCTCAAGGCATAATCTACCATCACACAGTATGTTGATACCCGACATGCATAACACAAGAGAATAAGGACACAACCATTGGCAACGCATGCCTTTGTGACAACACATGTCACAAAATAGAGAATCACACACAATGGCTACACAAGCCTTCGTGACATCACCCATCACGAATTGGGATGCCTTCCTTATGCCCGGTTCCAACCTTATGGTTACCCCCAACCTATAGCTAGTTCCAACCATTACCTCTAGAACCCCTGTACTTCTGAGTCCAACCTTTTCCCTCCTGGGACCGTCGTCCCCCACCAACAACCACCAACAAGACCACCGATTCATAATACACAAGGTACCGATCACACACATGGCAACACATGCCACCCAAGAAATACGTGAACCCATCACTCAGGTCACAAACTCCATAATCGCGTCATGGCCACCACGAGGACCACTGCCGTACCTTGGTGACTAATGTCCCATACCATTAATCGTGCAATCCAGGTACAGCCACACACACCACCCCACAACAGGAATCAATCAACGGATCACAACGAAGATATGAAACCATACTCAATCAAGGAATGGATCACAGTCCAACAACAACGATGATTACAAAACAACCAGGTAACGATATAGATGTTTTTTTGGCGCCTTTGATTGATGACTTGAAGCAATTATGGGATGAAGGTGTGTTAGTGTTTGACGCATACCGAAAGGAGACTTTTAAGTTGCATGCAATGCTTTTTGCACAATCAATGACTTTCTAGCTTATGGAAACCTGTCTGTATATAGTGTCAAAGGTTATAAGGCATGCCCCATATGTGAAGATAATACATGTTATCATCAACTTGTTCATGGTAGAAAGACTGTATACATGGGGGGGGGGGGGGGGGGACATTAGAGATTTCTTGATAAATTTCACCCTTATCGAAAATTAAAAAAGGCATTCAATGGGGTACAAGACTATATAGATGCTCCACAGCCATTGACTGGGAATCAAGTTTATGAACGAGTAGAATGCATCAATGTTACTTTTGGTAAGACTCAAAAGCTTCAATCTCAAAGAGGTAAGAGGTCAAAATATAATGTTGAGATACCTACAAATGAGAAGAGTCCGTGGAAAAAGAAATCTATATTCTTTGATCTTCCATATTGGAAGACACTAGATGTGAGACATAGTATTGATGTGATGCATGTGGAGAAAAATGTATGTGATAGTCTTGTTGGAACTCTTTTAGACATAAAAGGGTAAGACTAAATATGGACTCAATGCTAGATTGGATTTGGTTGAAATGTGTATACGACCTACATTAGCTCCACGTTGCGGGGATAAGAAAACATATTTGCCCCCGGCTGCTCATACTTTATCAAGAAAGGAGAAAATAAGTTTTTGTGAGTGTTTATGTGGAGTAAAGGTACCACAATGGTATTCATCAAATATCAGTTGACTTGTTAATATGCAAGATTTAAAGTTGGTGGGGTTGAAGTCTCATGATTGTCATGTATTAATGCAACAACTATTGCCAGTGGCTGTTAGAGGCATATTTCCTAAAAAGTTGAGATATACCATAATAAGACTTTGTTTCTTTTTCCATGCAATATGTGGGAAAGTTGTTGATCCAGACAAATTAGATGAATTGCAAAATGACATTATTGTTACACTGTGTCAGATAGAGATGCACTTTCCACCTTCATTTTTTGATATCGTGGTTCATTTGCTTGTGCATTTGGTGAGAGAGATCAAACATTGTGGTCCAGCTTATTTGAGGTGGATGTACCCATTTGAACGGTACATGAAAGTATTAAAAGGTTATGTTAGGAACCGATATAGGCCGGAAGCATCTATAGTTGAAAGCCATGTTGCAGAGGAGGTTACTGAGTTTTGTACAGAATATTTGGCAGGGGTAGAGGCTATTGGTGTTTCTAATAATCGACAAGAAGGAAGAATTGCTGGGAAGGGTACTCGAGGAGTCAAAGTGAAGACTATGCCTCGTGAAGATGTTGAGGAGGCACACTTGTACATCTTGCATAATACAAGTGAAGTCGAACTGTATTTAGATGAACACAGGGTATTGATTAGAGAGCGAAATCCCAGAAGGACAGACATGTGGATTGTGGGCGAACATAATCAAACTTTTATTCGTTGGTTCAAAAATAAAGTTATTGAAGAGAATAATGTTTATGAAACTGTTTCATGGTTAGCACATGGTCTGGTTTGGATGTCATATGGTATAATGGATATGACATTAATGAGTTTTCTTTTTATACAAAAGCTCAAGATGAAAAGAGCACTATGCAAAACAGTGGAGTTACTTTGGTTGCAAATTCAATGCATTTCAGTAGTTCGAAAGATACAAATCCTGTGTTTGCAAAGTTGTCATATTATGGTGTGATTGAAGAAATATGGGAAGTTGATTATGTTTTCTTTAGGGTGCCAGTGTTCCGATGTAGATGGGTAGATAATAAACATGGTGTAAAAGTTGATGAGTTAGGATTTACACTTCTAGATTTTAATCGTGAAGGGCACAAAAATGAGCAGTTCATAATGGCATCCCAAGCAAAAGAAGTCTTTTATATTAGCGATCCTTGTGACAAAAAATGGTCAATTGTTCTTCATGGAAAGAAACAAATTACTAGAGATGAGAATGAAGGTGTTAGTTTTGATATTGAGAAAATACCACCCTTTTCTTCAAGTTTATTGCCCACTATTATCGATAATGAGATAGATGAAGTACATGCATCACGAGATGATCATCATGAATGGATATGGGAGAATTGATTATTACATGTAATGCTTTAATTAAGTATTCATTTTGTTTTTTAGTTTTCTTATTGTAATACTTCTATATATTCTAATAATTTTTGTTTCTAAACAGGCGTATGGATTCAGCAAATGGTGATGGTACTACACAGGATGGTACTACATAAGATACTCATACTACTCAAAGTAGTAATACTACTTCTAAGACGAGGGGTGCCACTCGTATGCAAAAACTCATTCTGCAGCGTTCTACTTTGGGGAAACACCACATTGAGCTTGATGGATTGGAGCCTGTCTACGGGCCAGATGGCAGTGCATTTAAAAGTTATGTTGCATTAGTGGACGAATCCATACTCCTATCACAATAGATGAATGGTCGAATGTCCCAGCAACTATTAAGAGTACTATTTGGAAACAAATCCTGGTAACTTTTAATTTTTTACGATTTAAATTTATTCATAAAGTTGCAATAATTACATTTCTAACTAATAAATAATTTTGTTTTGCAGAATACTTATGATATTCCCGACACAACTGATATGAGGAAAGAATTGATAAAATATGTGGGTGATCGGTGGAAAGATTTTAAAGCAAAATTGGTGAACAAGTATATATACGGTCGTTTTGCAAGTATGAACCCTTGTAAAAAATACGACTTCATTGAACAAGAGACATGGAATGAGTTTGTAAAGTCGCATACAGGTCCATAATATGAGGTATAGTTATTATTCTATAAATATTTCGAACATAAAATCTATCATTATTATGAGGGACATGGAAAGAGTTTGATTAATATTTTGTATTTATATAGGCAAAAAGAACAAAATATCAAGACATACAAGCTAAGAATATTCATCCACATCTTTTAGCTCGAGGAGGTTATAAAAGGTTGGAGAAGATGATGATAGATGAGAAGTTGAAAGAAAAACAAGCATATGCTGATGCAGATCCGTCGTATACAATGAGTCCTCCACGTAGAGCCGAAAAGTGGAAGAAAGCAAGAATGGACAAGTCAGAAAATTATCGCACTGAATCAACTAGATTGGTGGTGGAAAAAATTGTAAGTAAATATGTTGTCATTTACTAAAGTAATAGTAATTATTATTGAATAATTTTTTATATATGTTAGGATGCTCTTGGGTTCCAAATTTCTCAAGGAGAATTTGTTGAGGATGGAAGACAAGATTCATTGACTGTTGCATTGGGTACTGATGAGCATTCTGGATGTGTTAGAGCCATGGGAAGAGGACATGGCAGCAAAAGTGTATTTGGCCATGCAAAACGTCGCCAAAAGAATCCTGAAGATGTTCAACGATTGGTTGATGCTGCTGTTGATGCACGTCTTGATGCTGCTGTTGCACTAGCGCTAGAAAAACAAAATCAGAAAAATATTGCTCAGCAGGAGGAATTGAGTCAACGATTAACTGATCAATTTGAGGCACGCATGGCTTAGATGATGCTACAATTTAGTTCTCTGCAGACTCCTGTTCACCAATCTGTACAATCAAAGCAGGGGAATGACATATGTGTGGATGCTGAGCTACCATCTCGAAGTGACAAAGCTAGTTCCCCGGACCCTTTTAGTAATTTACCGGCTGTAAGTATTCGTTTATAGTTAATCTTATTATTATTTTTTAATAAAATTTTATATGAATCTTAATTAAAAATTAATGCAGTTAGGGGCACGATGTCAATAGTTCTTAGAAGATCCAATTAGACGGCCAGTGTCATATGGGATTGTTAGAATATAAACACAATTTGAACACATGTGATAACCTAACCTCATAGCGGAAGCATAATGATCTAGAAAAATTCCAGCCATAGTTGATACTTTGTTGCATTGCATTGTTGCTTCAAGAACTCCAATGGATTAAGGTTTTGTTGTCTACCATTAATCTCCTGTATGAACTAGATGGTGTAGTCGTAAAGCTGCAACAGGAGCAATGGGAGGACCATGCTTAAATAGCCTACATGCCATCATTATAGGCTAAGTAACGGAAACCGTTACTTCCGTTTCAAACCACAACATAATGGTCATAAATGACCTATTAAACTTGCACCACTTAATAGTGTAATTATAATGAAAATGTTACATTCTCCCACTTGGTGCAAGTATTAACTCAAAGAAACAAAAAACATGAACCATAGAGATAGTTTCTCTTAGTCAGAGTAGTATCTACTTATGATTACAATGTAATTTCTTTTCTAAGTACCTTATGTGGTATAAAACTTAATGAATAAACCTTATGTTCATTCTTGATTATAATTAGTTATCAAAAACTAATTATTGCTGCAATGGCTAAATTTGGCCTAATAAACTTACACCACTTGATTTGTACAACATTAATGGAAAATGTTACAATTTTTCCATTTGGTGCAAGTATTGGCACAACCTTTGTTGAAGATCAAAAAACATGAATCATAGTGGTATGTCCTCTAAATTAAAGGGTGAGTAATACCATCTATGCATCACATGCATTTTGATTCCCAACTCAGGTCTTTTATGAATAAACCTTACGTTTACTCTTGGTCCAACCTTATGGATGTTTCTCAAATAAATATGCGCATAACCATAGGAGAAACCATCCAAATTACATAGAGGTGACAACATAAATGTACGTACAATATAGTCACATAATAAGTTCCATGTACCCTGTATGATCCCTAAAATTCTTATAAGCATGCCTTAAGTAGGGATCTAAAACTATTAGCAAAAATGCTAATATATCGCACGACTAACTCATTATCTTTAATATTATCGCTGACAGCTAAGTTTTCAGAGTTGACATGTCTGTCACTCCTACTCTCATTAATCTTAGCCAAAGATAATAATTGAGTAGTCCATATTCCAACGACTTAGATAACAAATTCATGAGTCTAAGCCCACAAACGGAACTTTAAACATACACCTTATAAATGATCTCCAAAAAAAGAAGGAAGCCCAACTTTCATGTTATAGAGCAATAACGAGGATTTATTAATGTAACTTTATGAAACAACAAAAATATTGTATCATCATAAAAACAAAAAATTCTCAAGATTCATCTATATGAACCAACATCATGAGTCTTTGCATGCTTTATGTCTCTCAACATTGAATCTTGAACCTTTTAAATCTTAATGGCCCAGGATCAATTTGATGAGACAAAAGGCTCCAATAAATGCTAAAGAATCTAACTCGTGATAGTTCACCATAAACTTAATGTCATTGTTATAATAAAAACTATTAATGTTGTTACAACATTTTCAGAAATATGTTGCACAACTTGTAGTTCAACAATTTTAACTATTGATTTTATAATATCAAGGTAAGGTGTCTTATCCTTGAAGTGGAGCAATCTTGAGGTGGGACATCTTCAATGATCTTTCCAAATGATCACTCCCACTGATCAAACGAGGTATCTTTATTGGATCTTTTTCAAATGATCACTCCCACTGATCAAGCCATTACTCCCACTAATAAATTTATTCTTCAGCATAAATGATATACACACTAATGATCCTCAAGTCCAACTAATTTAACAAGGATTATAATTCCCCACCATAGTGGGACATGTTAAATATGTACATGTAACAGACACAATTTCCAACTACTTAAAAAATTAAATTGCTTTAGTTGAAATTTGGCTAGATATGTACAATTCCAATATAAGGATCCAAAAGTATATCATGTCTAAATTCAAAATCTCTACTGTGGTTGGACTGAAAAACCAAGTAAGCCACATACAGTAACAATTTCAAGTTACTAAAGTTTTGGAGGTTAACAAAATACATGTGTTGCCAATGCAACCCATGTGACATAATATAGAATTATAACTGGCCTTAAAGTTATAAATTCTAAAATTGGTATGATACAATTTTATCTTGATCATCAATTTAAACAGGAGAATCCAGTGACATAAAACTTGTCTATAGGCTAAAGATTTATTCAATTAGACTCAACTGAGACTTTATGATAATCAAATAGAAGAATCTAGTGACACAAAACTTGCCTGTGGGCTAAAGTTTTGTTCAATTAGACTCAACTAAAACTTTATGATAACATTATTATCAAAGGGGATAGAAGAATCTAGTGACATAAAACATGCCTGTGGGCTAAAGTTTTATTCAATTAGATCCATCTACAACTTTATGATAAAACTATCAAAACATGTTCATTTTCTTAATCCGTGTGGGTAAATTAAGAAATATGATTTAATATTTTATCTTGACTATTTACATTAATATAATAAAATTTCTGTGGGTAGATTTTATTATACTTTATGTAATTAGTCACAAAGTGATCAAAATAACTTAATAATTTCAGTTATGAAATTGTATTGATCACTTGATATTTGTACACAAAAGAATATTAATGTACCAAGCTATTAATCCAAATTTCTTCCATACATAATAAATACACGTAAAAGAAACTAGACTAATACCACAAAATGTACACATAAAAATACTTTTGAATATGTACATATATCATAACTTTATGATAGAAAACGCCAATTTATTTATATTAAAACCATATGTTAAATAAATTGACCTTCCTATATGTAATGATAAAACTCACCAAAACTATATTCCGATGCATAATTGCCTGTGGGCTAAATCATGATCATAGTTTGGTGTACTTGGTGGCGGAGGTCACGTGGCTAGAGGACCGACCACGTGACAGGGAGGAGGATCTCAATTCGCTCACCTCCGAAGTCGAAACGTATATGAAAGACGTGATCCCATTATCCAACAGGCTTAACGGCAAGCTGGAAAAGGAGGTGCAAGATCTGCGGCGGAACCTTTTTCAGAAACACGTTGGAAGGCGCGCCCAGAGAACAGCAGGCGTTGCTGGAGCTAGAAGACACGACCATACTACTAAAAAGGGAGAAGGAGCTTTGCAATTACATAAATATCCTCAGAGATAACGGTCAAAAGGACGGAGGACTTAATTGGGTCAAAATTGAAAAGTTAATGACTTAATTGGTTGAAATCAATAGTCGAGGACCAATTTTTGAATTTAGTTATAGTCGAGGGACTATTTTGGGTATTTACTCTTATTTTAATTTTAATTTTATTTTATTTTATTATTATTACATAGGATTTTTATTATACTTGAACAATAATATTATCAATTATATTATAGAATATAATACTATACATAATATTACTAATTATGCAATATTACCAATTAATAGGTTTTATTTAATTTTCATTTGACATTTACTTACCAAATAAGCTTTACTACAAATAATAATATTCTTCTTCCGATATATATATATATATATATATATATATATATATATATATATATATATATAGGAAAAAGTTCAAATGCGGCAGGGTCTTCCCATGCGGCGGTGCGGCGGAATTTCAGAATACACCAACAGTGTTAACAATATGCACCAACAGTGTAAGGAAAACACACCACAATGAAATGCAATAAAACATAAAAACAAATACACAACAGACCCAAAAAAATACACCATATAACTCACCACCCCCAATGGTGTATTTCCGAACACTGTATGATGTTTTTACTCACACCTAATGGTGTGTTGTTGGTGATGCGTACCTAATTTGCCTCTATTTTTTGTGGCGTATTTTCCTAACGTTGATGGTGTATATTTGTTGAACTATTAATTATATATAATATCTATATATAAATAATGGATGATATTACAGAAATGCCCCTATGTTTTGGGGGGAAAATTTGGCTAGGAGGATTTTAATTTTAATTATATATAGATATAGATATAGATATATATATAGATTTTAAATCCTTGTTATTGTATCTAAGGAAAAATTAATTAACAAATGACTATCTTCAGATCGCTTCGGGAATAACTCGATCGCGAATATAAACAATAACTTTTCTCTATGAATTCCAATCTTTTTTATGAATTAGTTACCACATGCTCATTGCGCAAATAGTCAAATGTTTAATGTATATTTTTAAATTAGTGTTTCAAAATTTATCAAAGTATTATTCGGTATCCTAACGTATATCAATGCAAGATTATCAAATTTTTCATAAAAGTAAATATTTCAAGAATGCATAACTATGACTTGTAGCATAAATTTTCATAAAATTAATTGGTACAATAGCAGTTTTAGAGGGAAACACCTTCACTGGATAGTACTCAATCATAATTTTTGCAACACAAAACCCTGTTAATTGACGTGATCCATGCTTCCTCTTGTTGCTACCTCCGCCAGAAATGAATTTTTGATTTAATCTAGTCCCCTGGTGTGCTTCACTACAATTTTAGTACCTTCAAAAACAGAACTAAATCCTCCTTCCAAAAAAGAAAAAAAAAAAGGCATAGTTTCTCATTTGTGTTGAATATATATTGTAAGTGTACCATTAAGAGTCTAATTTTATTGACTCTTATTAGGTTTGTAGATATTTGTACAAGACCATAATTTTCTCTCATCCAATCATCAAACTTTCCAATCATGGATGGCCGAAAGGTGTGCCTGCATTCTTACTTTCCAATCATCAAACTTAGATAGATTAAAAGCAAGAGTTTAACACCCCTAATTTTCAAGATAATTTAAAACCATTAAAGCTTACGAATTAAAGGCGAATCTATCATTAAAATCCAAACAGAGCAGAACTAAACACAAATGTCGGGGTGCTATGTCACACCTAGGCTAGAGAACCTAGATGCACAGGCTACTAACTAACTAATCAAATCCATAAACATTATCTGAATACAAAAGCGGCTCACAGGCCATCAACTAAAGCTAGCTACTAACTAAACTAGGAACCACAGCTCTGACTAGCGCGCTCACGAGCCAACTAATCTGTACCTGAAAAACATGCGGTATTACAACCGTTAGCGAATAATGTTAAGCAACCCACTCCCACGCGTTGAGTACAATACATATAGATATAGGATATCATTTTGAGACTTCGGAATACATAAATATAGTCCTAAACGACTCTAGCTTTAAAACCAGGAATCAGACTCAAGGCATAACAATAGACTCGACACGACAAGATGCATAAAGACACAACATGCAACTAGGACCACAAAGTAAGATAACAACAACAACAAATAACAAGTCACAGCAAGGCCACACAACAAGACATGCCCATGTTCCAACCTTATACCAAGTTCCAACCTTTACGCCTCTCCATCCTTATAACAGTTCCAACTTGTACTGTAACACCCCGAAATTTCAAGACATTTAAAACTTATAAAATAAAGGCGAAATCTCATTAAAACCCAAAACGTAATACAAGAGTACGAGGTGCTATGCCACACCTGAGCTAGAGAACTCAGGTGCACAGGCTAACTAACTAATATCCTTGATAATGTAAATGCATAAGCATGGCACGCAGGCCGAAAGGGAAACTATCTACTTCTACGCTCCAATTTCTAGCGCGCTCCAGTGACTTATTCTTCTGTGCCTGAAAGCCAAATATATCTGTTCAGCGAGAGATGCTGGTAACCCACTCCAACGCATTGAAATTCAATACATATAGAGAGATATATAGATATACGAAAACCATTTTGAGCATGAAGATATATCCTACGAACTCTAGCTTTTAAAACCGGGAATGACTCGACAGATAAGGCTAGACACAAGCAACAGTTATAACAAGCGTATACAATCCACAACAGGCAAGACAGATAAAGCTGAGCACAATTAATAATCATAACCCAACATAAACAATCCCCAGCATAAATCCCATAGTCACATCCCACAAGATACTCATAATCACAACTCATCCATATCTCATCACATAGCACACTTTGTTGGCGCCACAGGACCAATCGCATGCCCATACATGAGGGTCAGCGCATATAGCTCTGACACGGCCCCGCAGCACCCTGCCCCGTATCGCAACACGAAGGGGTCGATCGCAACCGACCGATGAACCGCAGCTCATCATAATGTTTGATCGCAACCAAACAGTGGACCGCAGCCCAAGAGAATGTCATCTGACCGCAGCCAGGAAATATGAACCGCAGCTCATGTAGAAACGTTTGATCGCAACCAAACGGTGGACCACAGCCCAAGAGTGTAAATCTGACCGCAGCCAGCTTCTGAACCGCAGCTCAGGAATAACCAATCCGATCGCAACCGAATTGGGGTGTCATGCATACATAACACATAGCAAGCACAAGCAACCCACATTAACACATTGGGAAGGGGAGAAAGCGTATGACAAAACCTATGCGTGATCCTTCACATACTAAGAATGGTCCTAAGGGGTTCATACTTCTTCCACCTAGGTCAACGGGATACCAATTCAACTAGCATGCAATATATAAGACTCATAAACCTACGAACGGTACCCGAAACATCCAAACTAGACACGGCACGATGAACGGAGTTCGTTGGGACACCACGGGGATCGGGGAAACATCAAACGGGGAAGCCGAGGTCCCGAATGGGGGAGATTTCCAGCGGGTAGCCGGTGGGTGGGGGGCCACCCGCCGGTACGCACTGTTCCGGGAAGCGGGTCGCCGGCGGGCAGCTGCCCGCCCGCTGCCGGAGACGTCCCTTCTGGCCGCGGGTAGGTGGCGGGTCCCCTACCCCCCCACCTACCCCCCACTGACTCTTTATGCACAAAACGCCCCGGGAACCATTGTGGAACCCGAAACCATGCTTAGACACTTTACAACGCAATTAACGATCAACACGTAGACAATTAACGGATCAAATACGAGAAACGTACGGCACATAACCTATCATGCTTTTCTAAACATAATCGACACCCAAACATGCGATTTCCCCACCCGATACACCAAGAATAATATCATACGATACAACCTAGGGTTCTAATCACTTTTATACCAACAAGAATACGATTCGTCTTCTAATTACAAGATTCGGTAAGAATATCACATAAGCATCAAGAACATCACACAAGCATCAAGAACGCCAACAAGAACATCAACCTAGGGTTCTAATTACTTTTGCATCAACAAGAATACGGTTCGTCTTCTAATTATAAGATTCGGTACAAATAACACATAAGCATCAAGAATGCCATACAATTATCAAGAACGACATATAGACATCAAGAACTCCACATAATCATCAAGAACACCATAATTATCAAGAATCTCCCAATATCAAGATCACCCATGGAATTATCCCATCAATCATCAATAATACTATCACAAATCATCAATACACAATAATATGGGGAAATCCTACGGGGGAAATCATAGCTATGAAAATAGGTTTTGTTGAGACATGGGTTACCTCTTAGCCTTAATTAATTCCTTGGCTATGAAGGGTCTTTCTTTAAGCTCTCTTGCTTTCTTGATTTCTTCTAAGGGGATTCTTGGAGCTCTTTCGGGGTGGTGGGGCGTTATTCTCGTGGGGGGTTCTAGGTGCCCTCTAGGTTCCCTATTTATATATCTAAGGGTCTTATTTTAGGATCTAATCCTTTTAGGACTAGGGGTTGGGTTTAGATATGGGGGCCCACGGACTATGGTGGGCTTTTTCCTAATTAATTTCTGTGATTTAATTCTTTCTTTTGGGTAATTGATTAAAGGATTAATTGGTTTTAGGGGTCGTAACAGGGGGTATTACACTCTCCCCCCCCCCCCCTCCTTAACGGAAAGCTTCGTCCCCGAAGCTTGGTCCTTGCCGAGTGACCTTCTCTTAGTTACCTGGTGTGAAAAGTTCGGGGTAGCGTTCCCTCATAGTGTCTTTGAGCTCCCACGTTGCTTCCTCGGTCCCATGGTTGGTCCAGAGGACTTTCACCATTTCTATGGCTCGGCGACGGGTGTTTCTTGTCTTGGTGTCCAGGATCCTCACGGGTCTTTCTTCGTATGCTAGTGACTCGTCGAGGTTCACGACCTCGGGTTGAAGCACGTGGCTTGGGTCGTGTACGTATTTCTTTAGCTGGGATATGTGGAATACGTTGTGTACTCGTTCTAGTTCAACGGGTAGAGCGAGGCGATAGGCTAGGTTCCCGACTTTTTCTATGATTTCATAGGGGCCGATAAATCGAGAGCTGAGCTTTCTTTTCCTTCCGAATCTCATCACCCCTCGTGTGGGCGAGATTCTCAACCAGACCTTGTCCCCGGTGTTGAACTCGGCTTGTTTCCTCTTTAGGTCGGCATAGGACTTCTGGCGGTCTTGGGCAGCCTTCATCCTTTCCCGGATGTGCTTGACCTTGGTAATGGTATCTTGTAGGTGTTGGAGCCCTAGTGTTATTGGGTCGACCATGTCTTCCCAACATAAGGGGGTTCTACATTTTTGTCCGTATAGAGCTTCGTAGGGTGCCATACGAATGCTCGCATGGTAGCTGTTGTTATATGCGAATTCAATAAGGTCTAGGTGTTCCTCCCATGTCCCTTGAAAGTCTAACACGCAGGCTCTTAGCATGTCTTCGAGAGTCTGAATGGTCCTCTCGGTTTGGCCGTCCGTGGTGGGGTAGAAGGCAGTGCTTAGCTTTAGTTGTGTCCCCAACGCTAATTACAGTGATTTCCAGAATTGTGAGAGGAACCTGGAGTCTCTATCGGATACGATGTTTCAGGGGACTCCGTGATACTTCACTACTTGGCTCAAGTAGGCTTGGGCTAGTTGTGTAATTGTCCACGTTTCCTTCATGGCGATGAATCGCGCCGTTTTGGTTAGTCGGTCCACTATGACCCAAATCTTATCCTTGCCGATTTTTGTTGGGGGTAGTCCCCCGACGAAGTCCATGGATATGGAATCCCACTTTCCTTGTGGTATTTCGAGGGGTTGTACGAGTCCCTTGGGTTTGCATCGTTCGGCCTTCACCCTTTGGCAATTCAGACACTTGACCACGAAATCCGCGATTTCCTTTTTCATGTTGGGCCACCAAAACAACCTTTTCACATCTTGGTATAGCTTGTCACCCCCTGGGTGAACTGAGTATGGGGAGTTGTGTCCTTCCTCCAAGATTTGTTGTTTCAAGTGGGGGTGCGTTGAGGGCACGCACCACCTACCTTGGTAACGGAGACTGCCGTCTTCGTGTATTTTGAAGGGTCCCTCCTTCCCCTGGGTTAGGTCGAGGCGGATCTTATCTAGTTCCGGATCCTGCTGTTGCCCTATTTTGATTTCCTCGAAGAGTGTTGGTATGACTTGTGTGTTGAACAAGTGGGCGTCGGGGTGGGTTTGATCTTGCTTTATTATTTCCAAATTCAGTCTTTGGAAGTCCCTGTACAGTTGGTCCGGTAGGACCCAGGTGGTGTTGAGGGAGTGGTTAGCCTTTCTGCTTAGGGCATCCGCCACAACGTTAGCTTTCCCCTCATGGTATTGGATGTCCAGGTCGTAGTCCTTTATGAGTTCTAACCACCTCCGTTGTCTCATGTTTAGGTCTTTCTGGGTGAAGATGTACTTTAGGCTCTTATGGTCCGTGTAGATCTTGCATTGCACCCCATATAAGTAATGCCTCCAAATTTTTAGTGCGAACACGATAGCGGCTAGTTCGAGGTCGTGGGTGGGGTAGTTCTCTTCGTGGGTTTTGAGCTGCCTGGATGCGTAGGCTATTACTCGGCCTTTTTGCATTAGCACGCACCCCAACCCCTTCTTGGATGCGTCACTGAAGACCTCGAATCCTTCCTCCCCAGAGGGAATGGCGAGTACGGGTGCCGTGGTTAACTTATCCTTCAATTCTCGAAAGGCTGAGATGCAGTCGTTGTCCCATCGGAAGGGAGTTTCCTTTTTCATGAGTTTGTTGAGGGGTTGGGCTATCTTGGTGAAGTCGGGTACAAACCTCCTGTAGTAGCCGGCCAAGCCTAGGAAGCTTCGGACTTCTGAGAGTGAGCTCGGTGTGGTCCATTCCTTAGCGGCACGGATTTTGGCGGGGTCCACCTTAATTCCTTCCTTGGCTATCACGTGACCCAGGAAGGCCACACTGTCTTTCCAGAATTCGCATTTAGAGAACTTGGCGTATAGTTGGTGCTCTCTTAGAGTCTGCAGGGTTATGCGGAGGTGTCTTGCATGTTCTTCCTTGCTTCGGGAATAGACTAGGATGTCGTCAATGAATACAATGACGAAGTCATCCAAGTGGGGTCGGAATACTCGGTTCATGAGGTCCATGAATATGGCAGGCGCGTTGGTGAGTCCGAAGGGCATTACGGTGAATTCATAGTGGTCGTAACGTGTCCGGAAGGCTGTTTTCTGAATGTCCGGTTTGGCCACTTGTATTTGGTGATACCCGGATCTTAGATCAATCTTCGAAAATACCCCTGCCCCTTTAAGTTAGTCGAACAAGTCATCGATTCGAGGAAGGGGATACTTATTCTTTATTGTGACTTGGTTAAGTTCCCTGTAGTCGATGCATAGGCGCATGCTCCCATCCTTCTTTTTAACAAACAACACTGGCGCTCCCCATGGGGAGGTGCTAGGACGGATGTAGCCCTTGTCTAGCAGTTCCTGCAGTTGCGTCTTCAGTTCCTTCATTTCTTTTGGTGCTAACCGGTAGGGTGGCTTAGAAATCGGGGCAGCGCCCGATACGAGATCTACGGTGAACTCGACTTCTCTGGCTGGGGGTGCCCCGGGGATTTCGTCCGGGAAGACGTCGGTGAATTCGTTTACCACTGGAATGGTTTGTGGTTCGGGGGTTTTGGTGCTGAGGTCCTCGACCGAACATAGGAAGGCCTCGCTTCCCTTGTTTAGGTATTTCTTCATTTTTATCATGTTCACCACTCTGATCCCGGCCTCCCGGTGGGTCCCACGGTATGACACCCTCTTACCGCTTGGCCCCCGTAGGACCACTTTTGTTCTCCGCATAGGATTTGTGCTTGGTATTTCCCTAGCCAATCCATGCCCAAGATCACCTGTACCCCATCCAGTTTGAATCGGATTAAGTTACTGGGAAATTCCACCCCTTGTATGTTGATCATTATATTTTCGTACATGCGGTCGCATTCTAGGATTTCACCTGAGGCCACCTTGACCTGAAGTCGGACCTTGGTGCTGGCGTTGAGGCCGAGCTGAGTGGCAAACTCGGTTGCTATAAACGAGTTGGTAGCCCCTGAGTCAAACAATACCGTGGCGGGGGTGACATGTACTTGGAAGGTTCCGGAGACTATGTTGCTATCCCCAATTTTGGCTTTGCTTAGAGTAAGGATTCTTCCTTGAATGGTTGTCGCCGTGACTTGGTGTGGTGAGGCGGCCCTGGGGTTTTTAGGGCCGCGGGTGGAGTTTATGTGATTTCCTTCAGATTTCCTTTTGTACCCCAGGCGTGTTTCCCGGGGTTGGTTTGGCACTTGTTGTAGTTGGGACGCCTTGGCATAGGCCTCCCCGAGGGTTCCTGGCTCTTGTGTGGCCAGGGCTTTTTGATATTCGGGGTCAAGGCCTGTTATTAACCTTTCGATCCTGGTCCTCTCGGTGGGTACTAGCTCGGGGATGAGGCGAGCCAGTCGGTGGAATTGTTGGTAGTATTCCATGATCGAGGTTGCACCTTGTCTTAGGTGGAGGAATTCTTCGTATATGGTGGCTCTTAGATGGTTGGGATAGAATTGTTCTCGTAGCCGCGTTTTTAGGGTTTCCCAGTTGAATCCGGGGTCTTGTTCGCAGGTGGGTCCTTCGTGAGCCCACCAGGTGTCAGCCTCGTGTCTGAAGTAGAAGGAGGCCATTCTTACTTGGTGTCCTTCGGGGCATTTAGTTTCCCTGAATATCTTGTCGAAAGTTCCGATCCACTCCTCGAGGGTCGTGGGGTCTTCGTTCCCCGAGAGGGTGGGTGGTTGGTGTGTCGAGACTTGGTGGTGGATCTCCAAGTTCTCGTTTGTTGGTAAAGGCTGGGAAACGGTAGTACTTAGTGCCTGGGCAATTTGGGCCAGGCGTTGCAGATTCTGAGTCAGGAATTCCTGAGTGGGGAGTTTCGGTGTTCCTACCTGTCTTCTTTTCGGCGCCATCCTGGTGTTCATAGGTCGATGTTATTTTGCGTCCTTACCTTGATGCAATAAGTGAAGGGGGGGTTTCTTTAAGTTAGAGAGGGATAAAGTGAGGAGAGGTTATGTGTAGGTTTCACAATCTCACCGCGCGTCCTAAGATTCCTAAATCCTATGTTCCTAAGTACCTAGAGTTTAAGCTTAATGTCCTAAGGTCTGATCTTAAGAGTCCTATCCTAGGGTCAACTTAGGCTCTGATACCAACTGTAACACCCCGAAATTTCAAGACATTTAAAACTTATAAAATAAAGGCGAAATCTCATTAAAACCCAAAACGTAATACAAGAGTACGGGGTGCTATGCCACACCTGAGCTAGAGAACTCAGGTGCACAGGCTAACTAACTAATATCCTTGATAATGTAAATGCATAAGCATGGCACGCAGGCCGAAAGGGAAACTATCTACTTCTACGCTCCAATTTCTAGCGCGCTCCAGTGACTTATTCTTCTGTGCCTGAAAGCCAAATATATCTGTTCAGCGAGAGATGCTGGTAACCCACTCCAACGCGTTGAAATTCAATACATATAGAGATATATATAGATATACGAAAACCATTTTGAGAATGAAGATATATCCTACGAACTCTAGCTTTTAAAACCGGGAATGACTCGACAGATAAGGCTAGACACAAGCAACAGTTATAACAAGCGTATACAATCCACAACAGGCAAGACAAATAAAGCTGAGCACAATTAATAATCATAACCCAACATAAACAATCCCCAGCATAAATCCCATAGTCACATCCCCCAAGATACTCATAATCACAACTCATCCATATCTCATCACATAGCACACTTTGTTGGCGCCACAGGACCAATCGCATGCCCATACATGAGGGTCAGCGCATATAGCTCTGACACGGCCCCGCAGCACCCTGCCCCGTATCGCAACACGGAGGGGTCGATCGCAACCGACCGATGAACCGCAGCTCATCAAAATGTTTGATCGCAACCAAACAGTGGACCGCAGCCCAAGAGAATGTCATCTGACCGCAGCCAGGAAATATGAACCGCAGCTCATGTAGAAACGTTTGATCGCAACCAAACGGTGGACCGCAGCCCAAGAGTGTAAATCTGACCGCAGCCAGCTTCTGAACCGCAGCTCAGGAATAACCAATCCGATCGCAGCCGAATTGGGGTTTCATGCACACATAACACATAGCAAGCACATGCAACCCACATTAACACATTGGGAAGGGGAGAAAGCGTATGACAAAACCTATGCGTGATATATATATATGTATATGTATATATGTATATGTATATGTATATATATATATATATATATATATATATATATATGTATATATATATATATATATATATATATATATATATGTATATGTATATACATATATATATATCTATATGTATATGTATATATATATATATATGTATATATACATATACATATATATATATATATATATATATATATATATATATATATATATATATATGTATACATATATATATATGTATGTATATACATACATACATACATACATACATACATATATATATATATATATATATATATATATATATATATATATATGTATATATATACATACATATATATATATGTATACATATATATATATATATATATATATATATATATATATATATATATATATATATATATATATATATGTATGTATGTATATATGTATGTATGTATGTATGTATGTATAATATATATTAGTACTATTGACCATGTTACATGTAGTATCTGTTCACATATACTTTTTCAACTTACTGATGTTCAACAAGTCAATACCACTTCTATTAAGGCTCACTTGAAATTTTGATATCATGCTTAAATGATTCAAACCATTCTTACTTAAAAGGCAAACGCTTTTTGGTTAAAGATTTATTTTTCTTTTTAATATAAGTAATACCATAATACAATAAGGATGTGTTTGGTTCACACATGGGAATCAAAATCGGAAGGGATATCAAATATTTGTTAATAGTAATGAATTTTTGTGAAAGTATTTTGCATGTTTGGTAGTAGGATAGAATGGGAATAATTATCAATATTGTTGTTTGATTATGTGTATGGGGAGGAATAATAGAATGAATTAGGGAATGAGTTTTTCAATTAAGGGAGTAATCAAAACCCATATATAATAGTGTTCTCAAAACCTGTCAACCAAACAATAACAATGACTTTGATACTCATTCCTGATAGCTAAACCTGTCAACCAAAGATACCCTAACAAACTTGTAAATTGATGCATATAAATTAGGATAACTACAATTTGTCTGCATCAACTACAGGCAAATAAAGGTAATTTCAAACACCTAACAGAATTATATATATAATTATGTGCGAAAGTAGAACATATATACAGCGAATGATTACGTAGGTATATTAAATTCGGAAGTAATATATATATATATATATATATATATATATATATATATATATATATATATATATATAAAAGAGCGCTCATATATGGTCATGTCATTAGGTGTGGTCGTGTGGTCATATCTGTGTCGTTGAATCAGTTTAATCTAACGACAGTGGTAATTCTGAGAATTTTCGCGCATTTTGGTAAGTGGGGGTGTTATGGTAATTACAGTAGCCATTTATAGCGGGCGGGTTTCAGAATACACCAACAGTGTTGACAACATACACCAATAGTGTAATAAAACACACCGCAGTGAAACACACCAGTGGTGTATTCCCGTGTTATGGTAATTACCGTGGCCATTTATAGCGGCCGGGTTCCAGAATACACCAACAGTGTTGACAACATGCACCAATAGTGTAATGAAACACACAACAATGTGATTTTCCCTATTCCGGTGTTTTATGACGAGTTTACCCTTACAGTTTGCTGGGTAGGGGAATGTGCGCGAAAATACAGAAAAAATCTTGATTAATATGATTCATTGGATCTATCTAATCTAATGGTCTATAATTGACCATATGACCACACCTAACAACATGGCCTCATGAGATCCCATCTCATCCATTAATAAAGTTTCAATTGATCGATAGGATTGAAAGTCAAACAACAATTAAATAAGGATAGTTTGAAAGACAAGGATGAAAGAGTAATTGTATTTTGGTTTTTAATTTTGGTTATATTTAAAATAGAATCATACCAGGATATTAGGGAACCTATCAATAGTAATATTTAATTATATTTTGTACATTTGTAATTTTAAATTATGGGGAATTTTACGGTGGTGTGTGCGTGGGTGTGGAATGGTGTGTGTGTTTTACTGTAACAGGGCTCGTACATCATGGCGTGCTATTTTTTTTTTCATAAAATTATGCGTTTTGGTATGTGCGTTTCGTGATACAGGCATGTACATTTTGGTTTGTGTGTTACTAGTTTCGGGCGTGTGCGAAATGTATCCAAAAGAAAATAAAAATATACAAATCTAATTTGGGTATCGACGTTTGAATTTAGAGTAGATAATCCGTGTGCAGTAGATATACATATAGTATTGGGCTTGTTGTGTGTGTGTGTGTGTGTTTTGCTTTTTTTTTTTTTTTTTAAATTGTTGGAAATTTTACGGTGGTGTGTGCGTGGGTGTGGAATGGCGTGTGCGGTTTTCTGTAACAGGAGGTGTACACCAAGACAAAATATAAAACGCACACACCATTCCACACTCACGCACACACCACCGTAAAATTCCCCATAATTTAAAATTTCAGATGTACAAAATATAATTAATTATTACCATTGATAGGGTCCCTAATAATTTAAAATATCAATTTTCATTCATAATCTCCCTAATATAATGCTTAAGATTCCAATTGAATACATATATCTACAATTACTATTTAATCCTTTTGATTTCAATATATCCCTAATTACTTTCACAATCTCTTATAATCTCAACCATTCATGAAAAATGAATCAATAGATATCATGAGATCTCATGATCTCATCTAGTATAGGGATTGCATATATATATATATATATATATATATATATATATATATATATATATATATATATATATATATATATATATATATATATATATATATATATATATATATATGGGATGCACTCATATGCGAATAAGTGCTCAGGAGGGAAATGCGAACGAATCAGCGCGCGACACGTGTCCAGATCTAATAACTTTAAAAAAAACGCGATGGCATTTTCGTAAATAATTGAACGTCGAAGTGCAAGTAAAATCACATACAAGTGCACCTACTTTCACCTATAAGTGCATGTAATTTTGCCTTGTTAGCATTCACTTTCCGCAAACATTCATGCACCTGGGTGTGCTTATAACTATATGTGCAACTATTTATAACTATAGGTGCAACTACTTATAACTATAGGTGCACCTACTTTCACCTATAAGTGCATGTAATTTTGCCTTGTTAGCATTCACTTTCCGCAAACATTCATGCACCTGGGTGTGCTTATAACTATATGTGCAACTATTTATAACTATAGGTGCAACTACTTATAACTATAGGTGCACCTACTTTCACCTATAACTGCATGTAATTTTGCCTTGTTAACATTCATTGATCTGAGTTCAGCGGGTAGTAATACCTCTGAAAACCACTCGCAAACATTCATACACCTAGATGCAACTATTTATAACTATGTGTGCAACTACTTAGAACTATAGGTGCAACTACTTAGAACTATAAGTGTAACTAAGTATTGATGCTCAATGTAAATTTTTACTTGCACCTATAATACATTTTACATGCACTTGTAATACATTTTACTTGCACTTCGATGTTCAATTATTTACGAAAATGCCACCGCGTTTTTTTAAAAAATCAGTGTTTCTCATCCATTAGATCTGGACACGTGGACGAACAGAATTCATTCCTATTTCGCGCCTGGGCGAAGCATTCGCACCTGAGTGCGATTCATATATATATATATATATATATATATATATATTATATATATATATATATATATATATATATATATATATATATATATATATATATATATAATATATATATATATATATATATATATATTATATATATATATATATATATATATATATGACTTGCACTCGGGTGCGAATGGCTCGCCCAGGCACGAAATAGGAATGGGCACGAAATAGGAATGGATTCTGTTCGTCCACGTGTCCAGATCTAATGGATGAGAAACACTGATTTTTTAAAAAAACACGGTGGCATTTTCGTAAATAATTGAACATCGAGGTGCAAGTAAAATGTATTACAAGTGCATGTAAAATGTATCATAGGTGCAAGTAAAAATTTACACTGAGCATCAATACTTAGTTGCACTTATAGTTCTAAGTAGTTGCACCAATAGTTCTAAGTAGTTGCACACATAGGTATAAGTAGTTGCATCTAGGTGTATGAATGTTTGCGAGTGGTTTTCAGGAGTATTACTACCCGCGAACTCAGATCAATGAATGTTAACAAGGCAAAATTACATGCACTTATAGGTGAAAGTAGGTGCACATATAGTTAAAAGTTGTTGCACCTATAGTTATAAATAGTTGCACATATAGTTATAAGCACACCCAGGTGCATGAATGGTTGCGGAAAGTGAATGCTAACAAGGCAAAATTACATGCACTAATAGGTGAAAATAGGTGCACTTATAAGAGATTTTACTTGCACTTCGATGTTCAATTATTTACGAAAATGCCACCGCGTTTTTTTTTAAGTTATTAGATCTGGACACGTGTCGCGCGCTGATTCGTTCGCATTTCCTTCCTGGGCACTTATTCGCACCTGAGTGCGTCCCTATATATATATATATATATATATATATATATATATATATATATATATATATATATATATATATATATATATATATATATATATATATATATATCATCAATCCATAAAAATAAAAAAAATAAAAAAAATTGTCCAAACATAATAAATATGAGAGATTCTCATATTTTCCAATATGTGGATGGATTTTTTTATACACACAAAGAATTAATTTGCCCCTAAATGTTAATCTTTTCCTTTTTTGAATGCTAATTACATTGAATTAATGATGGTTATTAATCTTTTGCTTTATACAGCTTAAACCCAATGTAATTATATTAACCAGCTGTGTTCGATTTAAACTGTATCAAATAACTTCAGCAATGTGGGCAAATTGAGCATTTGATCATAGTGTTGGATTCTCAAGACTTGAGAATAGATTTGACATATTTTGATAGTGTGGGATACCACACAAAAATAACAAATTACAGGGTGTTTGGTTGAACGGAATTTAAATTCCCTTCCCACTTAATTCCCACCCAATTTCAAAAGTCACAAATTTTCCTTGTTTGGTTGAAAGGAATTGCAATTCCACGGAATTGTAATTCTCCCATTTTCATAGAATTAAAATCTCATGTTCCCCCTGCGATTTTAATTTCTGGAATTTTAGGAAGAAAAAAAAGATAGTGATTAGTCAAAATTACCCCTTCCTTTTTTTAACCTAAAATTAATGCCTAACAACAACAATGGACATTTTTTACTTTATACTACTTATTCCCTTTTAATTCCCATGTATACCAGACATTGGAATTGAAATTCTCAGTAATTCTATTCCTGTAAACCAAACACTGGAATTTAAATTCCCACTTTATCATATCCCCAGTAATTCATCTCCCATAGAATTGCAATTCCATTCCCACGTAATTCACCCTCTCCAACCAAACGCCCTGTTAGTGTTTAGTATTTTAGTCTTCATATATCCTGAGAGTCATTAATAGATTGACAAGTTAAAAAATGGATCATTTTTGTTTTTTAATAGGTAAACCCATTCAAAACTTGTTTAACCCGTTAAGATTAGCGTGTCACTTAGTTTTTGGATGCTAAGATTATGATTAAATTGTAATTTTTATTTTAACTAGTATTTTCACTCGTGCGATGCACGGTATGTATTTGTTATAATATATTAAAAATATTTGGATCATAAAATTATTTAAATTATAACATCAAATATTATATAGTGCAATTGAAGATATGGTCTGGATTGTTTATGTTTGTTGATGCTATCATTGCTTGAATTCGAGTAAATAATTGCTCAAATTAATAGCTAATGTGTAGATGTACGCATGCGGTGCTGTAACTTTAAACATTTTATATATCATTGTTTAAGATTTTTATAAATTAGACAAATGTGCTCGTTCTCTAGCAACTTAGTTATAGTAATCAATTGTTATCCTAATTCATTTGCATATAGAGGATATATTTTTGTCTAGATATATAGCAATTTTGTCATTTTGGAAAAAAAAAACATAATATCAACGATTGTATTTACACATTATTGAAAACCTCTTTGTAGAAGAAACTGGTAGTCGCAACACAATCTTGACCATCCTCGTCTAGAGCTAACACCTTCATGCCATCATGATGGGTGACTCAAGAGAAAGTCACGTACAATTGTCCGTGCTTAAAGACCGGTTTTTTTAGCAATAACCCAACGTGAGTTAGTGTTTAGCCTTGGCTTTTGTTGATAGTCATGGCATATGCAAGCATCAACGGGAATTGTTTACGCTACAACTTGAAGGGCAATCTCGTATCAAAAGGAGTGAGAGACAATCGGGGGATAAGAACTTTGGTTCCTTCATGTGTCCCATTAACTATTCTTGCTTTGACAATGTGATGTGCAAATCTTGTGATGATGAGCCACGTCCCGTTACAAATACCAAGAGAGTTGACTGTGTTCCGCAATAACATAACAGGTGCACCGACCTTTAATGTCAATGAAAAGACCCGACAATCTCAAACTATTTAAGAATTCAGGAGTGTGTACTTCTGATAGATTTTCATTGTCTGATTCTGCCTTACACAAAGAGTCACAACTTAAATATGTTTGTCCTTCTGCAATATTCATGTCGCACATGTACTGATTAATTTGATCAACGACATCTAAAGTTAGAGAGAGGATCGCTCGGCCTTCTAGCTGTGAGTCATCAAGCATGTCATATCTCGAGCTAATGAGTGGTCTATTTGTTAAGTTTCTGTCATTTTGTATCTATTTTTTACCTGTAGATTATGGTTTTAAGTTTATGTCACTTTGTATCTATTTTTTTTAATACATGGTAGCTTATAGTTTAAAGTCCAACATATTATGTTACGATTATTAATTGTGTTACATATTCATATTTAATTGTGTTGCATATTCATTTTTTGCAGTGTTATATCTCAAAAAATTAATATAGAACACTATGACTTTAAGTTTCTGTCATTTTGTATCAATTTTTTGAAACCTAGAATCTTATAGTTTAAAGTCATATATATATTTTGGGTATCACAAATCATTTATGTTAATTAATTAACCTAATAAGAAGTAGAAATTTTATTCTTTAAGTTAACTTTGTTTAATATAATCTTATGAACTACAATTTATTTATTTAGCATCAACACTAATTTAGTATGTTAGAATATGGTTCAAATTATGTGGCTCTAATTAATGCATGAAGACTTCTTCTTCAACCTTCCGCATCGCATGCATGCTGTCCATCCGCCTTCTGTAACACCCCAGATTTTTAAGACATTTTAAGCTTATATAATAAAGGTAGTATCTTATTATATTCCAAAGTGTATCATAAGTGTACGGGGTGCTATGCCACACTTGGGCTAGAGAACCCAGGTGCACAAGCTGTCTAAATAGTATCCATTGAAACACAATGCATAATATGGCGCGCAGGCCGAAAAGGGAAACTAATCTACTTCTACGTTCCAGTTCTAGCGCGCTCCAGTGCTCTAGTCCTCTGTGCCTGAAAGCCAAATATATCTGTTCAGCGAGAGATGCTGGTAACCCACTCCAACGCGTTGAAATACAATACATATAGAGATACATATAGATATACGAAAACCATTTTGAGCATGAAGATATATCCTACGAACTCTAGCTTTAAAACCGGGAAAGACTCGACAGATAAGGCCAGACACAAGCAACAGTTATAACGAGCATATGCAGTTCACAACAGATAAGGCAGATAAGGCAAAGCATAAACAATGATCATAACCCAACATGAACAATCCCCAATATAAATCCCATAGTCACATCCCCCAAGACACTCGTAATCACAACTCGTCCATGTCACAACACATAACACACTTTGTTGGCGCCACAGGACCAATCGCACGCCCATACATGAGGGTCAGCGCATATAGCTCTGACACGGCCCCGCAGCACCCTGCCCCGTATCGCAACACGGAGGGGTCGATCGCAACCGACCGATGAACCGCAGCTCATCATAGTGTTTGATCGCAACCAAACAGTGGACCGCAGCCCAAGAGGATGTCATCTGACCGCAGCCAGGAAAAAGGACGAACCGCAGCTCGTATAGAAACGTTTGATCGCAACCAAACGGTGGACGGCAGCCCAAGAGTATCAATCTGACCGCAGCCAGCTTCTGAACCGCAGCTCAGGATAACCAATCCGATCGCAACCGAATTGGGGTAACACACACATAACACATAGCAAGCACACGCAACCCACATTACACATTAGGAAAGGGGAGAAAACGTATAACAAAACCTATGCGTGATCCATCACATACTAAGAATAGTCCTAAGGGGTTCATACTTCTTCCACCTAGGTCAACAGGATACCAATTCAACTAGCATGCAATATAATAGACTCATAAACCTACGAACGGTACCCGAAACATCAAACTAGACATAGGCACGATAAACGGAGTCCGTTGGGACACCACGGGGAACGGGGGAACATCAAACGGGGAAGCCGGGATCCCAAGGTGGGGGAATTTCCAGCGGGTAGCCGGTGGGTGGGGGCCACCCGCCGGCTGCCCGCCGGAGTGTACTGTTCCGGGCAGCGGGTCGCCGGCGGGCAGCTGCCCGCCCGCCGGCTACCCGCTGCCGGGCGGTGTCTTCTTGGCCGTGGGTAGGTGGCGGGTCCCCTACCCCCCCACTAACTCTTTTCACACAATAACGTCCCGGGAACCTTTGTGGAACCCGAAACCATGCTTAGACACTTTACAACGCAACTAATAATTAACACGTAGACAATTAACGGATCAAATACGAGAAACGACGGCACATAACCTATCATGCTTTTCTAATATAATCAACACCCAAACATGCGATTTCCCCACCCGATAATCCAAGGATAAGATCATACGATACAACCTAGGGTTCTAATCACTTTTATATCAACAAGTATACGGTTCGTCTTCTAATTACAAGATTCGGTAATAATAACACATAAACATCAAGAGCATCACACAATTATCAAGAACAACACATAATCATCAAGAACTCTATATAATCATCAAGAATTCCATAATCATCAAGAATCTCCCAATATCAAGATTACCAAGATCCCTCATGGGATCATCACATCAAACATCAATAATTATCATCATATCTCGCCAATCACAATAATATGGGGGAAACCCTAAGGGGGAATCATAGCTATGAAAATAGGTTTTGTTGAGACATGGGTTACCTCTTAGCCTTAATTAATTCCTTGGCTATGAAGGGTCTTTCTTTAAGCTTTCTTGCTTTCTTGATTTCTTCTACGGGGATTCTTGGAGCTCTTTCGGAGTGGTGGGGCATTATTCTTGTGGGGAGTTCTAGGTGCCCCTTAAGTCCCCTATTTATATATCTAGTTGTCCTAATTAGGAACTAATATTATAGGCTCGCTAATTCTATTCCTTTTGGAACTAAGGATTGGGTTTAGGGGTTGGGTTTATATATGAGGGCCCATGGACTATGGTGGGCCTTTTTCCCTAATTAATCATTATGATTTATTCCTTCTCTTGGGCTATTGATTGGTTAATTAAATGTTTTTAGGGGCCGTAACACGGGGTGTTACACTCTCCCCCCCTTACAAGGGGCTTCGTCCCCGAAGCCCGGTGTTATAGTCCATCCTTTCACCCCTAGACACCTCGTAGCTCGGCCTCCTGATTAGGGTTGCGGCCTTACGTTTGTCTTGGCTTGGGGTAGGCTGAACTTCTGATGGTGTTGTGATAAAGAAGTTTTCGGTTGTACCTCGGTTTCCTGTGCTGGAACTGGGTGCACCGCGAGTGCCCAAGGCGGCCTCGATTGCTGCTACTCTGTGATCGAGTGCGCGTGTGGTGCGAATCAAGGATGAGAACCCTTCTTCCATGATTTGATTCTGCCGGTCGAGTTGTGCGAGTATGCGTTCGTTGACCGAACCCTCGTCTTATCCCCTCGGGTTCCCTCCTGGTTGTGGGTGCACTGACGGGTTAGGCCCGTCTTCCTCCTCTTGTCCCTCATTTCCCTCCGTACCTCCGCAATCTTGCATGGCTCGCTTGAGCTTTTTGTTGGAGATGTCCAACCGATCAACCAATTCCCTACGTTCCTCCTCGGGTTTTTGGCAAATTTCTTCGAGGGTGAGATAGTGTCCTCCTTCGGTGTAGTAGATGTCGTTGCGGCGGAGGTTTTGGGCATTGAAAACCATACCATTGGCGGTTTTGACCTCGGTGTGGCTTAGGTCCACCCCTTTCTTTTCCATGATCCAACTTAGGATCATCCCGTAGGGTAGACTAAGCCGGTTGTTTGTTTTGCAGAACTCTATGTGCTTTAGCATGAGTGCCGGCAGGTTGAACTTGATTTTATGTTTTAGGAGATACGCAAAGGTGCACTCCAAGCTCCCCACGTCCTTGCTCTTGTTATTGGTGGGCAAGAGGCTATCGGTTATAATCATAACCAATATCTTTTGCTCCGCCGATAGCCACTTTCGGTTTGGTCGAGTGGCCGAGGTGAACCCGTCCTCTTTCCCGAGTATGTACCCAAGATAGTCTTTGTATCCCGTAGTTTGGGTATCAATCCACCCCTTTCGGTCATAGTTAGACACACCCATGGTGGTCAATTTCAAGAGCTTGGCCAACCGGCCTTCGGAAAGCACAATTTCCTTGCCACGGACCTTGGTGGTAATTTCTACTTTGTCACCCCGTTTGGTGGCCACAAGGTGTTGGTAGAATTCTTTCACCAATTCGGGGTATGTGTCCCCTTTGATGGCGAGGTAAGTATCTAAAAGCCCTTGGTGTTTGAGCATGTCAACCAATTCCGGAGAGAATTGGTCGGGTTCAAGTGCTTTACTTCCGATTACGGTGTAATCGGCGTTGCTCCACTCCGGGGTGCGGATTCCGAGGGGTTTCTTTGGCATCGTGATGCTCGTTTGATGGTGATGTTTGCCGATGATTTTTCCGGCGAGGCGGTGCGGTTTTCCGGCGGGTTCTCCGGCGAGGCGGTGCGGTTTACCGGCGAGTTCTCCGGCGAGGCGGCGGCTGGGTTTCGGCGTATTCTCCGTCTGCGAGGTCGACGCCGGTGAGGTGGGGTCCGGCTTTGGTGTGGTGGGGGTGTGGTGGCGCTGTGGGGTCGACTGGGCAGCGGGTTGCAGCTGGGTGGCGTCCGGGTGGATGGCGGATGGTCTCTGGTGGCTCGGTTTGGACGGCGGCAAGGCGGGGCGAGGTCGGCAGGGAGTGGTCGGGTGGTGGCGGCGTCCGATCGGCGAGGGCGTGAGGTGATGGTGGGTGGTTGCTATGGTGGGGCAGCAGGGTGCGTGAGAGGGAAGAGGAGAGGGAGTGGGGAGGAAGAAGAGGAAGAAGAAGGGCTTTTGATTTGGGGATTTTGTGGGTTTTAGGGACTTGAGGGGTTTAACAAGGGAGTATTTCCTTAAGGTTTCAAGAAACACTCATGGCTTAGTGGTTAGGGGCTTGGACTTGTAAATAGGAGGTCTAGGGTTCAATTCTTAATGGTGACATTAGGCATTTCTTAATGGTGTGGTTTTTTTGTCTTTTTCCTTGTTTCGTCCTTTAGTGGAGGGAAGGTTGGGTTGATAGTTTAACTTGTGTTTTACCTCCGTATTGAAATTCGATCGAAATCTTTATTCATAATACTTTCGAAATAGCTAAGCTAAATAAGTGGTCTTTACGACACGGGGGTGATTACAAGGGGTGTGAGGGTTTATCCTAGACAGAACTCGTTTTCTGGGTTTTCTTCTGTGGGATCCGTATGGTCCTCGTCCTCCGGGATTGGGTTTCCCCCTTCCAGGTCCTCTTCGTTTCCGAGGTTGGCTTGAGTGTGGCTCATAACGAATACCTTTCCGGGAGCGCCGTAACTTCCTTGATGACTGGTGCCCCCGTGTTGGCCCACGGTGGCGGGGCGCGGTCTTTGGGGTCGAGTGCACTGGAAGGCCTTGTGCCCCTCCTCTCCGCAGTTGAAGCATCGCCAGGGGTTGCCTGCGCAATCCTTGCCCCTATGGCTTTTGTTGCATCTCGGGCAAGGGAAGCTTTTTGGATTAGCTTCGTTGTTTCCCAGGGTCGGTCTTTGGTTGGTCGGGTTGTTCGTCCTTGTGCCGGTGTCGTTTCTCGTTCTTTTCACTGGCGGTGCCCCACTTCCGGTGTTTCTTCTTCGTATTTGTTCCTGAACTCCGCGTTGGAGTAGTTGGATCCGATAGAGATTCGCGGCACTGGAGTAAGCCTCGTTGAGGGTCCGAGGTCTGCTTACCACTAGCGCCTTTCGAGCTTCGAAGTTGAGGCCCGCCACGAATCTCTCTATCTTGGTTACCTCGGTGGGGACTAACTCTGGCGCGAAGCGTGCCAACTCGAGGAATCGTTTATGGTATTCTACGACGGTGGCCGTTCCTTGTTTTAGATGAAGGAACTCTTCGTACATGGATGCCTTCACGTGGTTTGGGTAGAATCTCTCTCGTAGTCGTGTCTTGAGGTTTTCCCAATTGAACCCCGGTTCTTGTTGATAAGTGGGTCCCTCGTGGATCCACCAGAGGTCGGCCTCGTGCCCGAAGTAGAACGAGGCTATCTCTACGCGGCGTTCCTCCGGGCATTCTACTACCCCAAAAATCTTGTCAAGGGTTCGGATCCATTCTTCTAGGACCGCGGGATCCTCTTCTCCCGAAAACATGGGTGGCCGGTGATTTGAAACTTGTCGAGCGACGTCTGAGTTTGCGTTTGATGGAGGTGGTGGGGGCCTGTTGTTGCGAAGGGCCGCGTCACTTAATACCTGTGCGACTTGTGTCAGCTGTCGTAGGGTTTGGGTCAAGGGGTCGTCTGTGGCGGGCTCTGGAGTTCTCGATTGCCTTCTGTTCGGTGCCATGCTATCGTCTTTCTGGTCAGTGTTTATAAGAACGTTAAATTAGAGTCTGACGTACTTCTTATGAAGTGATAAGTGGGGAAGGGTTTTAGAATGAGGAAGAGTAAAGTGTAGAGAAGTTATGTGTAGGTTTCACAATCTCACCGCGCGTCCTAAGATTCCTGAGTCCTATGTTCCTAGGTACCTAGAGTTCAAGCCTAATGTCCTAAAGTCCGGTCTTAAGAGTCTTTTCCTAGGGTCAAACTTAGGCTCTGATACCAACTGTAACACCCCAGATTTTTAAGACATTTTAAGCTTATATAATAGAGGTAGTATCTTATTACATTCCAAAGTGTATCATAAGTGTACGGGGTGCTATGCCACACTTGGGCTAGAGAACCCAGGTGCACAGGCTGTCTAACTAGTATCCATTGAAACACAATGCATAATATGGCGCGCAGGCCGAAAAGGGAAACTAATCTACTTCTACGTTCCAGTTCTAGCGCGCTCCAGTGCTCTAGTCCTCTGTGCCTGAAAGCCATATATATCTGTTCAGCGAGAGATGCTGGTAACCCACTCCAACACGTTGAAATACAATACATATAGAGATACATATAGATATACGAAAACCATTTTGAGCATGAAGATATATCCTACGAACACTAGCTTTAAAACCGGGAAAGACTCGACAGATAAGGCCAGACACAAGCAACAGTTATAACGAGCATATGCAGTTCACAACAGATAAGGCAGATAAGGCAAAGCATAAACAATGATCATAACCCAACATGAACAATCCCCAATATAAATCCCATAGTCACATCCCCCAAGACACTCGTAATCACAACTCGTCCATGTCACAACACATAACACACTTTGTTGGCGCCACAGGACCAATCGCATGCCCATACATGAGGGTCAGCGCATATAGCTCTGACACGGCCCCGCAGCACCCTGCCCCGTATCGCAACACGGAGGGGTCGATCGCAACCGACCGATGAACCGCAGCTCATCATAGTGTTTGATCGCAACCAAACAGTGGACCGCAGCCCAAGAGGATGTCATCTGACCGCAGCCAGGAAAAAGGACGAACCGCAGCTCGTATAGAAACGTTTGATCGCAACCAAACGGTGGACGGCAGCCCAAGAGTATCAATCTGACCGCAACCAGCTTCTGAACCGCAGCTCAGGATAACCAATCCGATCGCAACCGAATTGGGGTAACACACACATAACACATAGCAAGCACACGCAACCCACATTACACATTAGGAAAGGGGAGAAAACGTATAACAAAACCTATGCGTGATCCATCACATACTAAGAATAGTCCTAAGGGGTTCATACTTCTTCCACCTAGGTCAACGGGATACCAATTCAACTAGCATGCAATATAATAGACTCATAAACCTACGAACGGTACCCGAAACATCAAACTAGACATAGGCACGATAAACGGAGTCCGTTGGGACACCACGGGGAACGGGGGAACATCAAACGGGGAAGCCGGGATCCCAAGGTGGGGGAATTTCCAGCGGGTAGCCGGTGGGTGGGGGCCACCCGCCGGCTGCCCGCCGGAGTGTACTGTTCCGGGCAGCGGGTCGCCGGCGGGCAGCTGCCCGCCCGCCGACTACCCGCTGCCGGGCGGTGTCTTCTCGGCCGTGGGTAGGTGGCGGGTCCCCTACCCCCCACTAACTCTTTTCACACAATAACGTCCCGGGAACCTTTGTGGAACCCGAAACCATGCTTAGACACTTTACAACGCAACTAATAATTAACACGTAGACAATTAACGGATCAAATACGAGAAACGACGGCACATAACCTATCATGCTTTTCTAATATAATCAACACCCAAACATGCGATTTCCCCACCTGATAAACCAAGGATAAGATCATACGATACAACCTAGGGTTCTAATCACTTTTATATCAACAAGTATACGGTTCGTCTTCTAATTACAAGATTCGGTAATAATAACACATAAACATCAAGAGCATCACACAATTATCAAGAACAACACATAATCATCAAGAACTCTATATAATCATCAAGAATTCCATAATCATCAAGAATCTCCCAATATCAAGATTATCAAGATCCCTCATGGGATCATCACATCAAACATCAATAATTATCATCATATCTCGCCAATCACAATAATATGGGGGAAACCCTAAGGGGGAATCATAGCTATGAAAATAGATTTTGTTGAGACATGGGTTACCTCTTAGCCTTAATTAATTCCTTGGCTATGAAGGGTCTTTCTTTAAGCTTTCTTGCTTTCTTGATTTCTTCTACGGGGATTCTTGGAGCTCTTTCGGGGTGGTGGGGCGTTATTCTTGTGGGGAGTTCTAGGTGCCCCTTAAGTCCCCTATTTATATATCTAGTTTTCCTAATTAGGAACTAATATTATAGGCTCGCTAATTCTATTCCTTTTGGAACTAAGGATTGGGTTTAGGGGTTGGGTTTATATATGAGGGCCCATGGACTATGGTGGGCCTTTTTCCCTAATTAATCATTATGATTTATTCCTTCTCTTGGGCTATTGATTGGTTAATTAAATGGTTTTAGGGGCCGTAACACGGGGTGTTACACCTTCTGCTCTCCTTCTTACCATTGCCGCATAACTCTCCTTTGTGTTGTATAAATAGTGACGTAGCTTTGTAATTAATGCATTATCAAAATAGAATTCTTTCTTCCTTTCTCACGCATGCTTTAATATATATATATTCCTCTAATTCTCTTTTGAGAGTTTATATATATATATATATATATATATATATATATATATATATATATATATATATATATATATATATATATATATATATATATATATATATTATATCTTTCATTGTTAATTATTATTTTGTCATTTTATACAATTTTCTTCGTTTATACATTTTCCTCTATTATTCAACTTCTATAATTCTCAATTTTCGATTCTTCGCTTCCGCATTATTCCGCTATATTCATAACAAGTGGTATCAGAGCGGTTTAATTGAGAGTTATTTTCAAAGATGTCGACTGTTATCAAGTTCGATGTCGAGAAGTTCGACGGGAAAATTAGCTTTTCTATCTGGAAGGTTCAGATGGAAGCCGTTATAACCCAGAACGGTTTGAAGAAAGCTCTAGCTGGGAAGAAGAAGAAGAAACCAGCTACAATGACAGATGAAACTTGGGAAGATTTGGATGACAAGGCACGTTCAACCATTCTTTTGTGCCTGTCTAAAGAGGTTCTACGTGAGGTATTAAGTGAGACGACTGCGTCAGATTTATGGTCCAAGCTGGATACGCTTTACATGGCCAAAACTATGGCAAACAAGCTGCGCCTGTACACAATCCGCATGACGGAAGGTACTTCGATTAAATCTCATTTGGATGAATTTAATTCTATTTTATTGGACTTGGAGAATATTGATGTCGTAATCGAAGATGAGGATTGTGCTGTTTTATTGCTTGTCTCTCTCCCTAAATCATACATGCATTTCAAAGAAATTATGTTGTATGGTAATAGTAGTGATACCCTTACTTTTGACAATGTTAAGTCAAACCTGTTGTCCAAAGAAAAGTTTGACTTTGAAATTAAGTCTGAGGACAAAGGTGAAGGCTTAATTGTAAGGGGTCGTGCACTTGAAACAGAGAGTAGCAATAAAAAATCTAGATCCAAGTCCAAAGGACGTAAGTCCAACAAATCCTGTAAGTACTGCAAGAAGCAGGGTCATGATGTGACTGAATGCTTCAAGTTGAAAAACAAGCAAGAGAGAGAAAAGAAGTCCGCTGAAGCTAGTGTTGTTGAAAGTGATTCAGATGGTGATGTGTTGTTATCTGTTAGCTCCGGTGAGAAACGGAGTGAAACCGAGTGGATTTTGGACTCTGGTTGTACATTCCACATGTGTCCCCACAAAGATTGGTTCATTTCTTTGGAACCGGTTGATGGTGGAGTTGTCTTGTTGGGTAATGATACCCAATGCAAGGTTAGTGGAATTGGAAGTGTTCAGATTAAAACTCATGATAACGTTGTCAGGACTCTTACCAATGTTCGGTATATTCCTGATTTGAAACACAATCTGATATCATTGGGCACCTTGGAATCTCTGGGGTGCAAGTACATAGCTGAAGGTGGAGTTCTAAAGGTCATCAAAGGCTCTTTTGTTCTCATGAAAGCTTCTCGTTCTGGAAGCTTGTACGTCTTGCATGGCAGTACTGTGACAGGTTCAGTTGTGGTATCCTCATCAATGTCTGATGCATCTACTAGCATCGCACCTCTCGTCGAGCCACAGCGAGAGTACTCTATTGCCCAAGATCGGCCTAGGAGGACAATTAAAAAACCTGCTAGGTACGCTAGTGACGATGAAACCCACTTGGTTGCTTATGCACTTTCAGTTGCACAGGAGGTTGATGGTGATCCATCCTGCTATTCTGAGGCTATTTCCTGTGCCAACTCGTCCAAGTGGTTGGTTGCTATGCAAGAAGATATGGAAATTCTCCATAAGAATGAGACTTGGGAGCTGGTAGAGTTGCAGAAAGGTAAACGCCCATTGAGTTGTAAGTGGATTTACAAAAAGAAAGAAGGCATTCCTGGGGTTGAGAAAGCACGTTGGAAGGCACGGTTAGTTGTTCGAGGTTTTGATCAACGTGAAGGTATTGACTTTAATGAGATTTTTTCTCCAGTTGTTCGGCATACTTCTATACGTGTTCTACTTGCTTTTGTTGCTCTTTTTGATTTGGAGTTGGAGCAACTTGATGTAAAGACTGCTTTCCTACATGGAGAGCTTGATGAAGAACTTTACATGTACCAACCTGAGGGATTTGAAGTTCCTGGGAAGGAACGTTGTGTCTGCCGTCTACAAAAATCTCTTTATGGGCTAAGCAAGCTCCAAGGCAATGGTATAAGTGGTTTGATGCGTGTATGTTGGGGCAGGGATTCTCAAGAAGCCAGTATGATAGCTGTGTCTATTTTAATGAATTTTCTAATGGGTCTTTTGTCTATTTGCTCCTTTATGTTGATGATATGCTCATTGCTTCCCCTGATATGTCTCTGGTTGATGGCTTGAAGTCTCAACTAAGCAATGAGTTTGAGATGAAAGACCTTGGTGCAGCAAAGAAGATTCTTGGCATGGAGATACACAGGGATCGTCAAGCAGGTAAACTTTATCTATCCCAGAAAAAGTATGTTGAGAAGGTGCTTGATCAATTCAATATGTCCAATTGTAAACCTGTGTCTACTCCACTTGGTGCACACTTTAAGGTATCCTCTGGTTCATGCCCTAAGTCTGATGTTGATGTGGCTTATATGTCAAAAGTTCCTTACTCTAGTGCTGTTGGAAGTCTTATGTATGCTATGGTATGCACTAGACATGATTTGGCTCATGCTGTAAGTGTTGTGAGTCGTTACATGCATAACCCTGGTAAGGAACATTGGAACGCCGTTAAATGGATTCTACGGTACCTAAAGGGTACTTCGTCTTTGGGCTTGGTTTTTGATCGAAATTCTTCTGCATCTACTGACATTGTGGGCTTTGTAGATTCTGATTATGGTGGTGATCTTGACAGACGTCGATCGCTTTCCAGTTATATTTTCACTCTTTGTAATTGTGCTATCAGTTGGAAAGCTACGCTTCAGTCTATTGCTGCATTATCTACGACTGAGGCGGAATATATTGCAGCCACAGAGGGTGTCAAAGAAGCTACTTGGCTACGGGGGTTGGTTATGGAACTTGGTGTTTCACAAGGTCACACTATTGTGTTCTCTGATAGTCAAAGTGCTATCCATCTCACCAAGAATGATACCTATCATGCCAAAACCAAACACATTGATGTCAGATATCATTTTATTTGAGATGTTGTAGCTGCGGGAGATATAATCGTTCAGAAGATTCACACATTAGAAAATCCAGCAGATATGCTCACCAAACCTCTACCTATTACTAAGTTCAAACAGTGTTTGAGTTTAGTCGGATGTTTCAATTGTTAATTTTCACCGTGAATTTGATCCAAGGTGGAGATTGTTAGAATATGGTTCAAATTATGTGGCTCTCATGAAGACTTCTTCTTCAACCTTCCGCATCGCATGCATGCTGTCCATCCGCCTTCTGCTCTCCTTCTTACCATTGCCGCATAACTCTCCTTTGTGTTGTATAAATAGTGACGTAGCTTTGTAATTAATGCATTATCAAAATAGAATTCTTTCTTCCTTTCTCACGCATGCTTTAATATATATATTCCTCTAATTCTCTTTTGAGAGTTTATATATATATATATATATATATATTTAATATCTTTCATTGTTAATTATTATTTTGTCATTTTATACAATTTTCTTCGTTTATACATTTTCCCCTATTATTCAACTTCTATAATTCTCAATTTTCGATTCTTCGCTTCCGCATTATTCCGCTATATTCCTAACATAGTATGTAGTGTATTTGGGTTATGTGCATTTATGAAGTTGGCAAAAGACATTATAAGTGTTTGTGAGTATAAGTACTGAAAAACTCTGCATTTTTTTGTCTCTTTTTTTTTTAATATATTCATATATATGAATTTCAATATAAATTATATGAAATTGAAAAAATATATATTAAAAGACTTTTTGATAAATTATATGAACTTGAAAGTTTAACAAAATTTGAGCTTGTTACTTGCAGATATTTAAACTTACCATAGGGTGCAAATAAACAATGTATATGGTATATAGTTTATCAAGGCATGTTTAAAGTATAGAAATAATTAGTAATATACTTTTTAAAGTTTAGAGTACATTGTAACACCCCTAAATTTCAACGTATTTAAAACTTATAAAATAAAGGCGAATTCATTGATTGAGTCCCAAATAGAGCATGAAGCTATCCATAAGAGTCGGGGTGCTATGCCACACCTAGGTTTGAGAACCTAGGTGCACAGGCTAAACTAACTAAGCATGAGAAATCCTCAAATAAATATTCAATACAATCCCAAGGCACGCAGGCCACTACTGAGCTAAAACTAACTAAGTTAAGTCCAAGGCTCTGACTAGTGTGCTCCGAAGCTAAAGCTCATCACCTGAAAAACATTTGGTATAACAACCGTCAGCGAATAATGCTGGTAACCCACTCCAACGCGTTAAGTACAATATAGGTAGATATAAGAAACTCATTTTGAAACTGGAATACATATATACTTACGAGACTCTAGTTTAAATCCAAGATCAAGACTCAAGGCATATTTACAGGCTCAATATCATAGAATAATCATAAGAACTAATATGTGTCCTAAACATGCAATGCAAGACATAACAGGCAGGTAATCATGCAAATAACGAGTAGAGGCAACTAAGGCATTCAATACAATCAATTAGCAAGTAGTCAACAAAGCACACAATTCATCCTCCAACCTTATACCAAGTTCCAACCGTATAACTCCCCTCCGTCCTTATATCAGTTCCAACCTATACCTCCAGGTCACCCTTATATCCCCACCCCTTATGCCTCCGAGCAACTACATGCCCCCACCGACGAACCCACCTTTCAACCACCAACATATCAAGATGGTGCCGCAGTGTCATTCAATGATCCGCACCTCTAGTGCCAATATCAAGGGGTTAGCGCGTGTAGCTCTAACATGACACCACAGCACTTATAACCTGACTCATGCTCAATGGCAAGCTAGTCGAAGGTGGGTGTGTGCCTTTAGCACAGTCACCGCTATGGCCTGTACCTTTAGTACAATGATCGGGCACAAGTGGTGCCAACCGCCAACAGTTTATTTTCCACCAATCACAATCTCATCAACATCATCATCATCATTAGTCACACTGGCTATTGCGCAATGACCACATTACTCATCATCATCAATCAATCAACACATAAACACATAATCAAGCAAGACACAACAACAATGACACGTATTACACATAAAATCCTAGAACGATGCCTAAAACACCAAACGAGACTCATACACGACAAACGGGGTACAGCGGGACACAACGGGACACGGGGAAACAACAAACGGGGGAAAACATCACATTACCCACCAACTTTCCAGCGGGTGGGCGGTGGGTGGAGGACCACTCGCCGGCGGCGGCTACAGTTCCAGCGGGTGCCCGGCGGGCAGTCGCCTGCCCGCCAGCTGCCCGCTGGAACCCGAGCAAGGGGCAGCGGGTAGGTGGCGGGCACCCCTGCCCCCACCTACCCCCCCCCCCCCACTAACTCGTATGTAATATTTCGGTCCCGGGATCTTTCGTGGAACCCGGAACCATGTCTAGACACATTCAAACACAAAACGACAACACCACGTATTCAAGTAACGGAATTAAACCAAGAATCACACCAAATACATCCTAACACGATTCCTAAACATGCCAAGACTCAACATAAATCACATAACGATCCAGGGACATCTAGAATCACAAGAACATCAAGAAATCTATATGCAAAGTCCTAAACACAAGTCCTAGGCTAGACTCAACACCCGATCATGAAAAATCTCACCCAAATATGCCAAGAACATCATAATTATAATAAGAAATCCACGCTATAACCCTAGGGCTCTAGACATAATCAAAATACAAGATCATTCATATAATTTATCATGGTATCAAGAACATCAAGATTATCACATAAGCATCAAGATCAACACATAAACATCAAGATTATCACATAAACATAATATAAACCCTAGGCAAAGCTCTATAAAGACTCAAGCACGGAATCATATATCAAAGGAGCCAATGAATAAGATATAACGAGGAAAATAGGTTTTGTTGAGACATGGGTTACCTCTTAGCCTTAATCAATATCCTTGGCTACTAAGGTTCTTTCTCTAAGATCTTCTTCCCGTGGGTTCTCCTACGTTTGATGGCAGGGGGGATTCCTTTGTAGGTTTCTTTCTAGGAATTTCTCGTGTGGTAGAATTAACTGTGGTAGGGTTTTTAAATGATTCCTAAGTCCCTATATATAGATTTAGGAGTCCCAACTAGGGTCTGAATAGTAGGAGTCCACTTATCCTATTCCTTATAGGACTAAGGATTTGGTTTAAGGATAAGGGTCCATGATCCATGGTGGGCCACATCAATTAATTAAAAGGAATCTTAACCAAATTAAATCATTTCTAATTATTATTAACGGATTTGTTGTTTACTCACTATGCAAATAATGAAATGCACGGATCTAATCCTATCCGTGCAAAATCAAACACTCAATGGTGTGTATTTGACCACACATTCTCAGCTAACCCCCTGTTCTCACCAGATTGAGAACAAGGTGTTAGGTGAGAAAATGTTTAATTTTGCACAGCCAGGATTAGATCCGTGCATTTCATTATTTGCACAGTGCAAACAATTAGACATATTGCATAGCAAATATCAACCCTTAGATCGCCCAAAATCAAGGGTCAACAAAAGACCACACATTCTCACCTAATACCTTATTCTCACTCGATTAGAAATATATATATATATATATATATATATATATATATATATATATATATATATATATATATATATATATATATATATATATATATATATATATATGAGATTAATTAGGGGATTAAAAACGCGTGTGTACATATTAGGCATTATGATGTGTAAATATTAATCATGTCCCTATGTTGCACGCAACACGTGCTTAATATGGACACATGCATAATATGCACACGCGCGTTTTTAGTACCACAATTAATGTCATCCATAGATCTATTTTTTTAATGGATGATATTAGTTCTCATGGACCCATGGGGAGGTTGGTTCTCATAGGAACCTCACCCTATATGTGTGTGTGTGTATGTGTGTGTGAGAGAGAGAGAAAGATAGAGAGAGATCATCTTACGGTGAGACGTGTAATACTTTTTAGTTAAAATATAGTACTTTTTATAACTATTTAGAAAATTATTACATTTTAGAGTTAATCAACGATTTGGACCCTCAATTGTTGCCAAACTATCAATGTAGTCCCCCAATTGCATAATCATCGATTTAGTCCCCGAAAATAATTCTTTTTAGTCAATTTAGTCCCTCTGTCTGTTTTCCGTCAACCACCGGTTAGACCTCCAATTTACCAGGGTCAATTTTGTCATTTCATTTGTTTATTCACTTCATTCAACAGAGGTTTATTTATTAGACGTCGTTCAACAGAGGGGAAATTTCAGAACCCAACCAAAATCTACCAAATCCGAGCAAACTCGCAAGGAAGAGATAATGTCTTGCAACCAGAGTTCTTCATCAAAATTCATGGCAGAGGTGCGATGTAGGTGCGAATTTTTGGCTCCAATGAAGATGTCATAGAGTTATGCTAACCCAGGGAAGAGATATAGGGCATGTCCAAGATACGGGGTAAGTGTAAAATTTGTGAGGTTAAAGGTTAAATCTTGTTAAATAATTCGAATTTGTGAATGGTGTAAAGTTAGGGAAATGACAGCTAGCGGTATTTTGAATGGATGGATTATGATGTCTCCGAAAGAGTTTCAAATGTGCTTAGAGGTTTGTTGAAGAGGGCAAATAAGTATGAGCATGAAATTGAAAAGCTGCACTTTACAATTGAGAAAAAAAGAGCATGAAATTAAGAAGAAGATTTGGGAGTCGAAGTTGAAGTTTTTGTATGGATTTGGATTCGGTGTTGTATCTGCAATCCTTGTTATGAGTATTTGGATGAGAAGTAGTGAACCAAGTGAAGGGTTATTGCAGCTCAAGTTGGTTTAGTTTATGTTAGTCTAGAAGTGATTAACCAAGTGAATGATGTAATGAACTCAATTTGTAGTATTTTATTTCCAGTACTTGAATGGTGTAATGAATACATAATGTAGTATTTTATTTCCAGTGAGCATTTTCCAGTGATCATTTTATTTCCAGTGAGCATTTTCCAGTTTACAGTGAGCATTATCCATACCAGACCATTTTCCTTTTGCATAATACACACAATGCACAACAATCTGTAATCTGTACTCTGAAATTTGAAATATGAAATCTGAAATCTGTAACACTGAATACCATACCAGACCAGTTAACAGTTAACACTGAATATACGACAATTTGTAATCTAAAATTTGAAGCAAGACTTATAAGAAAGAGTAAACAAACTTCATTTACATGAATATAGTTTACATTTGGCATTATGCAAACAAAGCATTATATGACAACAGTTTACATTTGGCATTATGCATTATGCAGAACACTGCCTAGACTTTGCACAACAGTGCCTAGCATTACAAAATACAAACTTAACATCAATACCAAATACAAAATAGAGTTTGCTCATAATCTGACTACCATTACAAAAAGCAGTTTGCATTTCACTTAACAGATTCAGTTTACAAAATAGACTTTTTTTTGTGCCAACATCTTCACTTTTTCTTCATGTTTTTAAGGCCTCCAACAGTTACATATTTCTTCCTTCTAGTTGTAATCTCATGCTCAACAGCAGTGGTGGATGAGATGTGTGATGAGATAAAGTTTGAGATGGTTGGGATCACATTGCTTCCTTCAAGTGGTTGTGATGGTTGGGATGACATTAATTCCTGACAATATGAGCAAAAAACATTAATAAACAACAATTTATATTAAGGATTTATGTCCAAGTGTACTTACCATTTCATTTAGCACAAATTCTGGGACTTGTGTCTCAACAACCACATCTTGGAATTCCTCTTGCTGCTCATGCTCATGCTCATCAGCTCCCTGCTGCTCTTCATTGTCTTCAACTGCCTCTGGTTCTTGTACCTTCAAGGAATAAATATATGAGTATAGGAAAACTATTAATGGACAGTTAAGAAAAACAGTTAAGCATTACCTGTTTGCCTTTAGCCTTGCAAGTTGTCCTATTATGACCACTCATGCCACAAACTTGACACTTTTTAATAGCCTTTGTTTGATTTGGCTTTTCAACAATTGGGTCTATCTTTCTCTTCTTTTTGGGTCTCACTGGTTGTGCCTTATATTTTGGTGGGATTGGGGGTGGTAGATTAGTTTTGTGCCATAATTTTGGAGCTCGGATAGGCAAGATTGCAGGACCATATGCTCTCATGTAGTACTCTACTGTAAAACATGCATGGAAATAATCTTTTGGATGATCACCTTTTTTTCCTTATAGCTGCAATGGCATGTGTACAATGGATGCCAGTGAGGTCCCATCTTCTGCAACTACACTGCCTAACACTTAGATCAACCTTGAAAGGCTTGAAGTTGTCATCATCCACTTGATAAATTTCACCAACTGCTTTATATGCATTGAATCTGCCACACATATCTTTCCCTTCTTCAATGATTTTCAGAATTTTTGGACACACCTTGAATGGATGAGAACTCATTCTGTCCCTACTCTTTTGCATCCTAGTCATCAAATACAACCTTATCTTTTCAACCATGGTTTGGATTGGCTTATCCCTAAAATTTAAAATGCAATTGTTCCAGACTTCACACACATGATTTAGAAGCAAATCTAATTTTGGGAATGTGCTGAAAAAGGGCCCTACAGTAGTGTTTTGGATCCCTTGCACTTAGCCTTCAAAAGCTTTAGG